>NC_062566.1:74154722-74467500 GCF_022837055.1 Prionailurus viverrinus
GAATGAGTTTGTTAAAAAGAAAAAACAAAAGAAGATATGTATATATAGGTCACATGAGACTTAAGAAGCTCCTTCCCAATATAGCTAGCAGGACAGAATACCTAATCCTGAAGCTAGCTAAGAAAACCTCGCTCAAAATATCACTACCAATGGGCCAAAAATCCAATGTCAGTATGGGTCATCAGCCTGGAAGTGTAGGAGTTAAAGAAGGAGTATTAGGAAAGCAGTTAGTATACTGTAGCTAGCGACAGGAGTAAATAAAACATTGGAAAGATAAACTAATCTCAACCTTTCTGACACGTATGGGTTTTTCAGAATTCCAGTGAGTCCTCGTGGTTGGGCATAGCCTTAAAGAATGTTTTCATTAACTTCTACAGACTTACCTTGGCACCTAAATGCTAAACTATGGTTATTTCCTGAGATGAAACTGTTTCTGCATCTGCACATGCAGCTGTATCCAGCAAATCACTGAACCCTAAAGCAAACTGAAAAAAAGCCATGACCTACGCAAAACAAAACCGGAAACTTTTTCCAACAAAGGCATGCATACAAAAACAATTTCTAAAGTAGGTATTATATATGCCAGAGTGTTACCATGGTTTAATTGTGGTATTTATTTGTTTCTTTAAGGTATTATTAATTTTCCTATTTTTAAAGTCCCTATACAGTTGTAGAATACAAGATTATTTTGATTATGTAATAACTTGTAAATGCAATAAAATGTTATTTTGAAAGCATCATGCCCCCCTGCATGTTACTGCTCCCCAAAGGACCTAAATAATTTTTATCAATGAGCATGTCCTCCAATTGCCACTTACCAAGTGAGAAACTTAAGCTAAAAAAAGAACTTTAATAAAGTCAAATCTAAAATCGCTGTGCTAAAAAAATTAAAATAAAATAAAATCGCTGTGCTTCATTCAATGCAAACATGACATTTAAATTAATAGCATCTATCTCTATCCCTTAGGACATGAAAGTTTTACAACTACAGATGGCATATATTTATTTCTGCCTTTCTTGTTCTGATGTAGACACACTGTTAATGGGAATTTTTAACTAGTGACCTTGCTACTGTTTACTTCATCACCACCATGTTGAATTTAAAAATTAGTATGGGCTTAGTAAAGCCCATTACATCATTAAGGAAGTATCAAGAAAATCAATAGTGATACAGAAGCTTTACTCTGTGAATAATACCCATGATGCCTTTCTTTCCTAAACCAGTTCTAATCATGAAAGGGGAAACGTATGTAAAATGTTTTTCACCTGTGTCAAAAAGTATCTCAGCTTCCGGGATATTTTGTAAGCTTTATAAGCATGAGAAATATTGCATATAAATGATATCACACCCTACATTTTAGCTAGTTATGCCTAAATCCTTTGTTGATATAGGCGATATAACTTCAGGCAGACAAAAGAAAAATAATCCCTATCATGTTGAATGCCAGTCTGTGGTGTTTATGAGTACCGCCTGCTGTGTTAAATGACTCAAACATCTGTCAGGTGTGCTACATTATAGCCACAGGAAAATCTCAGTACAGGTTGTGTGCCAGGCAAAATGCTTTGTCTAAGACCTTGTCAATCCTGCTGATGGATGAGTTCAGTATTCTAATGAGTAAGAATCTAAATATGTTTCTACTTTGCCAGATCTCCAGATCACATCAGGAGGCACCAATCTCAGACAATTGGAAAGAATAAGATCATTTTTAAAGGACAGTACTTCTCCTGACACGTACAAATGTGTGGGTTTTAAGCTATCCTGGTGAGATGGTCTCTTACCCCTTTGTAATCCCTGTCTTAAAAGCTTCATTTAACAGACTAATTTCCGTTTACTCAAAACAAATTAATTCCAAACAATTTGCAAAGGCTACCATACTTTTGAAGAGCATTAGTTACTGTTAGCTTTACATTTTTCATACTACAATGTCTACAATCGATGAGTTTGAAGACATATTATTTAGTGAATTCTATTTTAAGCTATGCCAAGCCACTAAATTAGAAGAAATTGTTTTGGTAGGATACTATATATATATGTTCTATGTGGATAACTTGTAAGTAATAAATCCAACCACTTTTCTCATGGCCTTTCATATTCTGATATAAAAACAGAGCTTTTGTTTTTTATCTGACTTGGTGAAGAGCATTATGGTAAACATATTGCCTATTATATAGCAACTATTTGCTTAAAAATTGTATGATATTCCTGTAATAGTCTACATATAGATTTGAATCCTGTCCTTAATGATAATAATGTAAAGGAGGTTCATATTTTGTACAACTGACATTCAAAATTTACTATATTTAAACTCTACATAACATCTAGCATGAATCCTTGTAAATTCTATTCCAGATGAGACAAAAACACATCTATAAGA
This sequence comes from Prionailurus viverrinus, assembly GCF_022837055.1. Classification (NCBI taxonomy): domain Eukaryota; kingdom Metazoa; phylum Chordata; class Mammalia; order Carnivora; family Felidae; genus Prionailurus; species Prionailurus viverrinus. Next base: position 74,157,098 of record NC_062566.1, read on the forward strand.
GATATAGTGAGATGAACAAAGATAATAAAAACAATGAGCCACCAGTTAGCAATTACAAGTCAATCTTTCTCTATTCAAAATGTTATACTACTTAACATAATATATGGAAAAACTCACTAAGAATATTATTTCTTTCCAAGAAGACAACTATAATTTCAGGTAATGCCCTCAAAATAACCTATATATTAGCCTTTAAAATTAGACCAACAGAGTTTTGAGGCTAGTGATTTAGCAGCACATCAAAAATGAAATTTTAATAGCATTTATAGGTAGTAAATATGGAAATTATTAATCACACAAAAGGCGATTTCTCTGGGTCATTTACTGATTCACCCATTCATTGATTTATTCCTATTCTCACTAAAACTACAGAAAGAATACTGAAAGTTCTAAATCTCTGGCTAGATTTTACCATTTTGCCAATTGGGTCAATTTATAAATTAAAGTTATGTTGTAATCATCAGAAATGCTTATGTCATGATAAGACTTAATTTTTAGTTTCCCAACCTTTTGATTGATTAAAGTTGTACATATATAGATATTTACTATAGAACATTTAGGAAAAAAATCTGATAAAGATGGGGGTGTACCTGGGTGGCTCAGCATCCAACTTTTGATTTTGGCTCAGGTCACAACTTCATGGTCCTGAGATCAAGCCCCCATGGGGCTCCACAATGGGCCTGGAGTCTGCTTAAGATTCTGTCTCTCCCTCCACCTCTGCCCCTCCTCTTCTCATGCTTTCACTCTTTCTGAAAAAATAAAAATAAAAAAATAAATGAAAAGTCTACTTTATTTTTTAAGTTTATTTCTTTTGAGAGAGAGCGCGCGAGAGCGCGAGAAAGAGCAAGCACTATAGCCCAAGTCAGGGAGGGGCAGAGAGAGAAGGATAGAGAATCCCAAACAGGCTCCACGCTGTCAGCACAAAGCCTGACATGGGACTTGAACCCACCAATGTGAGATCATGACCTGAACCAAAACCAAGAGTCTGAGGCTTAACCAACTAAACCACCCAGTCACGCCCACACATTAATTAAAAAAACATAGGAATTAAAATAAAGTGATCAACAATTCTACTGCCCACATTTAAAAAAAACCACCCCCACTACTACAGTGCAGATTCGTCCATCAGTTGACATATATACATAGTCCATATCTGATCTTTGTGCTCTGCACCAATGAAATATAAACAAAATACCCATTGTAGAAATATGAGTAAAAGACTTGATTAGGCAACTAAAAAAGAGGCTAACCAAACAGCCAACATGAAAAAGGTGGCAAACGTCATTAGTCATGAGGGGAATAAAAATTAAAACAATATTCTCTAGAGTGGCTACATGAAAAAGGAAAGAAAACTCCAAGTGATAGAAACAATAAGGAGAAACTAAAACTTGCTTACAATACTAGAAGGAATGTGCATTGGTATAATGACTCTGAAAATTGTTAGGGTCTCCTAAAACTAATTATATGCATAGTTTTTGATTCAACAATTAATCTCATAGATGTAAATATACTCAATAGAAGCAAAATATGTATGTTAACCAAACTCATGTACAAGAATATATAGCTCTATTCACATTAGAGCCAAACCAGAAACATCCCAAATATTCAATAGCAGTAGAATTAATAGCAACGTATAGATAAATAATATTCTCTTCAGCAATAAGAATGAACAAACTATATCCAAAACAACATGGAAGTTTTTCAAACATACTGATGAGTAAAACAAGACAAATACCAAAGTTGAAAACAAGTACTTGGAGAAAAAGAAAAAGCATGATGCACCATCCAGATTCTGCCCCACTGATTACCCTTATAGAATAAAAGTCATAAACTGCTGGGAGAAGGGCAGCAAACCCTTTGCCCTTTAAAGTACTATTAAAAATGTCTCCTTGAGGCACCTGGGTGGCACAGTCGGTTAAGCGTCCGACTTCAGCCAGGTCACGATCTCGCGGTCCGTGAGTTCGAGCCCCGCGTCGGGCTCTGGGCTGATGGCTCAGAGCCTGGAGCCTGTTTCCGATTCTGTGTCTCCCTCTCTCTCTGCCCCTCGCCCGTTCATGCTCTGTATCTCTCTGTCCCAAAAATAAATAAAAATTTATTGAAAAAAAAATTTAAAAAAAATGTCTCCTTATGACATTGGTATATCTGAAGGAAGGAAACAATAATCCCTCTACCCATGTGGGAGGAGAAAAATAAATTCTGAGCTGAAGAGTGAAAGATCACTGAAAAAGTCCCCTCATCCCCAAAAGAATCTAGGGGTATAGTGCCAACCTAATATCAATGCCGAAGCAGAAGAAAGGAGAAAGTCTTCCTCTTCCTGCCCCTACCACCAAACTACCAGACCATCAAGTAACAGAAGTACTCTACTGCTAAGAAAGATTCAAGAAGATAAAGACGCTCTCTGGTACACAAGTTCAAAGACCTAAAGCTGATGAGAAAGCAAATATTGAGAAAAACCCTCCTGCAAACCAGCCCCCACCTTAAACACAAGGTAATGCTAAAGGAATTTGAAGCAGGCAGTCCACAGAGGTTGACCATAGCAACAAAAGAGACCAACTTCGGTTCAATTTCTGACAAATTGGTCCAACCCTCCACCGAGAGGCCTAGCAAAAGAAGATATGGACCCATATTTCTTTTCACCTACTCATCTTAGTTTCCATTAGCCTACATAAAATACCAGTTGTCAACCAAAAATTAAAAGCATAAAAGGAATAAAAAAAAATTTCCTTTCAAGAGATAAGACAATCAACAAGACGGGGCGCCTGGGTGGCGCAGTCGGTTAAGCGTCCGACTTCAGCCAGGTCACGATCTCGCGGTCCGTGAGTTCGAGCCCCGCATCAGGCTCTGGGCTGATGGCTCGGAGCCTGGAGCCTGTTTCCGATTCTGTGTCTCCCTCTCTCTCTGACCCTCCCCCGTTCATGCTCTGTCTCTCTCTGTCCCAAAAATAAATAAACGTTGAAAAAAAAAATTAAAAAAAAAAAAAGACAATCAACAAGACGTCTTAAATATGAGAATTGTAACACAGAAAATGTAAAGTAACTCGACATGCTTGCATAGAAACATACACAAAGAAGGTCTGACAGGTATATCAGTAGACTCAACTCAGCACTGGAAACAATTAGTGAACTTGAAAACAGATCAACAGAGATAACTCAAACGGAAACATTAACAGGAAAGAGTAGAAAAGAAAAAAATTAGAGCTCTGAGACAGTATGAACAGACTGATGTGTAGGCTATTGGAATGATAAAAGGAGATAGAAAGGAAACTAAGAAAAGTAACCATTTGAAGAAATAATGGCTGACAATTTTCCAAAACACTTATCCAAGAATCTCAATGAACATTAAGCATAAATTAGGATAAATACAACACACACATACACACACACATACACACACACACACACACACACACACACACATCATATTCAAACCCCTCAAAAGCAAAGAGAATATCTTTTAAAAAGCCCAAGATTAAAGGTACATAACATAGATAAGGCACAAAGGTGAGAATTACAGCAAACATCACCAGAAACAATACAAGCCACGTAAAAATATAGTGACACCTTTCAAGTGCTGAAAGAAAAAAAAAAGTTAACTACAAATTCTATACTCTTAAAATATATTCTTAAAATAAAAGTGAAAATAAAAACTTTATCTGAGGAAAAAAAAAACTTGGAAAATCCATTGCCAGCTGATCTATATTATGACAAGTGTTAAAGGAAATGTTCCAGGCAGAAGAAATGATATCAGAGAAAACCTTAAATCTACATCAAGAAATAAAGAAAACTCACTGGCACAAATGAAAGTAAAGGTAAAACTCATTTGTCTTGTTTCTAATTGTCTTAAAAGATGAATTTCTAACCAAACAAAAATAGGAATTCTTTATTGTACATCCATAGCATAGGTACAAGCCTAAATTTCTAAATTAATAGTGCAAAAGAAGAGAGGAAAAAATTTAGCCCATCCCCCTTTGTGGTCCTTAAACTACATACGGAGTGGTTTAATATTATTTGAAGATAGATGCTGACCAATTAAAGATACATATTGTAAATTCTAACGCAACCCCTGAAGAAAAAAAAAAGTAAGAGATATGAATAAGACAGTAACAGAATAAAGGGGAGTTATAAAAATTACTCAATCCAAAAGAAGCTATAAAAGAGAAAAAAATATAATTATCAGATGACACTAAAACAAAACTGTTAGGAGGATGGCAGATTTTAATCCAACCACATCAGTACACATTGAGGCAAAAATATTGGAAAAGATAGGTCATGTAAAAACTCATCAAAATAAAGATGAAATAGTTATATTTATGAAGTTATACAGTTATATTTTATAGCTATATAGTTATATTTATAAAGTCAATATCCAAGAAGAATTCATAATCTTAAATGTGTATAGAACTACAGAGCTTCACAACCCATGAAGCAAAACTTATAGAACAGAAAGGACAAAGAGAAAACCCACGGTTAACAGTTGGAGATTTGGCACTTCTCTCTCGTAACCGAGAGAAAAAGTAGACAGAAGTTCAGTAACTACAGAGAAGATCTGAACAATGCCATTAATCATCTTGACGTATTTGCCATTTAGAGAACATTCCACTAAGTAATAGCAGAATATACATTATTTTCAAAGGTATGTGAAACACTTTCCAAAACACCAAATAAAACCAAACCTCAACAAAATTAAAGAATTGATTTACACAATGATGTTTTCTAACAATCATAGATTAAAATGAGGAATCAGGGAGCCTGGGTGGCTCAATCAGTTAAGCGTCCGACTCTTGATTTCGACTCACATCGTGATCTCAGGGTTTGTGAGATTCAGCCCCACATGCACTGTACCATCAGTGCAGAGCATGTTTGGGATTTTCTCTCACCCTCACTCTCCACCCCTCCCCCCCACCTAGCACATGTGTGTGCTTGGTCTATCTCTGTCTCAAAATAAACAAACAAACATTTAAAAAATAAAATTAGGAACAGCAAAAAAAAAATCTGGAAAATCCCTCCAATATTTGAAAATGAACACAATTCTAATGGGTCATGAGGGTCAAAAATAATCTAACAGAGTTAAATATATTTTGCACTGAATGAAAGTAAGAATGTGGTAGGTGATGCTGGAAGCTAAAGCAGTGCTTGGGGAAAATGTATACATCAAATGCTTACCTTAGATGAGCTAAAAATATCTTAAATCAATATTCCATAGTTTCCACTGTAAGAAACTTAAGAATAAAAGAGAAAATTGTCTCAAGCAAGTAGAAGAAAGAAATTAAGTACAAGCAGAAATCAATGAAAATGGTAACAATAGAAAAAAACACACAAAATACTTGTTCTGTGGTGGGACGGAGTGTTGGGAGGGGGGACGATCAGTAAAACTGATAAGCCTCTAGCCAGGCAAACCAAAAGAGACAGAAAGAGAGAAAGAGAGAGAGAAAGAGAGACATAAAGAGAAAGAAAACATACACATTAAAATGTCAGAAATCCAAGAGACAATATCATGACAGGTTAATAAGAACACTACAAACAACTCGACACCCATAAAATCAACCACTTAGATGAAGTATTAAAGTCATTAAAAAAATCCAAACTCCAAAATCTCACTCAAGAGTTAGATGAATTGATTATTTCTAAATCTATTAAAGAAACTGAAATTATACTTTAAAACTATCCAACAAACCAAGCTGCAGGCAGATGGTTTTGTTGATGAATTTTCATCAACTGATCAATATAGAACCTTGTTTTAGGTGTTTCTGTTTTATGATACCTCATTTACTTTTTTTTTTCCTCTTCTTGATTCACCATCTCTTTATAGGAGTTTTATTTTCTTTTTTATTTAAATTCCAGTTAGTTAACACATAGTGCAATACTGGTTTCATGAGTAGAATTCAGTGATTCACCACCTACATCCAACACCCAGTGTTCATCATAACAAGTGCCCTCCTTAATACCCATTATCCATCTACCCCATCCCCCATCTACTTCCTTCCACAAACCCTCAGTTTGTTCTCTAAGAGTCTCTTGTGGTTTCATTCAGCGCAATCCCAATTAAAATAGCACCACATTCTTCACAGAGCTTGAACAAACAATACTAAAACAGGTATGGAACCCCGCATAGCCAAAGTAATGTTGTAAAAGAAAACCAAAGCTGAAAGCATCATAATGCCAGATGTTAGCCTGTATTACAAAACTGTAACCATCACGACAGTATGGTATTGGCACAAAAACAGACACACAGACCAATAGAAGAGAGAACCCAGAAATAGACCCACAAAGATATGGCCAACTAATCTTCAATAAAGCAGGAAATAATATTTGGGAAAAAAAAACAATCTCTTAAGCAAATAGTGCTGGGAAAACTGGACAACAACATGCAGAAGAATGAACCTGGATCACTTTCTTACACTATACGCCAAAATAAATTCAAAATGGATGAAAGACCTCAATGTAAGACAGAAGCTATCAAAATCCTCGAGCAGAAAGCAGGCAACAGCCTCTTTGACCTCGGTCGCAGCAATTTCTTATTCAACACGTCTCCGGAGGCAAGGGAAACAAAAGCAAAAATAAACTATTAGGACCTCATCATGATAAAAAGCTTCTTCACAGCAGAAGGAAACAGTCAAAGCTAAAAGACAACTGACAGAATGGGAGAAGATATTTGCAAATGGCCTATCAGTTAAAGGGTTAATATCAAAAGTCTATAAAAAATTTACCAAACTCAACACCCAAAAAACGAATAATCCAGTGAATGGGCAGAAGACATGAATAGACATTTTTCCAAAGAAGACATCCAGATGGCCAACAGACACATGAAAAGATGCTCAATATCGATCATCATCATGGAAATACAATCAAAACCACATTGAGATACCACCTCACACCCATCAGAGTGGCTAAAATAAGCAACTCAGGAAACGACAGATGTTGGTGAGGATCCGGAGAAAGAGGGTCTATTTTGCACTGCTGGTGGGAATGCAAACTGGTGCAACCACTCTGGAAAAAAGTATGGAGGTTCCTCAAAAAATTAAAAATAAGACTACCCTATGACCCAGCAATTGCACTACTAGGTATTTATCCAAGGGATACAGGTATGCTGTTTCAAAGGGGCACATGCACCCCAATGTTTACAGCAACACTATCAACAATAGCCCAAGTATGGAAAGAACCCAAATGTCCATCAACAGATGAACGGGTAAAGAAGATGTGGTATATACACACAAGGGAATACTACTCAGGGATGAAAAAGGATGAAATCATGCCATTTGCAACAATGTGAACGAAACTGGAGGGTATTATTCTAAGCAAAGTCAGTCAGTCAGAGAAAGAGATCATAGGATTTCCCTCATACGTGGAATTTGAGAAACTTAACTGAAGTTTCAAACAGAGAGGGAGGCAAACCATAAAAGACTTTTAAATTTTTTTTTCAACATTTTTAATTTATTTTTGGGACAGAGAGAGACAGAGCATGAACGGGGGAGGGTCAGAGAGAGAGGGGGACACAGAATCAGAAACAGGCTCCAGGCTCTGAGCCATCAGCCCAGAGCCTGACGCGGGGCTCGAACTCACGGACCGCGAGATCGTGACCTGGCTGAAGTCGGACGCTTAACCGACTGCGCCACCCAGGCGCCCCAAGACTTTTAAATAGAACAATCTGAGGGTTGATGGCAGCGAGGGTTAAGGGAGTGGAGAATGTCTGTGATGGGCATTGAGGAGGGCACTCATTGGGATGGGCACTGGGTATTGTATCTAAGTGATGAATCACGGGAATCTACTCCTCAAGCCAAGACTCTGCTGTATGTTAACTTGACCAAAAAAAAAAAAAAAAATGTCTCTTGTGGTTTGTTTCCTTCTTTTTTTCTCTTCCTATATGTTCATCTGTTTTGTTTCTTAAATTCCAGAAATGAGTGAAATTGCATGGTATTTGTCTTTCCCTGCTTGACTTGCTTAGTTTAGCTTAATACTCTCTAGCTCTATCCATGTCCTTGTAAATGGCAAGATTTCATTCTCTTTGATGGCTGAGTAATATTCCATCACATACATACGTGCTTTACCCATTCATCAGTTGATGGACATTCAGACTCTTTCCATAGTTCGTCTATTTTTGATAATGCTTCTGTAAACATTAGGGTGCATGTACCCCTTTGGATCTGTATTTTTGCATTCTTTGGTTAAATGCCTAGTAGTACACTTGCTGGATCATAGGGTAGTTCTATTTTTAACTTTTTGGGAAAACTCCATAGTGTTCTCCAGAGTGGCTGCACCAATTTTCATTCCCACCAACAGTGTAAGAGGGTTCCCCTTTTTCTATATCCTCACCAACATCTGTTGTTTCCTGTGTTAATTTTAGCCATTCTGACAGTTGTGGGGTAGTATCTCATCGTGGTTTGATTTGTATTTCCTTGATGATGAGTGATGTTGAGCATCTTTTCATCTTCCTGTTAGCTATCTGTATGTCTTTTTTGGAAAAATGTTATGACACCTTATTTAATATGTATTGTTCATCCATTAACACTGGACCCACTGACCAAAAGCAGTATCCTTCTACCCTGAACAAAGCTTGATGTTTCACATCTGTTTCTTCTGTGAGTCCTATCACTCAGAAACACAAGACAGTATTTCAGCAGTATGCTTAAGGGACATTTTAAACAGTAAAATCACCAACAAAAAGTACAAAAATATGAATAACATGAAAATAAACAGACCATGAAAATGATGCTTGTTTATAATTTGAGAGCCTGAAGAGGAAGGCGAAACATCACCTCATTTGACCTCAGCTGGGACCGTGCACACTGGCTGAGCTAAATTTTTTGCTGTTCTGTGCATGTCTGAAAATGTTGCAAAAGCACCACAAATTTTGATTTGGGGGTTAGAGATAAATTTTAGCAAGTAGGCAAATTCACAAACATGGAATCTACAAATAATGAGGACTGACTATAATTCACCATATCCACAGAACAAGAAGAAAAACCCTGTTATTATCTCAATAGATGCAGAAAAAGCTTTTGACAAATTCAACACCCCTTCATGATAAAACCTTCAGTAAACCAGTAATAGAAAGGAACATTCTCAAGTTGACCAAGGGCACCCACCAAAAAAATTACAGCTAAAATGATCCTTAATAGTAAAAGACTAAATGCTTCCTTTCCCTCTGCGAACAACACAGAGATTTCTGCTTTTACCACTCCTAGTAAGCATTGCATTGGCTATCCTACTCAGCACATTAAGTAAGACAAAAAAAGACACACAGATTAAAAAAAAATAAGAAATACAATTGTCGCTATTCTTAGAAAATGAGACTGTCTACCTAGAAAACTCCAAAGAATCTTAAAAAAAAAAAGTAACTAGCACTTTTTGAAAAAGCAAGTTTATCAAGGTTGAGCCTTATGAGGACAACATGAACAGAACAATTTTGTTCTATATAGTGGCAATGAATGATTGGAAATTGAGACAAATTAAAACTTAAGGTGGCACCAAATAGTTTATAACATAGGTATAAATCTTACAGAGTATATGCAAATCCTTATGCTGATTCTTTGTTGTGAAATGGTACTCTCAATACCTGAGACCAACGTGTTTCTAAAAATCACAAGGGGGCACCTGGGTAGCTCAGTCAGTTGTGTCGACGTTGGTTCAGGTCATGATCTCATGGGTTCAAGCCCCACCTTGGGCTCTGTGCTGACAGCTCTGAGCCTGGAGCCTGCTTCAGATTCTGTTTCTCTCTCTCTCTCTGCCTCTCCCCCACTTGCTCTCTCTCTCACTGTCTCTCACTTTCACTCTCACTCTCAAAAATAAACATTTAAAAAATTTAAAAACCACCAATAATTTTGCCTTTGTCTATTTCTCAATTAAGTCTGTCAATGGTGTTTTGGGCCTAAATTGATTATCATTAGGAAAAAAGCCTTTTTGTCTCTTGTAACCCTTCTTGTCTTTTTTTTTTTTTCTGAGAGAGAGCATGCACACAAATGAAGGAGGGGCAGAGGGAGAGAGAGAATCCTAAGCAGGCTCCATACCCAGGGCAGAGCCCAACATGGGACTCAGTCTCATGCTGGTAAGATCGGACCTAGGCCCAAATCAAGTCAGATGCTTCACTGAGCCACCCAGACTTCCCGAAGTCTTTTTTTTTCTTCATTTTAAAATTTTATTTATTTAGAGACAAAGGGAGAGAAAGAGAGAAAGAGCACAAACAGGGGAGGGGCAGAGAGAAGGAGAGACAGAATCCCAAGCAGACTCCAAGCCTTTACCACAGAGCCCTATGCAGGGTTCCAACTCACAAATTGGGAGAGCATGACCTGAATGGAGATCAAGAGTCAGTGACTTCAGTGATTGCAATGCCCCCTGTGACCCTTTTTCATACATTAATATAGCCATTCAAGCTTTCCTAGTCTTAATTATTTGCAGAGTACATATTTTGTCTACCTTGTAGATTCACCCTATCTGTGTCTTTGTGCCCAACTGTATCTCTTGCAGAAAGCCTCCAGCTGCTTCTGGTTCTTGTTTTCTTGCACACTCTGAAAAAGTCTTTTCCCCATACCCCATAACCATCAGTTTGTTCTCTGTATTTATAGGCCTGTGTCTGCTTTTTTGTTGTTTTGTTTTTAGGTTCCACATATAAGTAAAATCCTCTCGTAGTTGTCTTTCTCTGATTTATTTCACTTAGCACAATACCCTCTAGGTCCATCCATGTTGTCCCAAATGGGGAGATCTGGCTGAGTCATACTCCATCGTAGATCAACAACAGTCTTTTGACTGGAGTGTTTTGCCCATTTTACCTGAAGGAGTTATCAATATGGTTGTTCTTAGGTCTGGCATTTTGTTCTTTTTTAATTTAATGTCTATTATTTTTATCTGCTCTTTATTCCTTTTCTGCCATATTTCATGTTACATTATTTTGAGTGTTCCATTTTCTCTCTTGGCCTACTAGCTTTAACTCTTTGCATTTCATTTTAGTGTTTGCCAGGCATAACAACACCCATCTTTAATTTAGCACAAGCTTCTGACAGCTAATGTTTAATTATTTAAGTTAAATACTGGAAACTTGGAATAATATTTCCAATCGGTATTATCATATGTATCTATATATAAACCCTATATTCAGTTGTAACTTAAACTCTGAGCCACCATATGCCTTTTAAAACACTTGAGATAGCAAAAGAAAAATGTAACCTTTGATACTTACCAACATATTATTTCTTGGGTATTTCACTTCTTATAAATCTAAACTTACCATCTGTGTCCCTTCTCTTCAGTCTAAAGCACTTCCTTTAGAAATTTTAAAGCAGGTATGCTAGATTCAATGGATATAAAATTCTTAACAGACAATTTTGGCAATGTGAACATGTCTTTCCAATACAATATGGACTATTGTTACTGACAGGAAGTCAGCCGTGAATCGTACTGTTGTCTTGAATGTAATTTGTTAAACTTTTCTGGCTGCTTTCAATATTTTTCTCCATCATTGACTTTGAGTGATTGGACTAAAATATGAGTAGGTGGGATTTTCTGTTGTCATCTTGAGTTTTATTAATAATTCTTGAATCTTCATGTTTACACTTTCCCCCACCAAACTTGGGAAGATTTTGGCCCTTATAATTTCAAATATTTTTCCTGAGACTCTCCCCCTCCTTCCCTCCTAGGACATAAATTGCACGTATGTTGGACTGTTGGATTTTGTTCCATAGCTCTCTAAAACTCTGCTTATTTTTTTTTAAAGTAAACGTCCCTCTGTTACTCACACTAGGTAATTTTTAATTAATATAATTTCAAATTAACTAAAATTTTTTCCTACCACCTACAAATGTTGAACATATCCATCAACTTTTCTTAATTATTGTGCTTTATACATCTCGAGTATCTTTTTATAATTGTTTCTGTCTCTCTGTTGATAACTTCCCTAACTACTCAGAGTACCAATTTTTCCTTTATTATTTGAGTATATTTGCCATTAATTTTTTGAGCACATTTATAAAAGCTGTTCTGATATCTTCATTTGCTAAATCCAGTTTCTGGACCCACTCAAAGTCAACTTCTACTAATTGCTTTTTTTTCACCCCAAAGTGTTGGTCACACTTTCCTGGGTTTCTGGCAGGTCTAGTGATTTTTTGTTAAAAACAACATTTTAGGGGTGCCTGGGTGTCTCAGTCAGTTAAGCGTCCAACGTCAGCTCAGGTCATGATCTCACCATTCGTGTGAGCTCTGCATCGGGCCCTGTGCTGACAGCTCAGAGCCTGGAGCCTGCTTCAGATGCTGGGTCTCCCTCTTTCTCGGCCCCTCACCTGCTCACACTCTGTTTCTTTCTCTCAAAAACAAATAAACATTAAAAAAATTAGAAAACAACATTTTAGATATTGCAATCTGTTGTCTTCTTCTGAGGATTGTTTTCGGCTGTTGCGTCCTTTGTTTTCTGTAGTTTATTGTTGTTCTAATATACAACTATCTATTCCAGATTCAAAGTGTAAACTCTATACTGCATTTTGCAGTAAGTGACATCTCTGCTTGATTTTCACAAATTCCCGAAGCTACATTTTTTCAGCCTGGAACCCTGAGAGTGTCTCCTGCATCTGCCAGTTGCGCAGTTAGGCAAGCCAAGTGTCTGAGCAGAGTATAGAAACGGATTTGAGGACTGACAGTCTCTAGGACCACATGGGTGAAGTGATTCCCTCAAGTGTCAGTCACTCTTCCAGTTTTAGTTTCTGTCCTCTGAGGCTTCAAGCCTCTAATGCTTCAGCTGCCTGCCACCAAGCTGTGTATAGTTTGAGAAATCTACTCCGTTAAAGTCACAGCAAACACTAATCTCATCCAGTGCAGCTCTGTCTTTCAAGGCTTAGTTTCCTCTCCTATCTCTGCTTGCTTGGGGACTGTCCCTGTAGCTTCCTCCCTGCACATGTGTAGTTTAGTACCAGAGATATAGGCAGTCTTCACCGGATTTCGAGTCACGCATTCTGTAACTTTCATAGGATTCCCCTCTTCAATTTACAGCAATCCTTTCTAGCCCGCAACTGCTTTTTTATGTTGTTTTGCTTCATTTTGTTTTGTTGTCACCTCAACCTGTAAATATATAGTTTTCTGTTGCCACTGACGTAGTGGTTGAGAAGAACATACAGAAAAATTAACTGCAAACTCCTGATTTTTTACCCTGTAGAGTTACAATTTTTCAACAGTAAAATCTTCTCCAATTTTTATCTAATTTAAAATGTTTTCCAGTGCTTTTATGATTTTTTGTACAGATTTTACAACTGCTACCTCCAAAATGCGTTAATTCTATTGCCAATACTCTAAAGAGTATTTAAAGAGTGTTTTGTTTTATATTTGCAGAAATAGAGCATGTTTATTCTAGTAAATATAAAAAATGTAGGTATATGAAGAGAAAAAAATAAAAATTACTTGTTATTCAACTATCTACAGGTAACTACTCATGATATTTAGTAGTCTATCATTTCTGCGATGAGATTACTGCCTGAGATTACAGATTTTCACCATAAACATTCCTGAAAGGTGTTAATAAGTCATTTGTGAGAATGACTTTTATAAGATATGAAACTTAGATATATTAAAAGAACAATAGAGACATATTATAAGAAACTTTATGCCCAAAAGAGTGGTAGCCTCAACAAAATGGCAAATATCTTCAAACAAATAACCAAACTTTGAAAATCGATCGAGAACAGGTAATCAGTTTTAGACATTTAGGCAATTGGCTATCCGTCATAAAGATAATGAAGCAAATCAGGCCTGCTTTAATAGATTTTGGAGTTATCAGTAGCTCAATAAATTGGATAGAGATCATATTCTATTGGCCCTTATAGAACATATGAAAGAATTTTGTCTTTATTCTAAAAGCAATAGAAGCCACTGACTGGTTTTCTGCAAGGAGTTGACAGAAGGTTTGCCTTTAGAAAAGTTCAGTAACTGTACTACAAAGAACTTACTGGAGGAGATATAAAGAGTATGCCAGGAAATAAAATTAATGACTATGTCAGTAGGTCAGATGAAAATGATGGACTTATAGTGATTTTGATGAAAGAAGTAGGAAGATTTTTAAGATATTAAGAAGATAAAATCAAAAGGGTTTTTTTTAATGTATATTTTTGAGAGAGAGAGGAGTCCAAGTGTGAGCTGGCGGGGGGGGGGGGGGGCTGGGGTAGATAGAGAGGGAGACAAAATCTGAAGAAGCCTCAGCTAGGTCAGCACAAAGCCTGACATGGGCTCAAACCCATGAACCATGAGATCTTGACCTGAGCCAAAGTCAGACATTCAACTGATTGAGCCCCCCACGTGTGCCCTCCAAAGGGTTTTTTGATGGGGACACCTGGGTGTCTCAGTTAGCTGGGCATCCAACTCTTGAGTTCAGCTCAGGTCATGATCTCACGGTTTTTGGATTCAAGCCCTGAGTCGGCTTCTTCGCTCCAAGCATCCGAGACTGCTTAAAATTCCCTCCCTTTTCCTCACCCCCCACCCCTCCTTTCTCTCTCTCAAAATAAATACATAGGGGTTCCTGGGTGGCTCAGGCAGTTGAGCATCCGACTCTTGACTTTGGCTCAGGTCATGATCCCAGGGTCATGGGAATCAAGCCCCATACACAGCGTGGAAACTGCTTGAGATTCATATTCTCTCTCTCTCTCTCTCTCTCTCTCTCTCTTTCTCTCCCCCCCACCCCTTCCCCACTCATGCTTTGTCTCTAAAAAACAAAAAGAATTCAATATATTTTAAGAAATAAAATTAAATAAATAACCTTTTTCTTTTGTTAAAGGATTTGTTGATGGACTTGATGTTTACAATGAAAAGCAGTTTCTTCTGGCTGGTTTAACCACACATGACAGTGCCATTCACTGAACTAAGCAAACTGCATAGCACACATTCATTGTGTATTTGTATCTATTTGGAAAGTATACAAACCCTAATACAAATTTTGCTTATATATTTAAAACACTTGATCTCAAAATTAACATAAATATAGAGGGAACATATCTCAACATAATAAAGGCTGTATATAACAAACCCTCAGCTAACATCATACTCAACAATGAAAAGCTAAAAGCTTTTCCTCTAAGATTAGGATCAAGGCAAGATGTCTACTCGCACTGCTTTTTCTTCATGTTTATTTATTTTGATAGAGCAGGGGAGAGGCAGAAAGAGAGGGAGAGAGAGGGAGATAGGGAGAGAGAGGACTGTTTGTCACTCCCAAACAGGCTGACACAGGGCTTGAACCCACGAACTGTGAGATCATGAGCTGAAGAGTCAGATGCTAACTGACTGAGCCATCAGGATACCCCTACTCTCACTACTTTTATTCAACTTAGTGTTGGAAGTCCTAACCACAGCAATCAGCCAAGAAAAAGAAATAAGCATCCAAATTGGTAAAGAACAAGTATAATTGTCACTATTTGCTGAAGACATAACACCATATATAGAAAACCCTAATAACATAACCAAAAAACTATTAGAAGTAATAGATGAATTCAGTCAAGTTGCAGGATACCAAACCAATATGCAGCAATCCGTTTTGTTCCCATATAGTAATAACAGACTAGCAAAAAGAGAAAATAAGCAAATAATCCCATTTACAATAGTGTATTGCAAGAATAAAGTATCTAGGAATAAATTTAACCAAGGAGGTAAAAGACCTGTCCAAAAACTCTAAGATGTTGATGAAAGCAATTGAAGATGGCACAAATAAATGCAAAGATACTCCACGCTCACAGATTGGTAGAACAAATATTATTAATAGGTCTATACTACCCAAAGGAATCCGCAGGTTTAATATAATCCCTACCAAAATACCAACAGCAGTTTTCACACAACTCAAACAAATCCTAAAATTTTCATGGAAATACAAAAGACACTGAATAGCTCCAGTAGTTCTTTTTGATAAAGAGCAAAGCTGGAGGAGGAGGAGGTATTACAATCTCTAACTTCAAGATATGCCACCAAGTTATAGTAATTAAAACAGATACTGGCACCAAAATAGACACATAGTTCAATAAATACAGTCATTTCATGTACCAAAGAGAAGGCAAGAATATACACTGGGGGAAAGATTATCTTCAGTAAATTGTGTTAGGAAAATCAAACAGCCAAATGCAAAAGAATGAAACTGGAACACTATTTTATAACATACACAAAATAAACTCAAAATAAATTAATGACCTAAATTTAAGACCTAAAACCCCTGAAAAAAAACATAGGCAGTAAACCCTTGGATATGGACCTTAGCAACATATTTCTGAATAGGTCTCCCCAGGCAAGGGAAACCAAAGTAAAAATTAAAATTGAGACTACATCAAACAAAAATGTTTTTGCAAAGTCAAAATAAAATCATCAAATGAAAAGGCAACCTATTAAATGGGAGAAGATACTTGCAAATGATCTATCTGATGAGGTCTTAATGTCCTAAAAACATAAAGAACTCCTACAACTCAACATGAAGAAAACAAATAATCTTAAAAATGGGCAGAGGACCTGAATATACATTTTTTCAAGGAAGACATACAGATGGCCAACAGGCACATGAAATTCAAAATTACTAATATTCAGAGAAATGCAAATCAAAATCGCAGTGAGATACCACCTCATACCTGTCAGAATGGTTGGTATCAAAGATACAAGAAATACTAAGTGTTAGAGAGGATTTGGAGTAAAAATAACCCTTGTATACTGTTGGTGGGAATGTACGTTGGTGCAGCCACTGTGAAAAATAGTATAAAGGAAGATAGGTGAAAATAGATTCTGTGTGTGTGTGTGTGTGTGTGTGTGTGTGTGTGTGTCTGGCCCTCCCCCACTTGCACACACACTTTCTCTCAAAAATACATTAAAAACATAATAATAAAGGAGAAATGTCTAAATCTGGCTATGCTCCAAATATCTTTTCACTTGAACTTTGTGTTCAGCTCTATCCTCATCAACCTACAGAACAGCATTGCATATACATGATTGAGTCTCTAGGCTTTAGAGAGAAAGGAGTGACAAGAGTGACTATCTGATTGGCCTTCTGAGAGAGGATGGCAACATGAAATGCACATGTTAAATGTTTATCTCTTCCTTTCATGTATGCAAAGGATCAGGATTGTTCTGTCCCTTCCCTACCCAGCATATGCCAAGAGTGACCATGACCTCTATAGTCTATTACCCGGTGTGACACATGTATTGCTTGATTTATTTTTAAGAACTGAATCTTCTGCATAGGAAGCAGCATGTCATTGATACATTTCATATACAACAGCCTGAAAATTGTTCTTACTTTGTTGTAAACCAAGTTTCTATGAGTGGAAAAGACTAAGGGAAAAATCACCATTTGTTGACCATGAAAGGAGAGCAGAAGTTGAGAAACTAATCGCAGAGAGGGGATCACAGGCTTTTCTACCAAGAGTAGGACATATGACTTATTGGAGACTAGAAGAACAAGAGAGCAGGAGAGAGATGTGCTCTGGGAAGAACTGAGAGGACAGAGATACCCAAAAAGGCTATTTCCTGAAAACAAAATTGAGTTCACCTAAAAGGCACTGCATTTGAAGCCACTAATTGACTTAAATGGATAAATTGACTTCTTTCACACACATTCACATATTTTGCCCCACTCCAGACAGAAAGGAACTAACACATACACTGAGTTGTCAAATCAGACACAGTAATCACAGATCATACCCAGTAGCATGCTTTACTAAGTAGTTACAAGTATACATGAAATCAGGATATTCAGGTAAAGCAAACAGAAGTCTGAATCATCAAAGGAAGCTCCCCAGGTCTTTCCTTCCCATCTAGAACAAAATGAAGGAGATTCAGGGAGTTTTTCACACAGCAAAAAGTGTTTAGATTCTAAAACATGTCCATTTTACACTCCAGAGTGGTGAAAAGCCTTTGTGAAGTTCTCCAGGAAGCCAAGCCTTAGCCTCTGGGTTCTACTTACCTAATCCTCACCTAGGGACATTCCCCGAAGGGACTGCAGAGATAAAAATGTATTAGTGTATTTATTCAGAAGTCTATTTGAGAATAGACTGGGTCACCTGATTCTTTTCCCTTCCCCACAAGATCTCCCTCTCCACACCCATGCAGGATTGCAGGTCAGCTGCTCTAACTTTCAGTGCAGTAAGTGGAAATGCTCTACAAGAGTAAATGAAGAGTAAACAATGCTTTATTGCTGAACCTATGTGTCACTGATTCCTCTTTCATGTGCTCTAACTATTGAACTAACATGGTTCAATTTTGACCATGATCTAGTTTAAATGCTACTTTACCATTTATTTCCTAAGACAGTAGGTTCCCCTACACTAGTCTTCTTTCCATAAAAATCCTAGCTATTGCCTATCACTTTGAGCTCCTATTTCAGAAATCTCAATAAGGTCCTTCCATTTGCAAGGAATATTTAAACTGACTTCAAGATACAAAAAGCATATTTAAGGACTTAAGACTTCAGGAACTTCTCAGGTTAAAAACAATCTCAAATAGGTTCTATTAAGAATAGAAGTCACCCAAAAATGTCTTATGAGAACATTGTCAATGCATTATATAAAGTGGGCAGTTCCTACAGTCTACATACATAGGATGCATTTAAGACTATAAATGTGGTAAAAATGCTCTAAGTTAGAGTCTTGCTAAAATTAAATAATACACGTTTATGAGCAAATAGGTGTATGATCCAAAAGTAGATGCTAAAGTAAAGACTAAACACAATTCAAAGTCTCCTTAGTTAATATTTACCAAAGGTAGTGCATTTTTTTCCATCAATAGTTGGAAAAGGTATTTTTTGTCCTCAAGGAGTTTGTTTCTTTACTAGTGTCCCTTAAACAATTCCACATTGTAATATGATGAAACTTCAGTACTGCCTACTTGATTATTTCCTTCATTTCAAATGAAATTCCTGGTTCTATACTGTTTATTTAACCAATTTTTTTAATTTTTTAATTGTTTTTACGCGTTCAAGTGACTAATAATTAATAAACGCAACTTTTTTTTTGTTTTAGTTTCAACCCCATTTGGAAATACATTAGAATTCACTGTATTTTACCTGAATGAAAACTTGGACTCGGATAAAGTATTATGATGTAGATATTTTCTTCAAAATAACATGGAATGATAACATAATCCCAGTAGGATCTGAAATGTGTTCATAACTATTGAAGCTGGTTTATGAATGCTTGAAGCTCATTATATTATCCCTCTACTTGAAAATTTTATGCTTCACTTTTTTTATAACTATCTTTTAATTTATTTTTTTAATTTACATCCAAGTTACCATATAGTGCAACGATTTCAGGAGTAGATTCCTATAAGAAAAGTATCTTTTAAGTTTATTTATTTGCAGAGAGAGAGAGTGCAAGTGGGGAAAGGGCAGAGAGAGAGAGACAGAATCCCACGTAGTCTCTGCTGTCAGCTTGGAACCCGACACGGAACTCGAGCCAAAATCCGTGGCCTGAGCCAAAATCAAGAGTTGGATGCTTAACCCACTGAGCCACCCAGATACCCCGTAACAAAAGTTTTTAAATATTTAAATGGACTATGAAATTCTTATCAGCTACGCCCTTAGTCACTGGGAGAAATGACTTCATCATTTATTGCTAAGAATTTTCTTTTTTAGCCCTGATTTCACACTGTAACTAGAAAGTATTTGGTGAGCTATTAATCTTGTTATTTGTGATGATTTCAATTTCTCTGCCATCCCTCTGAGTCTCTCAATGCTGTCTTAAAAAGTTAATTCCCAGAAATCATCAGGAGAGAGTTTCAGATATTCCAATTTCGTTATTATTTTAGGAGAAAAGAGGCTTAAATACTTGTTCAAGGTCACAAGAAATTTGCTGTAAAAATCAGCCCAGGAAACCAAAGCTACATGGGCCTGGAAATAAGTTCTAATTATTGGAGCTTGCCTGGATTGAGACTACAATTTGAATTGTTGCTTTGATTGAGACTAAATTATAGACAGGCCTGTAGTTTTCCGAGCTAGTGTTCTTTTCTCTCAGAGTCACTGGTAGTTATGCACTAATTCAAATGAATCATCTCCAAATTTAAATAAAAAAAAGTGTTTGGCAATAACTACAGTCTTTGGGGATCCATGAAGAAACTTTCTGGCAGTGTTCTTCATCAGTCATAGGTTTATAACTCATAGAAGTCATCATAACACCTGTCAATGTCACCATCATAGACCCTGGCTGAATAATCAGTGTTATTCACCCTAGTGAGGTAAGTTACAGTAGTTAATGAGATTGATGTTGTCATATCCATGAAAATAGTGAAGTTCTTACAATTATTTTTAGAGCAGATAGGGAGAGCAGTTCCTGTTCTGATAGCTATAATCCTTCTCTAATAAACAACCAAATATTTTGAGTCAATACATTAAGGTTTGACTGAAATATACTTGTCAGAATCGGTACCAACCTTATTTCATTGAAATAGATTTCCCAGGAAACAAAATGCCAATGTACTGCCCTGAAGAAAATGCTGAGATACAAAATGTGTTGATATTTCCTTATTTGTCCTTCATTAGTGAACTATAACGTAGAACATTTTAATTTAGTATTTCATGAAGGCCCATAAATATCATGAAATTATTTCATGCATGGCCTTGAAAAAGGGAAATTAAATGATAATTATTTCCAGGTAAATGATCCATTAGGAATTAATTGGCACCTAACAAATCATCACAAACTTAGAGATTTAGGACAGCCCCCATTTATTAACTTACAGTTCTGTAGATCAGAAGTCCAGCATATCATGTCTAGGTTCTCTGCTCACAATACCACAACGCTGAATTCAAGGTACAAGCAGAGCTGAGCTGTTGTTTGGAGGACCTGGGAAAAAGCCAATTCCATGCTCAGAATAAGTAGAGTCCACCTTCTCGCTAAGGCAGGCCTGAGCTCTTGTTTCCTTGCTTGCTATCAGCCAGCATGATCACGCTTAGCTTCTGAAGACTGCCACATTTCTTGCCACGCACCTTCTTCATCCTCAGCTTGGAAATAACATGTTAAATCTT
This sequence comes from Prionailurus viverrinus, assembly GCF_022837055.1. Lineage (NCBI taxonomy): Eukaryota > Metazoa > Chordata > Mammalia > Carnivora > Felidae > Prionailurus > Prionailurus viverrinus. Next base: position 74,178,047 of record NC_062566.1, read on the forward strand.
TCTCAAACTTTGTGTCTCCAACTTCCGTGACCAGCCCGTGACCTGGCTTTTAAAGAGTTTGTTAGATTACATGTGTCCCACCTGGATAATCTCCAGATCCCAGGGTCAACTGATTTGGGACCTTAACCGAATCTGTAAACCTCTTAACAGCAGTGCCTAGATTACGGTTTGATTAAATAAGTGGGAAAAGATGTGTGTGCACCTGGGGCCAGAATCTTAAGGGGACCACCCTAGACTTCTGCCTATCACAAACAGTATTATATAAAATGAAATTTTACTATATCTTCTGCATCCAAGGATTTATATCAAATGATCCAAATAGCAGTCTTCAAATTCCCTTATGTATCTTGTATCTTAGTCCATTCAGACTGCTATAAAAGAATACAAGAGACTGGACAGCTTATGTATGATACTTATTTCTCACGGTACTAGAGGATGGGATGTCCAAAATCAAGACAGATTTGGTATCTGGAGAGACCCTCCACCTAGCTCATAGACAGCTGTTTTCTTGCTTTATTTGTACATGGTGGAAGGGGCAAGGGAGCTCTAGGAGGTCATTTTTATGTAGGCATTGATCCCATTCATGAGGGCTCCGCCCTGATGAAGGGTCCCATCTGAAAATACCATCATATTGGGTGTTAGGGTTTAACATATGAATTTTGGGAGACACGATATTCTCTTTACAGCACCTGTTAGTATAAATACACCTTACAACTTTTGTACATCAGAATTTTTATTTGTTTTATTCTTATTTATTCTGTTTGATTCTTGTTTACTTCTTTTTATTGAAGTATAGTTAACATGCAACATTAATTTTAGGTATATAACACAGTGATTCAACAAGTCTATACATTATGCTGTGCTCACCGTAAGTGTAGTTAAAATCTGTCACCATACAACGTTATTACAAGATTATTACAATATTATTGACTATATTTCCTCAGCTGTACTTTTCATCCATGTGACTTATTTATTTTACAACTGGAAGTTTGTACCTCTTAATCGTCTTCACTTATTTCACCCATCCCCCCCAAACGCTTTCCGTGTGGCAACCACCAGTTGGTTCTCTATTTATAATTCTGTTTCTGAATTTTGTTTGTGCATTTATTTGTTTTGGTTTTTAGATTCCTCATACAAGAGACATTATATACTATTTGTCTTTCTCTGACTTATTTCTTTTTTTTAAGCTTTTATTTATTTATTTTGAGAGACAGAGAGCACATGTGCCAGTAGGGAAGGGGCAGAGAGAGAGAGACGGGAAGAGAGGGGGGGAGAGAGAGAGAATACCAAGCAGGCTCCGTGCTGTCAGTGCACAGCTCAATGTGGGGCTTCATCCCATGAACTGTGAGATCACGACCTGAACTGAAATCAAGAATTGGACACTTAACCAACTAAGCCCCCCAAGTGACCCCTGACTTATTTCACTTAGCATAATACCTGCTAGGGTCATCCATGTTGTCACAAATAGCAAGATCTCATTTTCTTGCTGCTAAGTTCATGTTCCTTGTGTGTGTGTGTGTGTGTGTGTGTGTGTACATTTTCTTTATCCATTAATCTATCAATGGACACTTAGGTTGCTTCCATATCTTTGCTATTGTAAATAATACTGCGATAAACATAGGGGTGAATTAGTGTTTTTGTTTCCTTTGGGTAAATACCCAGTAGTGCAATTATTGAATTGTATGGCGAGTCTACTTTTAACTTTTGAGCACACGCCATACTGTTTGCCACAGTGGCTGTACTAATTTACATGTCTACCAACAGTGCACAAAGTTTCCCTTTTCTTCACCTCTTTGTCGACACTTATTTCTTGTCTTTTTGATACTAGCCATTCTGACAAGTGTGAGGTGATATCTTACTGTGGTTTTGTTTTGCATTCCATGTTGATTAGTGATGTTGTGCATCTTTTCATGTGTCTGGTGGCCATCTGTATGTCTTCTTTGGAAAAATGTCTATTTAGGTTCTCTGCCAATTTTTAATCAGATTGTGTTTGGTATTGAGTTATTTGAGTTTTTTAATATATTTTGGACTATACAATACTTTTGGATTACTGTAAAACCTTGGATTGCGAGTAAGTTGTGAGCATTCCATAAAATGAGCAAACATTTCTAATAAATTTTAACTTGATAAATGAGCGATGTCTTACAATACGAGTAGTACATGATGCTGAATGTCACATGATCACAACTGAGTCAATGGTTCTTGAAATTCACTTTGATATACAAATGCTTTGGATGACAAGCATGTTTCCAGAACAAATTATGCTCACAAACCAAGTTTTTACTGTATATAGTTTGCAAATATCTTCTCCCATTAGTAAATTGCCCTTTTGTTTTGTTGATGCTTCCCTTCACTGTACAAACCTTTTTATTTTGGTGTAGTACTAAAAATTTATTTTTGTTTTTGTTTCCCTTGCCTGAGGAGACATAGCTAGAAAAGTTGCAAAGGCCTATGTCAAAGAGATTACTGCCTATGTTTTCTTTTAGAAGTTTTATAGTTTCAGGTCTGGTTTTTTTTTAATTATCTGTTTATTTTCAGATGGCCGTATATAGTAATTTCCACATTTGAAATATAGACCCAAACTGAGCAATGCATTATTTTATCCATGTAGTGTAATACTAGGCTAAAGTATGCATGTTTTTTTGCCAGCCCATGGCCTTCTAATCAATTTTGCAGATTGTTGGTATAACTGCTTAAGACAAACAGTACTGTAGATAGATGCAGAACAGAACAAATCTAATTTGACTAGTATACCAGTCTATTAAATACTATCTGTAGATAAAGGCAGTGGTAATGATCCTCCAGATCTCTATCATATTACCACTTTGTCTTTTATAGAAATTTATGGCTTCCTTCTGAAATGGAATAAAAGCCAAGCATCATCTGACTGGTCTATCAGGCAAAGCACTATCATTCTTCCCACTAATTCTGATAAGAATTCATTTTTTTTTCTGAAAAAATATCAGGTCATCTCAAGGTTTATCATGATTCAATGATTCTTTGACTCATCAAAATTACTTGAAAAGTAATCATATTTTAGAAACATCATTATTATGGCATATTGACTTGACAAGTATGGTCTTATATGTAGCAATACCAAAGGTGAAATAGTATACTGTCATAAAAATCATTGCTTCTAAGAAATAATTTCGTTTCCAGCAACAAGTTTTGTTTTGTTCTGTTTTAACCAGGTCCAGTGGAACTAAGCCTTCTAAAAAAATTATATTGCTATTTCATAACACTGTGCATATTAGCATGTGATCACAAGCAGTGGTAGGCAGAACCCATTGAGGAGCTAGGCCAGAAAAAAAGTAAACTGTGTGATGTTCAGACGAGAAATTAAAATCAAATACAGTGTTGACTGATGGAATGAGTTTGGAATTCAGGTCTCTATCCAAGATAGAACAATCAAGATCCCAAAATCATTGACTCAGAATCTGTCCAACAATAAAGTCTGAGCAAATACCCAGTCAGAAACAAAGTTTCCATACCAGCAAAGCTTTAGAATCAAGGGATCTTGAGGCACTTGGGTGGCTCAGTCAGGTGACCAACCCACCCTTGATTTCGGCTCAGGTTATGATCCCAGGATTGTGGGATCAAGCCCCACACCAGTTTCCATGCTGAGAATGGAACCCGTTTAAGATTTTCTCTCTCTCTCTCTCCCTCTCCCTCTCCCCACCTCATGTGCTCTCTCTCTCTCTAAAATAATAATTTAAAAAAGAATCAGGGGATCTTGATTGGATATAAAAAGAGTAGTATTACAAAAACATGAACCAGATTATTCATGTCTTCAGTGTGTCCCCATTGTACTTAGTATTCTAAATCCAAATTTATTACTGTATCTATTAGGCTTTGGTTATAAGAACAGGAATTCAGTCTATGGATTCCTCCTGTGAGGGTTGAATTTAGGAATTAGGGATTTTGTACAACCACTATAAGAGCTTGAGCAACAAAGGTCAAGGGAACTGCCATTGAAGGCTGGGGGGCTGACTCCAAAGGATGGCAAAATAATGTTCTCAAAAATCTCTGTTTATTGCTGTGAATATAAAGCACTTCATTTTTAACATTGATCTTGCATCCTGAGACCTTGCTAAACATGTTATTTTGTTGTAGTTACTTTTGGGATTTTCCATATATAGCAACATATCTGACAATAAAGACAGTTTCATTTCTTCCTTTCCAACATAAATGCCATTAGCCACCTGCCGCCCAATGTTTTTTGTCTTGTGAGTCAGCCAACATTTTCTACAAAGAGGCAGGTAGTAAATATTTTAGGTTTAGCCAGTAACACATTCTCTATCACAACTACTCAACTCTGTTGTATCCAGAAAGCAGCTATCAACAAAAGGGAACAAGTGAGATACAAAAAAAAAAAACAAAAAAACAAAAAAAACTTCACTCCCTTTCACTGAAAGTTTGCTGAGAGTTTTTACGTTGATGGTAGCTGGGTTTTGTCAAACACTTTTTCTGTGTCTCATGAGATGACAATATAATTTTTCACCTTTATTCTATTAATAAGTTTAATGAATTATAATCTAAAGTTTGTGTAAAACTGGTGTTTTTTATTTATACATTTGATATTATACACTAGTGAAGCTATCTGGGCCTGGGATTTTTATTCGTAGGAACATTTCTAACTACTAAGTCAATTTCTACTTCTTATGTGTCTATTCACATTTTTTATTTCTTCTTCATTTAGTTTTACTAATTTCTATTTTTTTATAATTTTTTAGTGAGTCACCAAATTCTGTGACAGATTTTTGGTCAAGTTGTTTCCATCAATAAGTACTGATTTTAAAAGCTTTAAAACTGCCACACACACATACACACACGCACACACACACAACAAATGGCTGACAACACATTTTCCTTTCCTTCTGAAGGTTTTACAATGCCTCCTCTTTGATTCTTGATTTTGTCAGTTCATGTGTTTACCCATTTATTTTCTTGGCCACTCTAGTTAAAGTTTCCTGGTTTTGTTTTTCTTTGCATTACCAATTTTGACTTTATTGATTATCTCTATTGTTTTTCGGTGTTCTACTTAATTTTTCCATTACATGTTAGTCCATACTATCTCATTCCTTCTGCCTGCTTTGGGTTAAGTTGATCTTTATCTAGTTTGTTAAGATACAAGTTTAGATTGTTGATTTTAGAATTTTTTTCTTTTTTAATATAGGTGTCTCAAGCTATAAATTTTCCTCTAAACATTGATTTAAATGCACCCACAAAATTTTATTATGTTGTATTTCACTTGTGTTCAGATAAAAATATTGGCAATTTATCTGGTGATTAAATCATTGACATCTAAGTTCTTACAAATGTGTGTAATTTTGAAATATTTGGCAATTTCTCCAATTATTTCTTTTGTTGATATATAATTTACAATATGCTCATTTGATTTAATGCTTTTTAATGTATTGAAAAATTTTAAGGTCTAATATGGGGCCTATTTTTTAAAATGTCCCATATGTATTTTAAATGAATGTTTATTCTCCTGTCACGATGTGGAATGATTATTTGAATTTGAGTTAGGTAAATTTCATTCATAGACTTGGTCAGATCTACGATATCCCTTCCAATTTTCTGCTCAATTGTTCTATTAATTTTTCAGATATAAGAATTAACTTCTCCAATGATTTGGTGAATTGTCTATTTCTCCTTTCAATTTTTTTCTGGTTTTGCTCTACTTATTTTATATCTATGTTAACTGTGTACACATTTATAATTACTATATATTTATAATGTATTAATCTTCTTATATTAGGTAAAATCCCTCTGTCACATGTAATATTATTGGCTTAATGTCTATTTTGTCTGACATGAAAATAACTACTCTGGGTCTCTTATGGTTATTTTTATGCAGTATTTTTTTCCATCCTTTTATTTTGTACCTATTTTTGTCGTGAATCTAAACTGTCTCTTATAGAGAGCAGATAGTTGGATCTTGATTTATTTATCCAATCTGACAAGCTCTGCCTTTTGATAAGAGCCCCTTTAGGAGATTTTTTTTAACTTCTTTTTAATGTTTATTTATTTTTGAGAGAGACAGAGACAGAACGTGAGTGGGTTAGGGGCAGAGAGAGAGGGAGACACAGAATCTGAAGCAGGCTCCAGGCTCTGAGCTGTCAGCACAGAGCCTGATGCGGGGCTTGAACTCACGAGCTGTGAGATGGTGACCTGATCCAAAATTAGATGCTCAACCGACTGAGCCACCCAGGCGCCCCAGGAAAATTTTTAGCTATTATATTCTTCAAATCCAGAATTTCCACGTGGTTTCTCTTTTTATAGTTTTTAATCTCTTTATCAAGATCTCTATTTACTCAGCAAGTGTCATCATGCTGCTTTTTAATTCTTTAAACTTGTTTCCCTTAATTCTTTGAACATAATTATCATAGCTCCTTAGAAATCTTTATTTTCTACATTACAACATCTCAGCTAACTCACAGACAATCTCTAGTTGCTTCTCTTCCCTGATTAGGGTTACACTTTCTTGTTTCTTTTCCTTTCTCATAAACTTTTATTTAAACTAGCATTTTAGATACTGTTTTATATATTGTAAACGGTCCAGATTCTGATATTTCCTTCCTAGGGGTTGTAGTTGTTGCTGTTCATTTGTTTGTGTCACAAACATGCTATGAAGGCACACACATGAATTGTGTCGCTCCACAATGTCAGCTTTATTCTATCATACAGTAAGGTTAATATAAAATAACTATAAAGCAGTTTCAGGGCTCCAAACGCAATGATATTTCACTACGTGTTTAACTTGGCTCCTTACACATGGCACAAAGCACAATAGCACAGTACAAGGTCACACAACAGGATACAAGGGGTAGGAAGTTAATGAACCAAATGCGAAGTCAGTCTGCAAGCCTGCAAATGAGATGAGGCCTAGGTGCCCTCAAGGTCAGTTCTCACGCTGCTTATTATGTTCAAGCAGTGGAGAATCTCTGCTATGTCAGAGATCAACTGGGCAGATGCTTTGGTGGCAGGTGACATTCTGATGTGGTCAGACATGAAAGGGTCAGCGTCTGGAAAGGCTAACAGTTTGCCACAAAAACCCTCCCTTTTTAATAGGAATTTAGTCAATCTTGGGACTTTGCGGCTCTTCTCTGGTTCTGTTGGTTATCACTTCGGTTGTCAGGCCTGTGCTGGTTTCAGCAATATCTGGTCTCGGCTGCAATGCCCTGGGCTGCTTGTATCACGGCTTGAAGTAAGTCACTGCTTGAATTGAGTGACTCCATCTTGCTCTCTACAGTCTGTTTGATTATTTAGCAATCTGCCTGGATTAAATCTGTGGAATATATCTCACTTGCAGGATGTCACTGCTGATGTCTATACTCAGGGAGCTTTTTTAATTCTCATGTTAATTTTTAAGATTGGCTTCCTAGGGACTGGTTCTATACCTGCATAGATTATGGCCATAGGTTGCACACAAACACCTTCATCCAAGAAAGGTTTCCACCCTCTGCCCAAGGATCTGGGTACAGGTCGGGGAGGACATTAAAAGTTCGGCATTGTTCACGTATGCTCCAGGTTTCACTTTCCATCAGGCTCTCTTATGTACGATCTGTGCATGAACACACTCTCCCAGACCACCTGTGATTTGTGAAAAGTCTGTTGTCAATCTCCCGTGAACATTTACATGGACTTCCGGTTACCCAGGGATGTGTAAAAACCTAATCAAGCCCTCCTCTGGTTACCTCATTTCCTGGACGTCCTTGTTAAATTTTTGTCTAGGTCATTGTCTGCTGCTTGCTGTAGCCAGAATGACAACCTCAGACTAGCTGAGCTATTGGCCTTTCCTGGTGACTTGCCATGGAGATCACTGCTTTTATTGACAACACTGCTGAGCAGGGGTTTTCACCTTCCACTGCAAATCAAGAGAGACTCCTCCAAAAGTAAAGTTTCCGGTGCGGTGTGTCTAGTCTTCCTTCCCCATGTAGAATAAAATGCGGCATCCAAACTATGAGGCCAGGGGAAGAGCCCTAGGCAAGAATGCCACAGATTCCCACTGATCTTATCTGAAGTTCAGTAAATTTTTATGAATTAACACTTCTGACTTTGTTGCATGGCTTTGATAGATTTCCAGAACTCTAAAATGGCTGTTTTTTTTAAATATGAAATGTATTGTCAAATCGGTTTCCATACAACACCCAGTGCTCATCCAAAAGGTGCCCTCCTCGATACCCCTCACCCACCCTCCCCTCCCTCCCTCCCCCATGAACCCTCAGTTTGTTCGCAGTTTTTAAGAGTCTCTGACGGTTTGCCTCCTTCCCTCTCTGTAACTTTTTTTCCCCCTTCCCCTCCCCCATGGTCTTCTGTTAAGTTTCTCAGGATCCAGGTAAGAGTGAAAACCTATGGTATCGCTCTTTCTCTGTATGACTTATTTCGCTGTTTTTGACAGTATGTCCGTTTTATAGTTGCTTTTTTGAGAATTTTCTGACCTCTTTATCTTGCCATACCAAAAGTTTCACCTCAGGCATGACTTTTTGCTCTAAGGTCAAAAGCTCTCTTATCTCCATATTACTTTTAAGCAAAGTACTGCTATGTTTATGGTTTTTCTACATTTAAATGGAGACACTGAGAGGAAGCAATTTTCGCTTTCATTACCCAATTGAATGAGAACAACTCAGTGGCAAAAACAAGTACCAATTAGCTAAATGAAAAGTTCAAGCTGTGAATTTATCTTCAGGGCAAACTGCAATGATTTGAAGGGCAGCAGTGGGAGGCAAAATATACAAGCAAGACAAAATAGATACTCTGGAGGTGGGACCTGCCTTTGTTGCTCATTATAAATTACACATAGATTAACTGATTTTATATCCACATTTACAATATACAGTCATATAATTTATTTAGACTATAGTTTGGACTGAATGCAGGTCATTAAATTCATTTGAATAAGCTAATCTAAATGGATATTCATGGAATAGTTATCAAGTTTAATCCTTTTACTTAAGAGTATAACATGTTTAAGAAAAGTTTTTTTAAAATCTGACATCCATTTAACATAATAAAAATGCTGCCTGGTAAAAAGCAAACCGAATTACATACTTGTCAATAAAATTAAAGATATACAATAATTCAGTTTTAAAAATTGACAATAATTAAAAGTTGGAGAGAAAGAACTCCACATATTACTACCACATATTGCCAAAGGTGTAGAAACTCATGGGAACTCTCCCCATGCTGGTGGGAGAATAAATTACTACAGCCACTTTGGAGAACAATTCCATGTTACCTAATAAAGTCTTTAAAAGCACAATTATACAACCCAGTAATTCCATTTCTTCCAGGGAGATATAAACAAGAAAAGTCAATTAAAATAAATGCATTATATCTAAATGTATCAAAACAGGTTTAAAATATAACAATTAGAAATAAACAAGTTGTAGAAAGATATTTAATAGGATACTTTTATTTTGTTAGTGTATTTGTTTATGTATAGGAAGTTAATTTTAATATGATAAAGCAGACGAACTTATTACAAATTCATAGTGTAGGGTGACTCTGGGGAGAGCATGAGGAGTATATGGTACAGGGAAGGAGGAGAAAAGAGACTTCATAGCTCCCAGTAAAGATTTCTGAGTTTTAAAAAGATACGAAAATTTTGACCCTATTAATCATCACTAATAGTGCATGGTGTAACTATTATTTTTCTCTGTATTTCTAGCTTTTAATATATGTAGCTTTAAAAAATATATATGGTAAGATAACATCAAGAACAAATGGCGCTATCACACATATCTATTTGTTGTACCCATCTAAATTACCAGGTAATAGTAACAACTAATATGTTTCCAAAGCATTGCTTTGAGGAATATAGGTGAGTTATGGCATATTCAATAAGTTCATCTTTACCAACTCCTCTATAGCACTTATTTAAAAAAATATTTTTTAATGTTTCTTTATTGAGAGAAAGAGAGACAGAGACAGAGCATGAGTGGGGGAAGGGCAGAGAGAGAGGGACACACAGAATCCAAAGCAGGTTCCAGGTTCTAAGATGTCAGCACAGAGCCTGATGCAGGGCTAGAACTCACGAACTGCAAGATCATGACCTGAGCTGAAGTCAGACACTTAACTGACTGAGCCACCCAAGCACCCAAGCCACCCAAGCACTTATAGTAATGCATTATTTACATTCAGCACGTAATTATTTGGGGGTACTCAACATGGTACAAAAGCATTTTCAGAGAGAATCCAATCAAAGTAAAAGTTGACATATGATTTCATCTTTAAAAAATATGTCTTAACAAGAGTCTAGATGAATTATAGATTTCTCTTACTCCTCTAATATTTCAAAATGAAAAGCTGTACCACAGCCAGCATCCTTTTGGCTGACAATACAATTTGCCTTTAGTGCTCACACCTCATGAAATCCTACTGCATTGCCCTATCTAATCCCTGTTTCATAGCAGTACTATAATCCCCAAAACAAAATTTTTTGTGTCCAAAGAATTGAGAAGGCAATTTAAACATTTTGACATATTAAATAATAACTGTTTTGCTCTAAAGCATGATTCTTTTCACCTGATCTGGAAGTCAGGAGAGCTATGTCATAGCTCTAGATTTCTGTTTTGGAAATCTGAACAAATTTGGACCTTATCAACTAGGAAGCAAATAGGAAGCAAATAGTTACTAGTCTACTAGAGGCAGACTAGTAACTTTAATTCCCTTCCCAATATACAATATTTGCATCAAATTAGTTGAGCAAGTCACTTAACATGGCTGCACTTTCAAGTTCCTTACCTTTAAAATACTAACTAGCTTGGGGCGCCTGGGTGGCTTGGTCGGTTAAGCATCCGACTTCGGCTCAGGTCATGATCTCACGGTCCATGGGTTTGAGCCCCACGTCAGGCTCTGTGCTGACAGCTCGGAGCCTAGAGCCTGTTTCAGATTCTGTGTCTCCCTCTCTCTGTGACCCTCCCCCATTCATGCTCTGTCTCTCTCTGGCTCAAAAATAAATAAATGTTTTTAAAAAATTAAAAAAAATAAAATAAAATACTAGCTAGCCTACCAAGAAGGATTAGGATAAAGTTTAAAAAGATTATATATAAAATATTATATATATTTATACAAATATTTAATATATAAATACTTATATATTTATATATAATATAATATATATTATGTATATTATATATAGATTTTATATATACTATTCCAAGTATACTATATATACATAGTATATGTATGTGTACATGTATATACATATATATGTATGTGTACATATATATGTATATGTACATATATATATGTATACACACACACACATATATATATAGTATACTTGGAACAGTGTCTGGTTTGTAACATATGCTGAGGTAAGTGTTTGCCATCATTATCATCATGACTATTTTTATTAGTGTCAGTAATAGTTTTAATAACCCAAAAACCTAGTTTTAATAAAAGTCATGAGAAACATTCACTATCTTTCAACAAATTCATCTAACTACTTTAAACTGTCTTTTTATGTAGATCAATGATACACATCTGAGGAACAAGATATTTAAGATAGCGATTATAATTACAATACCTCAATTTCTCTGTGGAATAAATATGCAAGACAAAAATATACAAATGCACTGAGTATGAAATTATAGTATGTTTGTAACAGAGGAAAGTATCTAAAGTTATAAGTAAATACACAGAGATTTATAAAACTGACATTCTACTTAAGTAATTAGTTTTATATTCCTTAACCACTTATTCCACTTCCATTACTAGAACCCTTCTCCTGTTACCTCTTATATAAGAACAAATTCCTTTCCCAAATTCACAAATAATCTTTCTTCTTTCCTCTCAAATCACAGCCAGATGAAGGGATGACATTCTTATTCTTGTAAAAAAACTCAATCTGACCAAATGCAGGAGGCAGAATCTTTCAACACAAGTAGCAAAGTACTATAATCCATTCCCATACTTTACAGTGTAGGCTGATTATAATCTGTATCAATAATTGTTTCCTTTAGACTCATTTAGTTATGTGACAGAGGCATTTCCTACACACTGTCTATCCATGTGCTCACCCATATTTCAGAACCCTCCTACAGTCTGGCCTTGTGTCATAGACCTAGTTCTGACCCACAGACTGTGCACAGAAATACTATGTATCCATTCCAGACTGAAGCATGTTTAAGCCAACATATAAACCTTTTGCTCTCCCTTTACCTTCTGTGGCAACACAGGAATCCACTTATTGAGCTGAGAAAGCCACAAGGTTAAAACAGCCTAGATTTCTAAGTCTACCCTTAGAAGGGAGCATATAACTACAGACTTTATGTGAGAGAGAAATTAACTTGTATATGTTAAGACACTAAAATATCAGCTTGTTTTCTTAGCAGAACATAATCACTTGGAAGTGCTGTAAGTTGCCCATCTCCATGAGCTACTGGCAACTGTCATATAACAAGTTCACAGGTACATGGATGTCACGAACAAGTAGTGTTCTTTAAATAAAATATTTGGTCATGTTAAGATTATAGTAGCACAATGCTAAGGAAAAAGAGAAGGAGAAATTGGCAATTTCAGAAAGAAAATATTTATCCCGAGGTAATGACCACTCACTTTACATAAATCCTGTTTCCCTGCACAAATTTATATAAAATGTAAATATAAAAAATATCTTGCATTTGTTTTTTTTAAGTGTTTATTTATATTTGAGAGAGAGAGAGAGAGAGAGCACAAGCAGGGGAGGGGCAGAGAGAGAGAGAGAGACGGAGACAGAATCTGAAGCAGGCTCCAGGCTCTGAGCTGTCAGCACAGAGCCCAATGCGGGGCTCGAACCCACGAGCTGTGAGCTCATGACCTGAGCCAAAGCCGGATGCTTAACCGACTGAGCCACCCAGGTGCCCCAAAAATATCTCGTATTTGTAATGAAGATATCTATTCTTCTAAATATCAATCTTCTTTCTAAGATCTCCAGATGAAAATTTAAAGATTTCAAAATTTACTTCAAGAAATACACTTTCCCATATACCCCTCTTCCACATTTACACTTGGATTGGCAATCAGTGGTATAAATGTGATTTAGAGGTAAGTGAGGAAAATAAATGGAAGAAATCAAATTAGATTACATAACTATGAGTTTTTCTTACTTATTGTTTTTCCCACCAAACTACAAAAGGATTTGTAGGTGTTTTAATGTTTCCTACAGAGAACTTCAGCACCAGATTACAAGCAAGTGTGTGTTGGGGTCAGCAATCAATTAGTCTATCCTAAAATAGCTTTTTAACAATTATCCTTTACAACAGTTTTCTGTTGTAAGTCCTAGTGATGAATTTGTTCATGATGCATCAAATGTGTAAGAACAAGTAACGCTTTCCTTTAGATTTGCCGAAGGATATCTGTTATGATCTTTCTGTTACATATCATTTTTCACTCAGATCAAAATTTTCCAAGTAGAATCACAGTGATATTGTTTTTTTTTAATTTGCAAATTTAATATAATTTGGAAAGGAAGAAAAAAAAAACAGAGAGGATAAGTTCCCAAACTCCTATCGCTGTCATTTACTAAGAGGCTCTATATCATGATAAAAGCAATGTTCTATAAATTTACAAATAAGTTGTATGTAGGTCAATCAAATGACCAAGATGATATTTTCTACCAATTTTGGCCATTCTACATGGTGACTTTAAGTTTTTAATGTTTATTTTTTATTTTTGAGAGAGAGAGCAGGGGAGGGGCAGAGAAAAGGGGAGACACAGAATCCAAGGCAGGCCCCAGGCTCCAAGCTGTCAGCACAGAACCTAATGCAAGGCTCAAACTCACTAACCATGAGATCATGACCTGAGCCAAAGTCAGATGCTTAACCAACTGAGCCACCCAGGTGCCCCTATAGGATGACTTTTAATGTATTTTATTTAATTTGATGTTATGAACATTTGGGGCATTGACATTTCAAGTGTTCAGGGAAAAGGCATTTTTTTCATGATTTAAAAAAACAAACAAAAAAAAACTTTTAAAGACTTCATTTCTACTAGTCTATTTTCAAAAGTATATAACATCAAAAGATTTTTGCCTCCAACAGACATTGAGTTTTCTGACAAGATCAATTCTACAATCTGCAAGTGACAATTTTCTCCTTATTTAAAGAAAGCAGTGCAAAATCATAATTTGTCTAATTAACATCCTTCCCTAGTTTGGCTGTCAATACTGCTGCTATTAACTAGTACTCTGCTACCTCACCAACTCCTACCATCCCTGCAGGCTCTAGTGATGCTGAGCCACTTCCTAATTCTACTGCTCTTTTCAGGACCCTGTTCCAATATGGCTGCCCCCACCCCCCACCCCTCCCCCCGCCCCACCACACTAGTGCCACAGTTCCTCTGATTTCTCAAAGATATTTCTTCTTAAGTAGAATGGTTATTACAACCTCTTTATTTGGCACCAACAATAATAGCTTATCCTTTCAGAGTCGTATGCCCCTTAGATAATGAGGTTTCATCATAGTCATGGTGTACTGGACAAAGAATAATTTGTGAGCCACTATTCTGTCACGTGCCATGCTTTTCTCAACAACAATACCCAGAAGCAATCTCCAATCCCACTTTTCCAAAAGCTCTCTTGTTAAATGATGGAAGAACAAACTTGCATCTTGTTTTCATGTTCAAGCAACTAGGTCTAACCCAAACTTCCTTCAAAAAACTCCATGCGGTCAGGTGGCCCGCCATAGTTATAAGCAAGTCTTTACTATGCCTTCATTATGTATTCAACACAATTTCAAATATAAGATATTTATGAATTATCTCAAATTTGGTCTATTTGCCAATGTTATTATAATTTTCCAAATATGGAAGATATATGTAACTATTTTGGGATTGCTATTGTGTGTCCTGTGATTTTTGTGAGGATGGCATGAGGTAGTACATATAAAGAAATGTGCATTAAATATATAATAAACACTAAACACTAGTTTTCATTAATTATCAGTAGTTATTATTATCCAAATTCCATATATTATAGTTCATATTGAAATAAATATCTAATTCCCCTGATTTACTCAAGTTTGAATAAGCCAAAAATTTATTCTCGTAAATTTCATTTTAGGCTTTATTTTAAATATCAAACCTTAAAAGAGCTACGAAAGTAATTTATAAAGTATTTCTCAAATGCATAATATTATTATCTAAATTATCCTTAAAATTTCATTAAGTTATAGTATTTCTCCATTGTACTGGTTGATTGGTAATTTCACAAAAGATAGATCCACCTGAAATCTATGAATGTGACCTCATTTGGAAAAAACATCTCCCAGAATTAACTAAATTGAAGGCTTTGAGATTATCTGGATTAGGGTAGGTCCTAAATTCAATGACAAGTGTCCTTAAAAGAAAAGGGAGAGTATATTCAGGTATGAAAACAGAGGTAGAGATTTTAGTCATAAATCTACAAGCTGAGAAACACCAAGGATTGCCAGCAGCCAGACAGAGAGAGGCACAGAGGGATTTTCCTTCAGAATGTGATCAATCCTACCAACATCTTGGCTTTAAACTTCAAGGGTCCAAAATTGTGAAAGAATACAATTCTGTTGTTCTAAGCCACCAAGTTTGTAATAATTTGATGCAACAGCCCTAGGAAACTAATAAAAAGTTTAGTTATTGTAAATACCTTCATTATTATTATTATAGCTACTATTTATATAGAATCAATAGAATGAAGATATTCTATATCATACTTTATTCCACCAATCCCCCAAACTAACATAAAATGTATATAATGTTATCCACATTTTACAGAGTGGAGAACAGATTCAGAAGGATAAAATAACTTACCCAAGCTTACCCAATAGTAGGCTACAAAAATCAAGTTTCATACACAGGTGCATCTGCCCCCCAAATCTCAATCCCACAAGATTTGCTCTTTTATTAAATGGGAGATGTCTTAATAAAGACGATAAGACAAGCCAACAGCTAACATCATACTCAGTGATGAAGACCTAAAAGCTTTCCTCTAAGCTCAGGAACACAAAGAAGCCCACTGTTGCCACTTTTATTCAACATAGTATTGGAAGAGCTAGTCAGAAAAAATTAGGCAAGAAAAATAAATAAAAGGCATTCAAACTGGAAAAGAACAAGTAAAATTTCACTATTTGCAGATGAAATGATATTTAGAGTTATTGAGCAAACCATAAAGAATCTACCAAGAAATTGTTAGAACTAATAAACAAATTCAGTAAAGTTGCAGGCTACAAAATCAATATACAAATATCTGCTGCATTTCTGTAAACTAATAAGGAACTGTCAGAGAAATTAAGAAAACAATCTCATTTAAAATTGCATTAAAACAAAATATCTAGGAATAAATTTAACCAAGGAAATGAAAGATCTATATATCAAAAACTTTAAAACATTAAGAAAAGAAATTTAAAAAGACACAAACGTGGGGCGCCTGGGTGGCTCAGTCGGTTGAGCGTCCGACTTCGGCTCAGGTCATGATCTCACAGTCTGTGAGTTCAAGCCCCGCGTCGGGCTCTGCGCTGACAGCTCAGAGCCTGAAGGCTGGAGCCTGCTTCAGATTCTGTGTCTCCCTCTCTCTGACCCTCCCTCATTCACGCTCTGTCTCTCTCTGTCTCAAAAATAAATAAACATTAAAAAAAAGACACAAACAAATGGAAAGATATTCTGTCTTCATGGACTGAAAGAATTAATATTGTTAAAAAGTCCATACAACCCAATGCCATCTATAGATTCAATGCAGTCCCTATCAAAATTACAATGCTATTTTTCACAATAATAGAATAAATAACCCTAAAATAAATATAGAACCACAAAAGACCTTAAATAGCCAAAGCAACCCTGAGAAAGAAGAACAAAGCTGGAGGCATCAGGCACCCTGATTTCAAACTACGTTGCAATGTTACTGTAATCAAAACATTATGGTATTGACACAAAAACAGACACATAAACCAACGGAACAGAATAGACATTCATGGTCAATTAATTTACACCAAAGGAACCAATAAACAATTAGAGAAGGACAGTGGACAGTCTTTCCAATAAAGGGTATTCAGGCAAAAGAATTAAACTGGACCACTATCTTGTAACATATATATATATATATATATATATATATATATATATAATTAAAACAAGATAGATTAAATACTTAAACTTAAGACTTGACACTATAATACTCCTAGAAGAAAATATAGCCAGCACGCTCCCTGATATGTCTGGGCAATGATTTTTTTTTTTTTTTTGGATCTGGTACCAAAAACAAAGGCAACAAAAGTAAAAATAAACAGTGGGACTGCATCAAACTGAAAAGATTCTGAACAGCAAAGCAAAAGTATCAACAGAATGAAAAGGCAAACTACCAAATGGGAGGGAAAAAAATGCAAGTTATATCTGACAAGAGGTTAATATCCAAAAATATAAAAGAAACTCATACAACCCATTTCAAAAATAATCTAATTTAAATGGACAGAGGATCTGAATAGGCATTTTACCAAAGGAGACATAAAGATGTCCAACACCCATGAAAAGGTGTTCAGCATCATTACTCATCAAAGAATTGCAAAACAAAACCACAATGAGATATCACCTCACACTTGTCAGAACGCTATTACTAAAAAGACAAGAAATAACAAGAGTTGGCTAGAATGTGGAAAAAGGAGAAAGAACCCTTGTGACTATTGGTGGGAATGTAAATTAGTGCTGCCATTATGACAAACTTTATGGAGGTTTCTCAAAATATTAAAAATAGAAATACCATACCATCCAGCAATTCCAATTCTGGGTATGTGCCTGAGTGGTGACTATAGTTAATAATACTGTATTACAAAATTGAGAGTAGCTAAGAGAGCGGATCTTGAAAGTTCTCATCACAAGAAAACAAATTTTTATAATTATATAGAGTGATAGATGTTAGTTGGACTATTGTGTTAATTATTTTGTAATCATATATACAAATATCAAATCATTATGTTGATACCTAAAATTAACATAATGCTGTATGTCAATTATATGTCAATAACATAATAATTAAAAACAATATAAATATAAATGGATGATATCTTAATGTTAGGTAATTTACAACTCCAAGATAATGAATGTTCAACCTGCGAATTACTTGTGAATGTAAACAGTAGGTCACACACTGCTTTCCCCTCCATACCCCTACCCAGTTTTTTCAGCTCATTTCATTTTTGTTCCAGTCACACAGCAACCTACCTACAAAAGGACACTGATTCACAGATCCCTCTAACATCACTTAATTCCCTGGTAAAGACTTCCCTACTCAGTTAATTTTGCACATGCACACATCTTATTTCCCAATATTTTTCCATTCTTACCAACTAACTTAAAAAATATTTTCCTCATGGCTCTCCCACCTCCATTTTTTTCCTCAATTGCTTATTCTCCATTCTTTAACAGTGATTTCATTAGGACTAAAAGAATTCTACCAATCCAAATTAGCCATAATCATATTACGGCTATACAATGGGTTGAATTGTGTCCCCCCCACAACCTCCCAAATTCATACGTTGAAGCCCTAAACCCACTACCTTGGATGTGATTACATTTGTAAGTAGGGACTTTAAAGAGGTTATTGAGTTAAAATGAGGCTCTTTAAAATGAGGTATCTAGGGAAACCTGGGTGGCTCAGTCGGTTAAGCCATTGACCCTTGGTTTCAGCTCAGGTTATGATCTCACAGTTCGTGAGTTCAAGGTCTGCATCGGGCTCTGCGCTGACACTTATGGAGCCTGCTTGGGATTCTGTCTCCGTCTCTCTGTTCCCCTTCCCTGGTGTCTCTCTCTCTCTCTCTCTCTCTCTCTCTCTCTCAAAAATAAATAAATTTTAAAAATAAATAATAAAAAACATGTAAAATCTATAAAAATGCCCAGAAGTTCCTTTCAAAAACTTTACAGATTTCTCCAATTAATCTATAAACAAGTTCATTCTCCTTGAGCACATTTAAAATGCAAAGTAAATAAGAAATGATTATTTACTTAAGCTTAGTTTTCAGTTTTAATTCACACTTCTATAACTGAATTGTTTTCATCTATTTTCTATTTGACAAGATTTAAGCTAGATTATGGACTAAATTATTTTCGGAATTAGGTGGAAGACAAAAGGTCAATTATAATATTGTTGATTTGAAAAATATATTGTAAGTTTCAAATAACCATTTTACATCAAATTTTCAGAATATAACCAAATGTCATTTAGGAACTATCTTATACCTTAGTGTGCATACATCTTGATACAAACTTACTAAATACCCTAGCATGGCTTAAAAGTATGCCAATTGTGCATAACATTTGACTAAATCTTTTATTACAAGAATCCTAGATGATTTTTTTTATTGACATTCCTCTTAAGTCAGTACTGTTAAGAGGTACCTGGGTGGCTCAGTCAGTTAAGGGTCTGACTTCAGCTCAGGTCATGATCTCAAGGTTTGTGGGTTCAAGCCCTGCCTTGGGATTTCCGCTGACTGCTCAGAGCCTGAAGCCCACTTAGGATTCTGTGTCTCCCTCTCTCTGCCCCCCCCCTGCTTGCAATCTCTCTCTCTCTCTCTCTCTCTCTCTCTCCCAAGAATAAACAACATATAAAACTAAAAAAAAAAAATCAGTACTGTTAAGGATACAATTCAGTTAGAAGTTGTTTGGACAAATTGTACTCTGCTGTTAGTTTTTACTATTATCCTTTGTCTTATAGTAACTGAATTGTTCTCTGACCCTTTTTTCCTCACTCTTTTATCATGTACTACAGCCTTTGAAAGGACCATGGGCATTTGTTGGTAAGATACCTACTGACATCATCTAAGCTCCTCAAAATTGAGGGCCGAGTTTACTTCTTCCTATTTAATACCTAGATATATGTTTTCTTTCATGGTTTATCTATGGCATCATTAAATACCTTAATTGTCCTCCTAAGGAAGTTGTTATCACTGGCACTAGTTATTGAGTAGTAAATTAACCTAAATGACATGTGAGCATATCACTACAGTTGCTCAAAAGTTTACAAAGTAAAGCTAAGTCAATTTCAAGTAATAGAGGAAAAGCTCTCTATATTTTCTTAAAGCCTGTCCTATTTACTCATTTTTACAAAAGCCTCCTCCTTACTGGTGTTATTAATCCCAAGAAACCAAAGGACAAAACATCAGGCAATCAAAATGTGGAAAGGATATGTTCTTATTCCTCTACCTGTGATTGATATTTTAATAGACACCTACTACTTTTGTGTCTTTCCTGGAATGCACTCAGATGTCACTTCTCAGCTGTCACCATGTTGTTTTGAAAAGCCACATATTGATTTAATTTCCATGCACTATAGTTTTCAATAGTAGTGGAACTTCATTTTTCCTCCATGTTTTACATTAGTACATTTACATCCTTAGAAAATGGAACTGCAGCTATGGTAATGATACCTGTCTCCGCACCATCTCAAAAACAAACTTGTGTAACTAAGAACAGGAGAAAATTTATGTTCAGATTATTGACATGTAAGTATATAGAATGCAAGACTACCATTATTTACAAGTGGTTTATTACTTTCTTTTCTGAATAAATGTAAAGATGGTTAATTATATACTGAAAATATGAAACAGTTTTTTTTATAACTTTTGAATGCTACTTTTTTCACATAATTACCTTTAAGTAAGACCAGCATCTTTATACTTCATTTGCTATAATAAATGCATATTCTCTAACATATTTTATATACCCTAAATACATTAAGTATTAAAACTTTGTCATCAGAAATTCATTTTCCTATTCTAAGATTTATGCAAGTGTAGAGGTTCAAAAGTGGTAAATTTTCACTATAATTCTTTTTTCAGACTATACCTCAAATCCAACACAGTCATTAAGCGCCCACAATATGCAAGGCACTATTCTAAGTCTCTAAAGGAATTAGAAATAATTAAGATATTGTTCCTATTCTCTGTGGCAGTAAAGCTGACATTACCTCACTGCTACTATGAAATAAATCTTATATGATATGGTATACCAATACTTGAAAATAGATGTGGTTAAGAAAATATTTAAGAGACTAAAATATCAAAAGGAAAATTACATAAAAGTAATTGAAGAATTTGTAAAATATATAGTCCCTAAAATTAACCAGTTTCAGGTAGTTTTACAGGTGAATTGCATGAGTTCATCAAAAAAAGAAATGCATGGGGCGCCTGGGTGGTTCAGTCGGTTAAGCATCTGACTTCAGCCTGGGTCATGACCTCACAGTTCGTGGGTTCAAGACCCGCATCAGGCTCTGTGCTGACAGCTCAGAGCCTGAAGCCTGCTTTGGATTCTGTGTCTCCCTCTCTCTCTGCCTCCCCCTACTAGCACTTTGTCCCTTTCTCTCTCAAAAATAAATAATAAACGTTAAAAAAAATTTTAAAGAAATGCATTATATGAAGAGATAAGGGGAGAAAAACTATACAGTTAGTTATGGACATCGATGCTAAAAATATATTTTATAAACACGAACAGGTAGTCTTAATTTTTAAATGTCTTTAATAAATTAGGATAGAATGAAAATTCCTTAATATTTTTAAGTATATAAAAATAAAGAATAAACATTTGTCTTAATAAAACACACAAGGATTTCTGTCTAAAGTCAGTATCAACATCAGTATCAATAGCCTCTATCATCAATATACTGAACAGTTTTCTTGAGGACTTAGGTGATGTAAAAATAAAGCAAAATAAAAAATATTTTTATAGTATAGGGAAAAAGTTTCACAATAATCGTTATTTGTGAATTTTTTTAGAGTCTCTACCAAAAATTCCAGAATCAAGCTAGAAATTAAAATAGCCATTTATAAGAGAAGATAAATAACTACCTTTAGTATATCTTATAGTCAGCCACGGTCCAGGAGCCCCTAGAGAACAATGACTTAGATAATCACTCATGGATGAGAGAGCCTCTGTGGAAGTCCAGTTTCCAGAGAAGTTACAGCACTCCAATGGAACAACAAAAACAAAAATTGTGTATATATACACACACACACACACACACACACATATATATATATATATATATATATATATATATACACAATTATATATAATATATATATATGAGTTTGGATACCCTGGGGTGGGTAAGAGGAAGAATTTGACTTTATATTACTCTTGCCCTAAGATGGCATAGCTTAGGGCCAAGAAAGTTTTTCCTGGGCCCATGATTTTTCCCAGGGGAAAAGGGAGAGTGTGTGAGTGAGCACCCAGCTTCCCCATATTTGTGGGACACTGCCAAAGAGGCTCATTTCACTCTCTAGCCATGAAGAGTAGCAAATCACGACTTATATGAGGTGGGGAAAGTGACAGATAGAACTCTCAGAGAACATCAAAGGGATGTCGATGCTAACTGTATCACTCATTCCATCAAGAAGGGCTTCTATGAGCTGCTGGGAATATCTCAGATCCCCCAAATGGCCCACAGGCACCCACAGTGCTCCACAGTGTGATGGGGGTATCACACATACCCCCATCCTGTGGCCAGCTCCCTGTGTATGCTTCCAACAGCAGTATGAGTGAGCTTTGTCAAACTAGTGAGCAAGCATAGTAAGTCAGCTGAATCTTCAGGCCAGAAGAAACCACAGACTTGAGCCTTAACCACACCTTTGGGGAAACAAAAAGGGTGGTCAGCACTGAGCCTTGTATATTGCTGTTCCAGAGAAGGCATATAAGCTTAAGAATTCTGCCACAAGATGAAGCAAGAAGCATGAAGCAGGTGTACCCACAGAATTTC
Organism: Prionailurus viverrinus; assembly: GCF_022837055.1. Lineage (NCBI taxonomy): Eukaryota > Metazoa > Chordata > Mammalia > Carnivora > Felidae > Prionailurus > Prionailurus viverrinus. The sequence goes on from NC_062566.1 coordinate 74,200,752, forward strand.
CAGATAACCTCAGAATCTCAGCAAGGTTAATAGAATGTATCTCTTTCTAGAGACAGTAAAAACTAGAGAAGGTAACTGCTACTTCAAATGTGAAGAAAACAATGCAAAACCTCAAAGAACACAAAAAATCAAAGAATACTACCAAAGAATCACAATCTTCTGGTCACTGACTAGAGACTTCTGCAATTTACCAAAGATTTCAAAATAGCTATTTTGAGGAAGCTCCATGAGCTACAAAAAGACACAGGCAGACAATACAATGACATCAAGAAAACAATACAGGAGGAAAAATGGGAAGTTTAACATAGAGATCAAAGAAATCACAAAAAAGAATCACACAAATTTTGGAGCTTAAGAACACAATGAATGAAATGAAAAATGCAGTAGTAAAGCAGTACCATCAATTGTGTTTCCCAAATTCCACACGAATGAAATCATATGATATTTGCCTTTCTCTGACTGATTTATTTTGCTTAGCATAACACAGTCTAGTTCCATCCACATTGCTGCAAATGGCAAGATTTCATTCTTTTTGATCACCGAGTAGTATTTCATTGTATGTGTATGTATATATATATATATGTATATATGTGTATGTGTGTGTGTGTGCATGTGTGTGTGTGCGCATCTTCTTTATCCATTCATCAGTTTATGGACATTTGAGCTCTTTCCACACTTTGGATATTGTTGATGGTGACCATCAGACTTCATTTAGCAGAGGAAACAATCTATGAGATTGAAGACCAGACTTTGAAATTATCCACTCAGAGGGAAACAATGAAAAAAGAATGAAAAGGAGAGAAGAAAACCTACTTGATCTATGAAACTTATAAGAAGGACAAATTTAGGAATTATCAGAGTCCCAGAAGGAGAAAAGACAAAAAAGGGAGAAAGAAAACTTATTTAAAGAAATAATGGCTGGGGGCGCCTGGGTGGTGCAGTCGGTTGGGCGTCCGACTTCAGCCAGGTCACAATGGCGCGGTCCGTGGGTTCGTGCCCCGCGTCGGGCTCTGGGCTGATGGCTCAGAGCCTGGAGCCTGTTTCCGATTCTGTGTCTGCCTCTCTCTCTGCCCCTCCCCTGTTCATGCTCTGTCTCTCTCTGTCCCAAAAATAAATAAAAAACGTTGAAGAAAAAATTGAAAAAAAAAAAAAAAAAAGAAATAATGGCTGAGAACTTCCCAAATCGGGGGAGAACGTGGATATCCAAGTTCATGAAGTTTGTACACGATCAAACAAAATCAACTAAAAGAGACCTTGTCAAAGACACATTACAATCAAATGTGAACAAAGACAAAGAAAGAATCTTAAAAGCAACAGGAGAAAAAAGTTTATAACTTAAAAGGGAACCTCCATAAGGCTATTAGCAGATTTTTCAGTAGAAGTCTTACAGGCTGGAAAAAAGTATGATATACTCAAAGTACTAAAAGGGAAAAAAAAAAAAGAAAGAAAAAAAACCTGCCAACCAAGAATACTTTACCAGGGTGTCTTTAAAAGAGTTCCTCAAGCTGTAAAGAAAGGATGTTAACAAGTAACATGAAAACATATGAGAACATACAACGCTTTGATAGTGGTAAGTAGATAATCAAATTTATAATACCTCAATACTGTGCTCTGGTATAACATGGTGGCATATTCACCACTTGAGTATAAAGTTTAAATGCTGAAAGTATTGAAAATAACTATAGCTACAATAATTTGTTAATAAATAAACAACATAAAAATAGTTAAATTGTGACATTAAGAACATAAAAGGGGGAGTAAAGGGGTAGAGTTATATATGTATTGACGTTAATTTGCTAGCAGCATAAAATGGACTGTTATAAAGTGTCTAATATGAGCCTCATGGTAACTAAACAGGAAAAGCCTACATTAGAGTCACAAAAAATAAAGCAAACAGCATTAAGGCATACCACTACAGAAAATCATTTCACAAAGGATGACAGCAAGAGGAAGAAAGGAACAAGGGACAGCAAAAAAGCCATCAAACAATTAATAAAATGGCATTCGTTGCAGGATACAAAATCAACATACAGAAATCAGTTGTGTTTCTATATACTAAAGATAAAACATCTGAAAAAATTTAACTATGCCATTCACAATAATATCAAAACAATAAAACGCTTAGGAATAAACTTAGCTGAAAGTAAAAGATCTATATAATAAAAACTGCAAAATTTTAAGAAAAGAAACTGAAGAAAATGCAAATAAATGAAAAGATATCCCATGATCACAACTGGAACAATTAATGTTGTTAAAATGTCCTTACTACCCAAAGAAATCTACAGATTCAATGAAATCCCTATCATAATACCAATGGCATTTTTCACACAACTAGAAGAAATAAGCATAAGCTTCAACCCTGAATAACCAAAGCAATCTTGAAAGAACAAAGCTGGAAATATCGTGCTCCCAGATTTCAAACTACAAAACTGTAGTTCAAAACAGTCTGGTACTGGGACAAAAGCAGGTACATTGAACAAATAGAGTCCAGAAATAACCTCACACATATATGATACATTAATCTACAGAAAAGGAAGCACGAATACACAACAGGAAATACAGTCTTTTAAATAGCATTGGGAAAACTGGACAGCCACATGCAAAACAATGAAACTGGACCACTATCTTACACTCTATACAAATTTAAGTCAAAATGGATTAAAGACTTGAATGTAAGATCTAAACTGTAAAATTTCTAGAAGAAAACATAGGTGATAAGCAACTTATTATTGGTCTTAGTGACTTTTATTTTTTGAACCTGACTCCCTCAGCAAGTGTGAAAAAAGCAAAAATGAACTAAACTATTGGGACTAAAAGGCTTTTGCATAGCAAAGGAAGCCATCAACAAAATGAAAAGGCAACCTACTGAATGGGAGAAAATATTTTCACATGCTATATCTGATAAAGATCTAATATCCAAAATATATAAAAAACTCATACAACTCAATAGCAAAAGGAAAGAAAAACAGTCCAATTAAAAAATAGGCAGGAGATCTGAAAAGATATTTTTCCAAAGAAGACATAGAGATGGCCAAAAGACACATGAAAAGATGCTCGACATCACTAATCCTCAGGGAAATACAAAACAAAATCTCAACGAAACATCACCTCACACCTGTGAGAATAGCTAAAATAAAAAAGATAAAAAGTAAATGTTACCAAGAAATTGGAGAAAAAAGAACACTTATGCACTGTTGGTGGGAATGTAAATTGGTGCAGCCATTATGGAAAACAATATGAAGATTCCTCAAAAATTAAAAATGGAACTACCACATGATCCAGTAATTCCACTCATGGGCATTCATCTCAAGAAAATGAAAACACTAACTCAAAAAATATACGCACCCCTATGTTCATTGAAGTATTATTTACAATAGCTAAGATATGGAAGCACCCTAAGTAACCAGTGATAGACGAATGGATAAAGAAGATGGGGTATGTATGTACAATGAAATATTAGCCAGACATAAAAAAAAGAATGAAATCTTACCATTTGCAGTAATATGGATGGATCTTGAGGGTTTTATACTAGGGGAAATAACTCAGAGAAAAACAAATATAATTTCACTCATGTGAAATCTAATAAACAAAATAAACAAAACAAAGCCAGACTCATAGATACAGAGAACAGACTAATGGTTGCCAGAGGAGAAGAGGCTGGGGGGGAAGGGGGGAGAAATGAATGAAAAGGTAAAAACTCCCAATTATAAAACAAATAAATCCTGGGGGTGTAGGGCACATCATGGAGAATATAGTCAACGATATTGTGCTAACTTTGTATGGTGACAACCAGTAACTAGATTTATTATGGTAATCATTTCATATTATATATAACCTTCAAATCACTGTGTAGTACACATGAAACTTATGTGATACTGTATTCCAATTATACCAACTTTAAAAAAGTTATTTATATTGTTCTTGCCATATATTCATACATTTGGAATTGTCACAAAATAAAATGTAACTTCGGCATTTAAAAAGGAGAAAATAGCTAAATATTTCTCAAGTTAATGCTGACAATATTGTACGGATGGCAGTTATAATATAAGGGGGACATGAACTGAAAAAAAAAACCTCTAAAAACAAGTATTTTTCCTGTAAATTATTCATATAAAATAATATTAACAATAGTCTAGCTTTTAAATAGAATGTTACATTCTTGCTATTTTTTACTGGCTTTATATTACATAGACTATTTTGTATGTACAAAATATCACATTGAAAAACTCTCTGATATCTCCCCCTAAAGTATACACTGAATTATGTAAATATAAAAATGCAGAATCCCCAACAAAATTGATTAACAGAATCTTCCCAAAAAACACAATTGCTGAGGGAGGGGCCAAGATGGCGGAGCAGCATGGGAATTCTCTGCCTCTCTCACCTTTGAAATACAGCTAGATCAGCACCAAACCATTTTGCACACCTAGAAAATTGATCTGAGGATTAACACAACAATCTGCATAATCTGAGGCACAGAACTCAGCAGGTACACAATGCAGAGAGGTGAACTGGGGAAGAGAAAAGCTGTGGAAGGAAGGGAGCTGTCTTTGCAGAGAGAGGACAGAGAAATGGGGGAGAATACAGGAAAAGCACACCCCCAAAAAATAGCTTGGGAGAAAGAGAAAGAGTGGAAACACCCACAAGTGACTGAACAAGAAAGGGAGAAAGGATAAAGGAGAGGGTTTCAATACCATTAGGACTCTATAAACAGGAAAGCACAGAGTCAGAAATTCTGGAATTTAATACCTGGCAGTGCTCTAGTGGGAAAGGCGAATTCCCAGGAGCAGACAGTGAGGTCCGAGGGATCTGTGCTCCACAGGAGGAGAAGCAGTTCCCCTGCTAGGAGGTCATTTGGTAGAGGCCTTACGGCCACCCCATAGGCAAAGGTCCCAGCGGACCCCAGAGAACAGCCACGTTTGCTGGTGTTGGAACAAAGACACTAGGGTGCAGTGAAACCTGGTACCAGTTGTGTGTTGTCATTTACTGTAATCGTGAACTGCTGCTGCTGTGTGATCGCGCAAACTTTTTCTGGGGCAATCAGGCACCCGGCCACAATCTCTGAGCTTCAACAGCAGCGCAATTGCCTGAATGTTCCCAGATGCAAGCCAGCACCTGGCCATTGTTCTGCAAGACCCTTCCCCAGAGGGTCAGACTGGATCCAAGCTGCAGAGCCCTCAAAAGTAAGGGGTTTGGAAACACCATCTGAGATAAAATTAGGGAGGGAGGTGCTGCCTGGAAGGCTGACGGCTTGGACACAGACAGTGTAGAAGCAGGGACTGGACAGAAACCAGAGACAAAGGAGGGGTGCTTGATTGCCAGTCGGTGAGAGCGCAGAACTCTGGTGCTAGAGACTGGGAAGCTAGGTGACGTCATTTTCACCTGTCCCATGCATGCACTTGCTTGCACACATGAACCACACCTATCAGCCCCAGTAAGCTAAGCAGCGCTAACCAGTGGAGCACAGAGCCATTACACCAAGCCCCTTCCAACTGCACCAACCAAGCACTCCTGTTTGCTTAGTGTACAGACTAGGAAGTGCTTCATAGTCTGACTTCTAGGGGAAACTGGATGTAATTTCATTCAGATTTCATTCTGTTCACTGGTCCATCTCTTTTCTTTTCTTTTCTTTTCTTTTCTTTTCTTATTCTTGGATACAGAAGGAGAAAACACTTATTTTTATTTTCTGTTTTTATAAAAATTTTAAAATTTTTATTACTATAATTTTTTAAATTTTTTATTATATTTTACTTTCTTCATTTCATTTTATTCTATTTTCTTATATATATTTTTAACTTTTAAATGTTTTCTTACTTTTTTCTTTTTTTTCTGTTCTTTTCTTTCTATTTTTTCTCTATTCTACCAAGCTTATTTCAACAACCAGACCAAAACACGCCTAAGATTGAGCCTCCTTTATTTGATTTTTGTGTTGTTTTAAATTTTTTAACTTTATTTATAATTTTTTTAATTTTTTTCTTCCCCCAAATTTTACTTCCTTAAAATATAATAAATATTTTATTATAATAATGAGAAGAAAGCATAGTATCCCTTTCTGCAGAGATAAAAGAAGCAAAATCTAGTCAGGATGAAATTGAAAATGTTGTAATTGAGATGCAAACTCGAATGGATCCCATGGGGGCAAGAATAGATGAAGCAGAGCAGCAAAACAGCAATATAGAAGACAAATTTATGGAGAACAATATAGCAGAACAATAGAGGGAAACTAAGGTAAAAGATCACAATATAAGAATTAGAGAACTCAGTGACTCATTAAAAAGGGATGACATCCAAATTATGGAAGTCCCAGAAGATGAAGAGACAGAAAATGGGTAGAAGTTTTAAGTGAGAAAATCATAGTGGAAAACTTCCTAACGTGGGTAAAGACATAGACATCAAAATCCAGGAAGCACAGAGAACTCCCATTAGATTCAACAAAAACAACCACCAACAAGGCATATCATAGTCAAATTCACAAAATACCCAGACAAGAAAAGAATTATGAAAGCAGCAAGAGAAAAAAAGTCCTTAACCTACAGGAGAATACAGATTAGGTTCACAGCAGACCTATCCACAGAAACTTGGCAGGCCAGAAAGGAGTGGCAGGATATATTCAACGTGCTGAATTTGAAAATATGCAGCCAAGAATTCTTTATCCAGCAAGGCTGTTATTCAAAATAGGAGAGATAAAGAGTTTCCCAGAAAAACAAAAACTAAAAGAGTTTGTGACCACTAAACCAGCCCTGCAAGAAATTTTAAGGGGGACTGTCTGAGGGCAGAAAAGATGAAACAAAACAAAAAAGACCAAAAACAAATACTAGAAAGGACCAGAGAGCACCACCAGAAACTCCAACTGTACAGGCAACACAATAGCACTAAACTCAGATCTTTCAGAACTCACTCTAAATGTCAGTGGCCTCAATGCTCCAATCAAAATACAGAGGATAACAGAATGGTTAAGAAAACAAGATCCATCTATGTGCTATTTACAAGAAACTCATTTCAGACTAAAGTCACCTTCAGAATGAAAGTAAGGGGATGGAGAGCCATCTGTCATGCTAAAGGTTGCCAAAGTAAGCCAGAGTAGCCATACTTATATCAGACAATCTAGATTTTAAAATAAATGTAACAAGAGATGAAGAAGGGCATGATATTATAATTAAGGGGTCTATTCACTAAGATCCAACAATTGTAAACATTTATGCCCCCAACATGTATACATCCAAATATATTAATCTGTTAATCACAAACATAAAGACACTCATTGATAATAATACCATAATAGTAGGGGACTTCAACACCCCACTTAAAGCAATGGACAGATCATCTAAGCAGAAAATCAACAAGGAAACAATGACTTTGAATGACACACTGGACTGGATGGACTTAACAGATCTATTCAGAACATTTCATTCTAAAGCAGCAGAATACACATTCTTCTCAAATGCGCATGGAACATTCTCCAGAATAGATCATATACTGGGACACAAATCAGCCCTCAACAAGCACAAAAAGACTGAGATCATACCGTGCATATTTTTAGAACACAATGCTATGAAAATCAAAATCAACCACAAGAAAAAATTTAGAAAGACAATGAATACTTGGAGATTAATGAACATCTTACCAAAGAATGAATTGGTTAACCAAAAGTTAAAGAGGAAATTAAAAAGTACATGGAAGCCAATGGAAATGATAACACCATAGCCCCAAACTTCTGGGATGCAGCAAAGGCGGCCATAAGAGAGAAGTAGATAGCAAACTAGGCCTTCCTAAAGAAGGAAGAAAGGTCTCAGATATACCAGCTAACATTACACCTCAAAGAGCTAGGAAAAGAACAGCAAATAAAACCAAAACTAGCAGAAGATAGGAAATAATAAAGATTAGTGCAGTAATCAATGCTGTCGAAATAAAAAACAAAACAACACAGTAGAACAGACCAATGAAACCAGGAGCTGGTTCTTTGAAAGAATTAACAAAATTGATAAACCCCTAGCCAATCTGAGCAAAAAGGAAAAGGAAAGGACCCAAATAAATAAAATCACGAATGAGAAAGAATGAAATCTTGCCATTTGCAACAACGTGGATGGAACTGGAGGGTATTATGCTAAGTGAAATAAGTCAGTCAGAGAAAGACAGATAACATATGTTTTCACTCATATGTGGAATTTGAGAAACTTAACAGAAGATCATAGGGGAAGGGAAGGGGAAAAAATAGTTTCAAACAGGGAGGCAAACCATAAGAGAATCTTAAATACAGAAAACAAACTAAGTGTTGATGGGGGGTGTGGGGAGGGGAAAATAGGCATTGGGCATTGAGGAGGGCACTTGTTGGGATGAGCACTGGGTATTGTATATAAGTGATGAATGATGGGAAACTACTCAAGAAGCCAAGAGCATACTTTATACACTGTATTTTAGCTAACTTGACAATAAATTATATTAAAAGAAAAAAGAAAAGAAAAAGGAAAGGATCCAAATAAATAAAATCAAGAATGAAAGAAGAGAGATCACAACCAACACTGCAGGAATACAAACAATAATCAGAGAATATCATGAGCAATTATATGCCAATAAATTGGGCAATCTGGAAGAAATAAATAAATTCCCAGAAATATATAAACTACAAAAATTGAAACAGAATGAAATAGAAAATTTTAACAGACCCATAACAAGTAAAGAAATTGAATTAGTAATCAAAAATCTCCCAAAAAACAAGAGTCCAGGGCCTGATGGCTTTCTGGGGGAATTCTACCAAACATTTAAAGAAGAGTTAACACCTATTCTTTTGAAACTGTTCCAGAGAACAGAAATGGAAGGAAAGCTTCCAAACTCATTCACGAGGCCAGCATTATCTTCATTCCAAAACCAGACAAAGACCCCACTAAAAAGGAGAACTACAGACCAATTTCCCTAATGTACATGGATGCAAAAATCAGCCAAACAGATCCAACAATACATTAAAGGAATTATTCACCACGATCAAGTGAGACTTATTCCTGGGATGCAGGGCTGGTTCAATATTCACAAATCAATCAATGTGATACAACACATTAATAAAAGAAAGAATAGGAACCACATGATCCTCTCAATAGATACAGAGATAGAAATTGACAAAATACAGCATCCATTCTTGATAAAAACCCTCAATAAAATAGGGATAGAAGGATCATACCTCAAGATCATAAAAGCCATATACAAAAGACCCACCACTAATATCATCCTCAGTGGGGAAAAACTAAGAACTTTCCCCCCAAGGTCAGGAACACGACAAGGATGTCCACTCTCACCACTGTTATTCAACATAATGTTGGAAGTGCTAGCCTCAGCAATCAGACAACACAAAGAAATAAAATGTAACCAAACTGGCAAGGAGGAAGTCAAACTTTGACTCTTTGCAGATGACATGATACTCTATGTGGAAAATCCAAAAGATTCCACCAAAAAACTGATAGAACTGATTCATGAGTTAAGCAAAGTCACAGGATATAAAATCAATGCACAGAAATTTGTTGCATTTCTATACACCAATGATGAAGCAGCAGAAAGAGAATTCAAGGAATCAATGCCATTTACACTTGTACCAAACCCATAAAATACCTAGGAATAAGTCTAACCAAAGAGGTGAAAAATCTATACACTGAAAATTATAGAAAGTTTATGAAAGAAATTGAAGAAGATGCAAAAAAATGGAAAAATGTTCCATGCTCATGGATTGGAGAAACAAATATTGTTAAAATGTCTATACTACCCAAATCTACATATTCAATGCAATCCTTATCAAAATAGCACCAGCATTCTTCACAGAGCTAGAACAAACAATCCTAAAATTTGTATGGAACCACAAAAGACCCCAAATAGCCAAAGCAATCCTGAAAAAGAAAACCAAAGCTGGAGGCATCACAATTCCAGACTCCAAGATGTATTACAAAGCTGTAATCATCAAGACAGTATGGTACTGGCATGAAAACAGACACTTAGATCAATGGAACAGAATAGATCACCCAGAAATAGACCCACAAACGTATGGCGAACTAATATTTGACAAAGCAGGAAAGAATATCCAATGGAACAAAGACAGTCTTTTTCAGCAAATGGTATTGGGAAAATTGGACAGTGACGTGCAGAAGAATGAATCGGACCACTTTCCTCCACCATACACAAAAATAAACTCAAAATGGATGAAAGGCCTAAATGTAAGACAGGAGGCTATCAAAATCCTAGAAGACAAAGCAGGCAAAAACCTCTTTGACCTCAGCTGCAGCAACTTCTTACTCAACATGTCTCTGGAGAGAACTATTAGGACCTCATCAAAACTAAAAGCCAACTGATGGAATGGGAGAAGATATTTTCAAGTGACATATCAGATAAAGGGTTCGTATCTAAAATCTATAAAGAACTTATCAAATTCAACACCCAGAAAACAATTAATCCAGTGAAGAAATGGGTGAAAGACATGAATGGACACTTTTCCAAAGAAGACATTCAGATAGCCAACAGACTCATGAAAAAATGCTCTACATCACTCATCCTCGGGGAACAAATCAAAACAACAATGAGATACCACCTCACACCTGACAGAATGGCTAAAATGAACAACTCAGGCAACAACAGACGTTAGCGAGGATGTGGGGAAAGAGGAACCCTTTTGCACTGCTAGTGGGAATGCACACTGGTGCAGCCACTCTGGAAAACAATATGGAGGTTCCTCAAAAATAAAAATAGAACTACCCTACTACCCAGCAATTGCACTAGTAGGTATTTATCCAAGGGTTACAAGAGCAACGTTTCAAAGGGGCACATGCACTACTGACAATAGCAGTGCTGCTGACAATAGCCAGAGTATGGAAAGAGCCCAAATGTCCATTGACAGATGAATGGATAAGGACATTACACACACACACACACACACACACACACACACACACAAAATGGAGTATTACTCAGCAATCAAAAATAATGAAATCTTGCCACTTACAACTATGTGGATGGAACTAGAGGGTATCACACTAAACAAAATTAGTCAGAGAGAGAGAAATATCATATGACTTCACTCATATGTGGAATTTAAGATACAAAACAGATGAACATAAGGGAAGGGAAGCAAAAATAATATAAAAACAGGTAGGGTCACAAAACATAAGAGACTCTTAAAAATAGAGAACAAAATGATGGTTGGTAGAGGGGTTGTGGGTCGGGGCAAGGACCACATGGGCAAGATGCATTAAGAAAAACACTTGGGATGAGTTGAGCAGTGGGTGTTATATGTAGGGGACAAATCACTGAATTCTATTCCTGAAATCATTATTGCACTATATGCTAAGTAACTTGGGTATAAATAGAAAAACAAAAGAAAACAAAACAAAAAACCCACAACTGATTATTTCGACTTTTAAAATCACTTCAAGTTTCTCTAGTTTTTTATATGGTCATTTTGGATCTTTTATAAAATGCAATTCCATCCAAAGGGAAAGACAAAAAGATTAGATGAAGAGTTTTTAATAACTACTTAAAAAATAACTAATTATCAATGATTTCTGAAAAATGACAAAACAGTCAGCAAATAATGGTATCAGCTGGGGCGCCTGGGTGGCGCAGTCGGTTAAGCGTCCGACTTCAGCCAGGTCACGATCTCGCGGTCCGGGAGTTCGAGCCCCGCGTCAGGCTCTGGGCTGATGGCTCAGAGCCTGGAGCCTGTTTCCGATTCTGGGTCTCCCTCTCTCTCTGCCCCTCCCCCGTTCATGCTCTGTCTCTCTCTGTCCCAAAAATAAATAAACGTTGAAAAAAAATTTAAAAAAAAATAATAATGGTATCAGTGTATAATAGGCAACATGAAATTTATTATATGCACAAAAAACACCATGTATAAGGAACTTTATATTTCCCAAAGAATCATAATAGGTTTCATCAAAAAATACAACTATGTTGAATTGCCCCATACTTGTTTTATGATATAGTATTGATTTTAGTCACCAGAATACAAACATAATAAGAACAAGTGATATTATTTTACTGTTTGTCTCCAGCACCTAGAACAATCCCTGAGCAGATGTTCAAAATCAGTTTTGAATGAATAAATGAATTGTATCTGGAGATGATGCACTATAATCTTTTTAATGTTCGGGATACCTAAATGGTTGTAAGTCAGCTCCAGTTACCAAAATACACCATGCTATATTTCAAATATCAGTAAAAAAAAATTTGAAAAGTTTCTCCTTTTCATTCACAAAATTAATGGCGTTATGTAGGCGAAAAATAATTCTGTTTTTCATGGCCACTGTTCAATAATATTTCCATCTTTGTTCTTTTTAAAATTAAGTATTAGCCCATATAGAGGCAGAAGCCAGAAAGACATAAATTTGATATGTTCATTCTTGTTATGGATCAGAGCATGAGTGCCTTTGAGGAAAAGAAATTAAGTTACAAGGTGCTGTAGTAGTGGATTGTGGGAAGAGTGGAGAAGGACAAAGAGGCAGATTTTTAATCATAGGCTTTAATTTAAATCAGAAATTTCTGCTGAGAATTCCTTTGATAATTGCTTCTAATTTCTCTATCATTTGTCTTCTATGTTTTTAGCTATGTTCATTATGGGGAAGATTTTAAATTTAAAATAATTGTGCATACTGAATTCTCTATTGCCTCAATTTCCATTTCATTACATTCCTTTAATATTGTAACGAACAATGTATTCTCATGCATCCAGTTATTAAGGAACATTTGACTAGTCAAATACAACTTTAGAAACCTTACATTCTATTATTTTGGTATTCTATTTTAATGCATTCTTATAGCTTTTATTGTTTTTATTATACCAGTTTTCAGATCTAATTAATTCTGCCAGCACAATACCTTGTTAAAATGCTTTGAGACAGTAAACAGTGGAGATGTATGCTGTGTGTGTGTGTGTGTGTGTGTGTGTGTGTGTGTGTGTGTGTGTGTATACACAAACGGTTTGATTATTTTAAGTGAAGTGATTGGATGTTGACACCTTTAAATGAGTAAATTCATTCAAAACAGTTAAATCTGCTGTGTGCATTAAAAAAACTACAAGATCAAAATAAAAATATCGGGAGCTCCATACAACACTACTTTTTCCTAATAATATTCAAAAACAAGAAGTACATTTTATTTTGTACTCAGGAAGATTGTAATCCAGCTTCTAGTTACAAGGAATCACCCCTTATTTCTAGATAGTATGTTAATATTGGCTATCTATTGTATTTTTTTTTATTTTTTTTTTCAACTTTTTAATTTATTTTTGGGACAGAGAGAGACAGAGCATGAACGGGGGAGGGGCAGAGAGAGAGGGAGACACAGAATCGGAAACAGGCTCCAGGCTCTGAGCCATCAGCCCAGAGCCTGACGCGGGGCTCGAACTCACAGACCGCGAGATCGTGACCTGGCTGAAGTCGGACACTTAACCGACTGCGCCACCCAGGCACCCCTATTGTATTAGTATGTAAGTTCAGCCTAGATTAAAACTAGCTTACAAGGCAGACGTAAGTATCTAGGCTGATACATTAGATCTTCTCTTTAAAGTGACCAGCTGTCTAGGTTCCTTCTTTCTTGTTTGTGTTCACCACCCATCAAATATTATACTTTCCATTTAAAGTGTAAACTGGAAGTTGCACACATGACTTCCACTCACATCCAAGCCAAAGACCTTTATCAATGACTATATCTAGCTGCAAAGGAGTCTGTTAAGCAGTGTTTATTCTAAGCAACTCTGGCCCGTCGAAAACTTGAGAGAAGAAGCAGCAATCTCTGCCATAAGAGGTGAATACAGTAAAAGCTCACAAATTCATAAAATTAGTTTACATTTAAAACTTCTGGGGGGGGGTGCCTGGGTGGCTCAGTCAGTAAAGTGTACAACTCTTGATATCCACTCAGGTAGTGATCTCATGGTTGTGAGATCAAGCTCCATGTCAGACTCTGAGCTGAGCACAGAGCCTGCTTGGGATTCTCTCTCTCCCTCTGTCACTGTCCTTACCCTGATGGCTCTGTCTCTCTCTCTCTCTCTCTCTCTCTCTCATTCTCTAAATAAATAAATAAATAAATAAATAAATAAATATTTTAAAAAAGAATTCTAGGGTGCTTAGGTGGCTCAGTTAAGCATCGGACTCTTGATTTCAGCTCAGGTCATGATTGATCCCAGGGTCATGGGATCAAGACCCACAATGGCTTTATGCTGAGCGTGGAGCCTATTTAAGATTCTCTGTCCCTCTCTCTGCCCCTTCCCCACTTTCACACATGCTTATGTACTAAATAAATAAATACATAAATATTCCAGTTTGCGGATGTATAATTGAGAATCTAGAGTCTCCATGTTAAGTGATCATAACTGAATTTCAAAAAGGAAGTAAGAATTAGGAAACGGGAATTTTTTTCAACACGGTTTTAAATCTTGCTCGAAGTAATATTACTTTAGTGGAGTCAGACTTTATTAAAATGTGCTATCCAAAAATATTTATCATTATGTTACATTGCTTTCCTGTGTTGGACACGGATGATCACCCAGCATCCTCTCTTCCTTTCTCCTCTTTCCTCAATTATCCCAGTTTAATTCACGTATTCACAGAGAAATCCTCTCTGTGTGTGTGTCACATACACACACACATGACAAGAACAAAACACATAGCAGTTACCTCACAATCATAAAGAAAATCAACCTGTGTGTAAAGCTGATGTTGTAGGCAGCAGAGTGGAGAAGCTCAAAGAACTTGGATCCTTGATTAGAAGACTGAGCTGTTGAAGCAGTCCACCTCGATGCCATCCCTGACAAAAAATAAATTTTCTTATTTTAAACCAGCTTAAGCCAATTTTTCAATCACTTGCTCCACAAAGCATCCTAACTGATTTATATTCCTAAACAATGCTCTTCACTACTTACAAAAGCAATGAGCAATATGATTTCTAGAATAAACACAATTCAGAAAGACAAAATTTTAACCAAAAATTGTCAAACTTACATGGAACAGTTTCATCTATATTCTGAGTGAATTTGGATAAGACTAAAATGATACAACCTAAGTTTTAGATGATCAAATCAAAATATTGCAATTTTTCAAAGCATTTGATTTTAATAAGAATTCACTAGAATCTGTATAATTTCTGATCTAACCATGTATCAATGTGACCCTGTGAAATTCAGTTGAGTACAGAAACACAGCTGTTAAATCAAACACACATACCTATTTGTCCAGCACCAAAAAATTGTTTTCCTGCTAAGATATGTCTACCAATGTATTTTTTTAATGCGTTTTTTGGTTTTTGTTTTTGTTTTTTCATGTGACTTATCTTTCCACAAAAAGAATCCTGGAAGCTTATCTATTTTCACAGGCTGGAAGTGCTACATTATTTAAACAGAACTACAAATGTTCTCACTTTGCAACAGGAATTGTTCTTAAAGGGTCTTATAATAGTTAGATTCTATTGCAAACAAGCATTTATTTCCCTGACTAAAGGAAGGAACTATTGCACACTATCTGACTGGGGTTTTTTCTCAGCCTTCTTTCTTTTCTGTGTCTACTATTCATGACTTATTTACAATTTATGCTTTGTATCACAAGATACATCATTATAATTGTCAGTCCCATTTAAGGTTTTGAAAGAGAGTGAAAGAGATAGATGTTTGAGACTTGTGAATAAGAAGTGAAGTAATATTAACATGTGATTGATTGAATGTCGGCTGCTTGACTAAAACAGATGATCGATGATTTCTAGAGGGAACACACTCTGGGCTGAGATGATGTTAACATAACTAAATAAGGCCTCCTAAAGAATAAAAAGAGACATATATGGGCTACTTATAACTTCACAGAGAACATAGTTCTCGGTTCAGCAATTCATCAGAAATTGGTTCCCTACCTATTAAAAGCAAGAGATAAAAAAAAAAAAAGCATTGATATATCCTAGCATCCTATATATGCTAGCAAATCATATAACCAAATGATGGTCTCATATTAAAACAAAAGAAAAAGTTGGTAGTACAGCTTCTTAGTTTTACAAAGGATAAAAAAACAGAAATTGTAAATGTGGATAAAGGAGAAAACGATGCACTTTTTTGAACACATGGAAAGGTCAATTTTATCCTTAGTAAACTTGTAAATAAATGATGTAATGCATTTCACATGATTTAGTAATTCTTTCAGAAATTATCATGACAAAAAACCAATATTACAGTTGGTTAAGAGCATAAAACCAGAATACTGGGGTTTAAATCTTGGCCCTACCACTTATGATTGTGTGCCTTTAGACAAATTAATGAACATCTCTGATCCTCAATTTCCTCACCTGCAAGATGGGGATAATGATAATAATTGTAAAGACCTTATAGGGTTGTTAAAAGGATTAAAGAGCAAATATAGGTAATTATTTAGAGCAGTACATGTATTAAAAATGTAAACTATTATTAGTAATTCATACACATGAAAGTTGTCAATTCATTCTATACATGTAAGACACGTTAACTAAAAGCATACTTTTCTGTTTTTCTATTTCAAATTTTAATGGTCATACAAATACATGACACGTGATTCTATTAGATAGTCTTATTGACAGAAAAATTTAAACCTGCAGTCTGTTTTCTTATGTAAATATTGATTTTGTCCAGTATATATTTTTAAATAATGAATATACTGGCTGTATTCACAAAGTATAAACACCTCAGATATCTTAAACATTTTCTTTTAAATATATTCATTACATTTAACATATTCCAACCACTTATTTGGCACCTTATCAAAGATAAAAATAAATAATGTTATTTAACATATTTACATTTAACATATTCCAACCACTAGTTGAAAAATATTTTAAACTAGTATACTGAGTATTTTATTTTCCCTTAGTTTACATTATTTTAAAAAAACAACTATTTCTCTTTGACCTAAGTAAACAAAGAATTCATACATTTTAATCACATTGCTCCCAAATTAATCTGCTCCCAAAATAATATGTATTGACGACACCATGGTATTTCCATATAGCATGTGTTTCTCCACATACATAAGTCAAACATTGTTCATAAACATCAAATATTTACTACATACTAGCCAGATTGAGGGCATCACTTGGACTCCAGGTAATTAGCCAAAGAACTTTAGAACTGAAAGGACCTCAGAATATGTTGGACAGCACCCTCTTTTCACTGATGAAGAAACTGATTCCCATAAAATGACTCAAGAACAGAGAGAAGCCAAAGGCCACTGGCTTTGGCCAGGCAGAAATTTCAGATTCCTGTTCACTACATTCCACTGTTTAATATTTGCAGGGTCCCTGTCCTCAGGTTATGGCCAAGTTACTAAAAACCTTGTTTTTCTGTAGAACAGCAAATGGATTTGATTCGAAAGGCACTGTTATGGCCTTTTATAAAGTTGTATTGAGACCTACAGAAGGTCCTGTCTTCAATTCTACTAAAGATACAATGCTATTAATAGACCAGAAAAAAAAATTGGTGATATCCATAGTCCTGTCTAAAGTTTGTGATAGAATCATTATGTTATCCTGATTAAAGAAATTGCTCTCCTTTGGTCAATCTGCCCCAGCTATTATCTGAGAACATGTAATCAAAAAGTGCTGGATAACATGTTCTAACAAGAAAAGATGTAGTTGTGCGTTATTAGAAGATGGTGGCTGAAAAAAAAACAGTCAGAAAAAAATAAACTGCAATAAGATATTCTTGAATCCTCAACGTATTTCTTGGAAGACTCACAATTTTAATCTTTTGGTCAATCAGAATATTTGTATTATCTATCTTCATTTTACTTCACATACAGTGACAATTAGAGAACAATCTTTTCTGAAGAGTAAAGAAGAGGGTTCAGTATCTACCTAATCAATCTTTTCTGTATAAAGACCAAACTGTAGAATTCGGTAGGAAATTTCACTTATTTTTCAACTGCTATTTTTAAGCTGAGCATTCTGATTAATTGCCTTAATATCCAATTATCTTTGTTAATATAAATTCAACCACAGAAAGGCCAATAATTAAAGAACACTTAAAATGGGGAGAATTTCCATACTTCCTTGACTCCAACTTGACAAAATGGTTTTTTGCTATTTTTAAGACCCATTTATATCTCTGTAATTATTGGAAGTAATATGCACACTTATATACAAATTTGGGAGAATATGATTGTTTAAATAATTTTAATATGCACAACTCTTTTGTTACTCTCCTCCTTCTTTGCCATACTAGACATACTGCCCCTTCATGGAATGTTTTAAACATTATGCCTTCGGTTCAAGGAAAAATAGGTAATATAGTTGTTGGTAATGATTCAGATTCTAGTTTTAATGGTAATCAATGTCAAATATGAAAAAATATAGGGAAAGTAGAGCTTACGCGAGGAAGT
The DNA here is from genome assembly GCF_022837055.1 of Prionailurus viverrinus. Lineage (NCBI taxonomy): Eukaryota > Metazoa > Chordata > Mammalia > Carnivora > Felidae > Prionailurus > Prionailurus viverrinus. The sequence goes on from NC_062566.1 coordinate 74,219,108, forward strand.
GGATTGGAGATTCCTCTAAATGTGAAATAGGAGAAGTCTGGGGATCCAGAGCAGGGAGGAGACTCACCTGTTAACCCTGGAAAAAATCTTGAGAGGGAGAGTATGAGACCCAAGAGAGGAATGGCTATGTGGTCCATCTAAGAAGTTTGTACCAAAGGCACAAATCAGTCAACTGAACTGATGCTAGATTGACCAATGTTCTGTGACCTAAGCAAAACATAGAAGCTGATAGACCAGCTATTTGCCAGACTATCCATTCTTTTTTTTTTTTTTTTTAATTTTTTTTTTAACGGGTTTTTTTTTTTTTTTTTTTTTTTTTTTTTTTTTTTTGGGACAGAGAGAGGCAGAGCATGAACGGGGTAGGGGCACAGAGAGAGGGAGACACAGAATCGGAAACAGGCTCCAGGCTCCGAGCCATCAGCCCAGAGCCTGATGCGGGGCTCGAACTCACGGACCGCGAGATCGTGACCTGGCTGAAGTCGGACGCTCAACCGACTGCGCCACCCAGGCGCCCCGAGACTATCCATTCTTAATGGTAATCAGTACTAATGGATGAATAATAATTGTAATTCCCTTCCTACCTCCAAACCATAGCACAATCCTTATTGAAGCTTGAGATGGAAAACCTTTGTTTCACCATCCACTGGGTGGTCAGGCTGTGCTTGATAGAGTATAACACGAGTGCAGCCAAGCTTGAAAGGCAAATAAGTGACACCCAGGGAAGACACTAGTGCAATATTAAAGGTTGCTGAGAACAGATAATACACACACCAGTCCAAGTGGTACCGTATTTATTTGTAGCAAGAAAAGGAAGAACGTGTACCAAAATCCAATCCTTTGCAATGCACTAGTTCCCCTCGGCCAACAAATCTATTCCATAGCTATCACAGGCAGCGTGACTGCACGCATCCCAATTTTTGCTGCAGTATAAGGACCCCAATCTTTCCCCTAGAGGATATGAAATACAGAAAATTCGCGGTGTGCCTGAGGGCCATTGAAGCGTGTCTTTCAGCAGAACAAAGGAGTGCATTGAGTTTGACACAGGGAAAGATATGCCCACACAAAGTAATAAGCCCAGCAAGGTAGTGTGGGTTCCCTATCTCTTGGTAAGGGATGTACTCCAGGCCAGAGGCCCTTTCTTCTGGGCCAAGCTGGGACTGAAAGACTGCATGCAAGAGACTGTCTTTCTTAACAAGTTTCAACAAGTATAGCTAGATCATGACATCATCAATTTAAATGCTTTTTAAATAAATACACATGACGTCTCCTGCTGAAATTAAAACTTTCTGAACACACATTCAGAGACAGCTAACAACACCAACAACAAAATGGTTCCCTCCTCCATCTTCTGTATTTGCTCTTACTCCTTTTTCTCTATCACCACGGTTTCCCCAGTTACAATTTAAAAAGCCATCCTAGTCTCCTACGCTTCATCAAACTTCTATCCAGTGTTTGTTCAACGTACGTGGCTAAACTCTATTACAATGTGATGACCACTGAGCTCAAGCCCTTCATTGGGTGAGCTTGAGCCCCCACTTCAGGTAGGCCCCGCTCTCTCTCTCTTTCCCTCTCTTTCTCTCTCTGCCCCTCATGGGATTCTCTCTCTCTCCCTCTCTCTCTGCCCCTCGCTCACTTGAGCTCCCTATCTCTCAAAATAAGTAATAATGATAAAAAATAAAACACTGATTAGCTTTAAAAAAATAAATATAAATATATTGTGATGACCATCTACCTGTATCTTACTTTTCTCATCATCCTTAACATCCTCACTTCTTCTCATTACTTCTACTTCTCACTACTTCTAGTCACTTCCTCTCACTAAATTCTCATTACTTCTTGACATCTTACAGTCTGCTTCAGTGGATAAGTGGATAGTGAAAAACAATAACTAAAAACTACAAGTTTCCCCCACTCTCTGAAAGTAGAGTGCTCCTATGAAATCTGTCATAAGCTGAAATGGCATAAAACGAAGAAGCAATCACCATTGCGTAAAAGTGAAAATTCTCTCTGGCTTTCTTTTGGGTTAGTGAAAGCAGATATTAATGTAGGTCTTTCACAGATGCGAACTCTAGGAAAGCAAGGGAAACCTGTACTTGCGTTTGTGCAAAAATTCCATTGATTATGTATGTCCCCATATTCTAATAATATTTTACTTAATATCAGTGACTCTTTTGGATCGTCTCTTTTTCTTATTCTTTTTTCTTCATCCTGTTCTAATTTTCTAACTTTCCAAACGTACCCATGCACACAGAGCTGTGTACCTACACAAACATACGTGCACACAAACACATACATACACAAACACACAGAACTGGTTCATCCACTCTGACTTAGTGATTTACAACGACTATTTTTATGCTCAAAGAAATAAGACTATTATAAATAATAATAGTGTCTTTAAATACATAATATAGGTTCACCATTTTACATAATTATATAGCCAGACAGGACAGATCGCTTAGTTGACTAAATTCAGAAAATAAATGGTTAAAATGCTGGTAGTTTAAAAATAGTTGTTTGCTATTTTTTTGTAGGCTATTATAATTATTTGGAGAAACTACTCAAGCTGGTGGCAGTTACTAGTTATCAATAATTAATCCCCTCTGGGCTCTAAGGGATTAACCACTTCTTAACTTCCTCTTAACGGTTTATCTTGAGCTCTTTCGTTCTACATTTCCTTCACACACATGAGTCCTCTTTCTATCAAAGAGCAATATTAATCATACAAGAATAGAAAATATTCTCATTAAAGCCCTGAAGCTCATTAGGGAAGTTTAAGTTATTCTAACACTTCCCTGATATTGTTGGATCCATGTAGTGAAAAGTGCGGACTCTCCTGCCAGTTAATTGTCTTACATGAGCTGACCTAAAGACTGAAATGCATTTTCTGTGCTGAGTAGAAGATGGAGAGTTGTAGCTATTTTTACTAAAACAACTAATTAAAATTTTCTCTGCCAAAACACTATTTTTCCTTTAGTGCTATTACATTAGCACATGCTTGTAAGCATATTATAGATATGCTTCATTTTATACAACTGATGCATTTCTGAAAAGTCAACGATATTTGGTACCTGTCTGAGGTGCAGAGAAGATTTCAGGCTAAAGGAAGCCTATGCAAAATAATTTGTTAAATAAAATATTCTGAGCTATACAGCTATCCTCAATGGATAAATTTTCTTCTAAAGTCATTGTGGGACACAAAAATAATATTCTGTAAAGCTGAAAGAGCCTTGGCAAGACAGAGACTGCATTGTAAAAAAAAAAAAAAGGTAAGGAAAAAGGCAAAGAGTCAAAAGAAATACGACAGATTTGGCAACGTATGAATGCGGGCAGTGAAAGGAGAAAGTCTCACCTTCAGAATCAACTCACCTAACACTGATTGTCAAGGAATTTCAGAAGTCATCTGAAGTAATAGTGAACAATTAGGGAAGCTGTTTAAGAAAGAGAAAAAAGACGCTTATGTAGTCTACCCAAGTGGAAAGTATACCCATAAAAGATTCCCTCTCTCACTGAGTCAATGCAGTAGAAAAGGCATTCATGAAATTAACTAAAGTGAATGCCAATTTTAAAGTTCTAAGTCTTTCAAACTAAAGAATAAATAGCATGATGAATGTGAACTTTTTTTAAGTTGCAGGGCAAGCACTGGATTAAACAAGCTAAACAAGTATAAATTTCCTGCAAGCCTTTACTCCTCAGAATATAAGTATTTTAGAATATATGGTAAATCTTCAACAGAAAGGGTTTTTTCCAAATTTAAGTCACAGAAATTTTTGCTGAAAGTTTTTCTGGGATTAAAGATTAGAGCACCATAAATTATCATAAAGTTGTACTAAGATACAAATAAAAATTGTATTAAAAATGACATTAGCAAAGTTCTGGTTGGTGTGCCAACCAAAAAAAAAAAAAACAACAACAATTAGCTTTACTAATGCTAAAGCATTAAAAATTTAAAGCATTAAAAAATGTATGGATAGTGTCTTCTTCCTGACTGGCCTTGGTGCATTCTGTCTCAGCTGCTGATGACAAGATATCTTCAGGAAAGGCCAAAATTGGGCATCCTGCCTCCAACTTCAAAGCCATGGCTGTTATGCCAGATGGCCAGTTTAAAGACATCAGGGGAGGCACCTCAGTGGCTCAGTGGGTTAAGCATCCGGTTCCTGATTTGGGCTCAGGTCATGATCTCACCGTTCCAGGTTCCAGAGATCGAGTACCGCTGACAGCACAGAGGCTGCTTGGGATTTTCTCTCTGTCTCTCTCCCAGCTCCTTCCCTGCTCGCACTCTTTCTCTCTCAAAATAAATAAACTTAGAAAAAGACATCAGCCTATCTGACTACAAAGGAAAATACGTTGTGTTCTTTTACACTCTTGGCTTCACCTTTGTGTCTCCTGCAGAGATCATTGCTTTCAGTCACAGGGCAGGAGAATTTAAGAAACTCAGGTGCTAAATGATTGGTGCATCTGTGGCTCTCATTTCTATTGCCTGGCGTGGATCATCACACCCAAGAAACGAAGAGAACTGGGACCCAGGAACATTCCCTTGGTATCAGAAGCCAAGCATGCCAGTGTCCAGGACAATGGAATCTTTTTTTTTTTTTTTTTTTTGCTTTTCTTTTCATGTTTTTATTTAGATTCTAGTTTGTTAGCATACAAGGTAAGATTGGTTTAGGGTGAAGAATCTAGTTTAATTTAGTAAAATTGGTTTCAGGTGAAGAATTTACTGGATCATTACTTACATACAACACCCAGTGCTCATCACAAGTGCCTTCCATTTAGCCCATCCCCTGCCAGTACTTGTTCTCTATAGTTAAGAGTCTCTATGGTTTGCTTCCCTCTCTTTTGTTTTCCCTTCCCTTATGTTCATCTGTTTTGTTTGTTAAATTCCACATATGAGTGAAATCATATGGTATTTGTCTTTCTCTGACTCTTGTTTCACTTAGCATAATACATTCTAGCTCCATCCACATCGTTGCAAATGCCAAAGTTTCATTTTTTTAATGACTGAGTAATATCCTATTGTGTGTTTGTGTATATATACATATATACATATACATATATATACATGTATATATACATATACATATATATACATATATATCCCCTCTTCTTTATCCATTCATTGGTCAATGGACATTTGGGATCTTTCTGTAGTTTGGCTATTCTTGATAATGCCGCTATAAACCCTGGGGTGCATATGCCCCTTCAAATCTGTAATTTGTATCCCTTAGGTAAATACCTAGTAATGCAATTGCTGATTTGTAGGGCGGCTCTATTTTTAATGTTTTGAGGAACCTCCATACTGTTTTTCAGAATGGCTGCACAGTTTGCATTCCCACCAAATCATAAGAGGATTCCTCTTTTCCCACATCCTTGTCAACATCTCATTTTGTGTGTTGTTAATTTTAGCCATTCTGACAGGTGTGAGGTGGAATCTCATTGCAGTTTTGATTTGTTTTTCCCTGATGATGAGTAATATTGAGCATCTTTTCCTGTGTCTGTTGGCCATCTGAAAGTCTTCTTTGGAAAAACGTCTATTCATGTCTTCTGCCCATTTCTTAACTGGATTGTTTGACTGTTGCCTGTTGGGTTTGATAAGACCTTTACAGACTTGAATACTAACCCTTTTTCAGATATGTCATTTGCAAATACCTTCTCTATTCTGTAGGCTGCTTTTTGGTTTTGTTGTTTCCTTAGCTGTGCTACATTTTCTTTATCCATTTATCCATCAGTGGATATTTAGGTTGATTCTATGTCTTGGCACTCGTAAATAATGCCGCAAAGAACAGAGGGGTGCATATATCTTTTTGAATTAGTGTTTCATTTTCTTTGGACACATACCAGAAGGGGAATTTCTGGATGGTATGGAATTTCTATTTTCAATTTTTCGAGAAACTTCCATACTGTTGTCATAGTAGCTACATGAATTTACATTCCTATCAACAGTGCACAAGGGTTCTCTTTTTTTCCACATCCTTGCCAAAACCTGCCGTTATCTTTTTAGTAATAGCCATTCTGACAAGTATGAGGTGATATCTCATTTTGCTTTTGTTTTGCATTTCTCTGATATTCATCAGATATCAGATGATGCTTAGTTCCTTTGCATCTGTCTGTTGGCCATTTGTATGTCTTCTTTGGAAAAATGTCTGTTCATGTCTTCTGTCCATTTCTTCTGCGCAGAAGCTTTTTATCTTGATGAAGTCCCAACAGTTCATTTTGCTTCTGTTTCCCTTGCCTCCGGAAATGTGTCTAGTAAGAAGTTACTGCAGTTAAGGTCAAAGAGGTTGCTTCCTGTGTTCTTTCCTAGGATTTTGATGGTTTCCTGTCTCATAATTAGGTCTCTCATTCATTTTGAATTTATTTTTGTGTATGGTGTAAGAAAGTGGTCGAGTTTCATTCTTCTGTATGTTGTCACCCAGTTTTCCCAACACCATTTGTTGAAGAGACTATCTTTTTTTTCTACTGGATATTCTTTCCTGCTTTGTTGAAGATTAGTTGACCATATAGTTGTGAGTACATTTCTGGATTTTCTATTCTGTTCCATTGATCTATGTGTCTATTTTTGTGCCAGTACCATACTGTCTTGATGACTATAACTTTGTAATATAATTGAAGTCCAGAATCATGATGCCTCCAGCTTTGCTTTGCTTTTTCAGGATTGCTTTGGCTATTCAGGGTCATTTGTGGCTCCATACAAATTTTAGGATGTGTAGCTCTGTCAAAACTGCTGGTGGTATTTTTATAGGGAATGCATTAAATGTGTAGGCTGCTTTGGGTAGTATAGACATTTTAACAATATTTTTTCCATCCAATCCATGAGCATGGAATGTTTTTCCATTTCTTTGTGTTCTCTTCAGTTTCTTTCATAAGTGTTCTATAGTTTTCAGAGTACACATCTTTTACCTCTTTGGTAAGGTTTATTTTTAGGTATCTTATTATTTGTGATCCAATTGTAAATGGGATTGATTCCTTGACTTCTTTTTCTGTTGCTTCATTATTGGTGTATAGAAATGCAACAGAATTCTTTACATTGATTTTATATCCTGTGACTTTGCTGAATTCATGTATTAGTTCTAGCAATTTTGTGGTAGAGACTTTTGAGTTTTCAACCTACAGTATCATGTTATCTGCAAATAGTGAAAGTTTGACTTCTTCCTTGCTGACTTGGATGTCTTTTATTTCTTTTTTGTTGTCTGATTGCTGAGGCTAGGACTTCCAGTACTATGTTATATAACAATGTGAGAATGGACATTCCTATCTTGTTCCTGACCCTAGAGGCAAAGTTCTGTTTTTCCCCACTGAGGGTGATACTGGCTGTGGGTCTTTTGTATATGGCCTTTAGGACTATGGAATGTTAAAGCTGATGAATGTAACTTGTTCAAAGCCTCTCTATCATTGATGATAAAGGCATCCTTTGGAAAATCACTGTGAATGACTTCCTTCTGGAACACTCTATGGATAAGATTCTGAGACTAATTCAGGCCTTCAAGTTTACTGACACGCATGGGGAATTGTGCCCAAGGCTGCAAGACTGGCAGTGATATCATCAAGCCTGATGTCCAGAAGAGCAAAGAATATTTCTCCAAGCAGAAGTGAGTGCTGGGCCATTTTAAGGCCAGGCTGCAGTGGGTAACCATGAAGACAAGATTTCATTTGTACAATTGTCATGCTTAAAACAGACTTTGGGTTCAGTGTGGATGTGGTGTGGAACAAAACAGGCCTTTCCTGCAGGGGTTGGGAAGGCCGCCCTTTCTTCCTCTAGAGAGAGTGGCCTGAGCTGTGCTATGGGGCAGGACAACTGATGTGTATAGTAGTGGGGCATCACTTTAGATTATTTGTTGTTTCTATTAAACTTGAACTGAGGGGAAAAAAGAAATATATAGACAAATGAATTCTATACGGCTATTTGACATCCTTCAGATTAAAATCTGGATGAATGTATATAGTCACAAGCTTCTATAGGCTCGAGCATGAAAAAGAAACAATAGAAAAGGTCTACATCCCAAGTATCTTTGTAGCTTCCTTAGAATATTAAAAATATCAGATACTTTGGACAGTGTTCTTTACTATTTATATACATTGCTGCTTCATACAACATAGAAATTCCTATATCATAGTACGTGAACTACATTATGAAAGCTTCAAACTTTGCAATTACCACCTACAGACAGGATCCTATTTTAATAAACATATATAACCAATATGAATTGTGGTCTTAGGCCAGATTTTTTCCTTAAAACTCAGATTTTGATGTAAACACCTGAGTGGGTGATGAACAATGGAAATTTGAGGAGAAAGGATGAGGAGCTGATGAGTTCAGTTTTGCCACATGGTACATTTAGGTGAAGATTTTCAGTAAGCAACTGAATTTTCATGTCTGACATTCAAAAATAAGTTGAACTAAAGGTAAAGATTTGAGGGGCGCCTGGGTGGCACAGTCGGTTAAGCGTCCGACTTCAGCCAGGTCACGATCTCGTGGTCCGTGAGTTCGAGCCCCGCGTCAGGCTCTGGGCTGATGGCTCAGAGCCTGGAGCCTGTTTCCGATTCTGTGTCTCCCTCTCTCTCTTCCCCTCCCCCATTCATGCTCTGTCTCTCTCTGTCCCAAAAATAAATAAAAAACGTTGAAAAAAAATTTTTTTAAAGGTAAAGATTTGGGATTAACAAATGATAGAAACTGAAGCCAACAAAGTAGTGAAGATCATTCAGATGGACAATATGTAGTAATATGAGAAAACATCTAAGGGGAAAAAACACCTTAAAGAAAAAAACTCACGGGACGCCTGAATGGCTTAGTTGGTTGAGTGTCCGACTTCAGCTCAGGTCATGATCTCATGGCTTGTGAGTTCCAGCCCTGTGGCAGGCTCTGTACTGAGCTGGGAGTCTGGAACCTGCTTTGGATTCTGAGTCTCTCTCTCTCTCTCTCTCTTGCGCTCTCTACTTGTGCTCTCTCTTTCTTTCTCTCTCTCTCAAAAATAAATAAACTTTAAAATAAATTTTTTAAAAATTCATTATTTAATGCTTAGCCAGACAAAAGCAAGAATTCCTTATAGAATGACAATTTAACAAAGACGATTCTATATAAAAGTGCATCACATTATTGCCTTTCATCTTGAGTTTATTTTCTCAGTACTTGCAAATCACACACACACACACACACACACACACACACACAAACGCAGATTTCATAATTGTGGTTATGGTGCAGTAATACCATAATAGAAAAAAATGTTTATGAAATATTTACTCTGTGCCAGACACTGTGCTAAGTGTTTTATATACATTAAATCACTTAATCTTCATAATAGCCTGTTCTAGTTATTTGTTGCCATTAATAAACTAAACCAAAACTTGGTGTTTTAAAACAGCCATTTATTATATTTCATGATGAATGAAATCCGTTTTAAAAATCACATACGGTTAGAATTGGTGATACTGTTACTCCACAATGAGTCAGCTGATGTCACTATATGTTATTCAGCTGGTGGATGGGCTGTTCAGAAGAGTCCCAGAGGTTTAACACACATGTCAGGTGCCTTGGGTGGAATGGCTGGAAAGCTGAGTTCAGCTAGTATTGGTAACCCAAGCACCTACACGTGGTGTCTCCAGCACGGTTGTCTAAGGGTAGTCAAATTTCTTATATGATTGGCTAAGGACTCTGAGAGACAGTTTTTCAAGAGCAAGAATTCAAAAAGGGATGAGCAAACACTGCAGAGCTTCAGATCTCACTCCAAAAGTCCCAGAATCCCACTCCCATTGCAATCGATTTATTAAGGGCATCACAAAGGCCAACTTGGACTCAAAGAGATGAAAATTGAACATCACCCTCAAAGAGAAGGGTAGCAAAGAATTTATAGACATCTTTAATCTATCACAGAGCTCTATACGATAAATATGATTATCATTCCCTTTCATAGATGACAAAACTGAGTCCTCTGTGGTTGATACATTGCCAGGATCCCATTGTTGGTAAGTAGTCAAACCAGTAATTAAAACATGGCAGTCCTAACTCCAGTGCCTTAGCCCTTAGCTGCTGTTCTAGAAATGGTTGATTACGTATCACATTTGAGGAGCTATTTTGGCTGTCAATCAGTAGACCTAACATAAATAGTAACACTGTAAAATCTTTGGTAATTTGAAAGGTGCCAAGTAAATTTTTAACATATTTTTACATACAGAGCGTTCATAGATGTAGCAGAGGATACAAAATGTACCAACCTATAACCCATAAAAAGTTTACGTTTTAGTGGAGAGAATGAGGATAACAACCTTGGTACAAAGTTGTTACTACATATTGTGAAGTGATCCCTGTAGAATAGTTATAGCCATTCAGAGGTAGCAAATAGGCTGATTTGCACTGATTCTTTATATAGAATATGCTCTCTGCCATGACTGTCCTTCCAATCCGCTGTGCAGGTGCATGACCACCTTTAAGTTCAAACTTGAATGTCACATCCTCCTGAAGACAATCCTCAATCTTCAAACTCTGTGCAAGCTCTCTGCCCTTTGAACCTCTAGTATACATTGTTTACATTTATCTCAGGATACTCAGCTCACCCTACTTTATATTAGTTATGTTTGCACTTGTCTAGGCTCTCCTCTGTTAACCAGACCATTTGTTCTACTCATCTTTGTCCCTTCTTTAGTACACTGAATTTTAAAAATGAATCAATAATTACTTGTGAATTATATTAAATGTAAATCTAGTAAGGATGTATTGAATAGCCATTTAATATTTACAGATGTTTAGTATATACCAGAAATTAGGTACAGAAAGGTTAATAAAACATGGCTAATGCCGAGGATGCAGAGAAAGGGGAACTCTTTTGCACTATTGGTGGGAATGCAAACTGGTACGGTCACTCTGGAAAAGTATGGAGGTTCTTCAAAAAGTTAAAAATAGAATTACCCAATTACCCAACAATTGCACTATTGGGCATTTACTGAAGGATACAAACATACAGATTGAAAGGGGTACATGCAACCCAATATTTACGGCAGCATTATTAATAATAGCCTAATTGTGGAAAGAGCCCAAATGTCCATCAACTGATGAATGGATAAAGAAGTGGTACACACACACACACACACACACACACACACATATAACGGAATATTACTCAACCATCTAAAAATGAAATCCATATTTGCAGTCACATGGATGGAGCTAGAGTGTATTATGCTAAGCAAAATAAGTCAGTCCGAGAAAGACAAATACCATATGATTTCACTCATATGTGGAATTAAACAAAACAAATGAACGTAGGAGAGGGGTAAAAAAAAGAGAGAGAGAGAGAAAGAGAGGGGGGAGGCAAACCATAAGAGACTCCTAACTATAGAAAACAAACTGAGGGTTGATAGAGGGAAGTGGGTGGGCCATGGGCTAAATGGGTTATGAGCATTAAGGAGGGCACTTTTTGTGATGAGCACTGGGTGTTATATGTAAGTGATGAATCACTAAATTTTTCACCTGACACCAATTTTACCATATATGCTAACTAGAATTTAAATAAAAACTTGAAATAAAAGAAAAGAATTGTAAAAACAAACAAAGAACAAAACAGGGCCGATGCACTTACAAGAGTCGACAATGTAGTTATCTGTTAAATCTAAATCTAAAACTTAGAGTTCAAGGATTCACACGAGTAGTTATTGGCAACCACAACAATGTCTTGAATTCAATTTAAACTGAGAGATTTACCTAACACAAATTTTAAACTTTTATTTTTTTACAATTTACAAAGGCCTAATCATTAAGATAATATTAAAACGGACAGTACATATTTTTTGTCCAGTTAGGGGAAAAGCTCTTTCTCATCACCAAGCCATGTTATCTGCAATTTTTTTTAAAGCTCAGGGCTGAAAATAAATGCTAACATTGTACTAATATCTTTATAATATCGGCAATAGATCAATACCTTTATTAACAAAAGTATGTTACTTAAATCCTATTTCACCAATCCTTTGGATTTATCACCAATATATTTTATCATTAAGGTACTATATAAATTTAAAAATACCTTCATCAAAACTTTTAGCATGATTAATGAAAATTAAACCTTGGTGTTTTCAATTAACTATGATTTTGCAAATGAGGCTTTTTTTTATTCTTTTTTCATTAAATCTCCAATGGTAATTTTCTAACTTAAAAATGAATACCAAAAATTCAGGGAATGTTGCATACCTTTTGCACATAAAAAAATTCTTTCAGTGGACACGATCAACTCTAATTTATCCTCTTTAAATCAGTTAGAATTGAAAGCGACCCTCCATGAAGAACAGTTCCACAAATCAACCTCATCTTTCAAGCAAAAAAAATATTTTTGTGTCCATTTCCCTCATCAGTGGACCTGTTCACCGCTACTTCAAGCAACTTGCTTGCTCCTATCAAAATGAAACCTCAAGAAACTCAAGAACAAATTCAGCCAAATAGAATATAATGATTATAAAGTTTAAAGAGTCAGTTTCCAAGAGGTAGGTGAGTTTCAAAAAGGCAAGCCCTTACACCAAAACAAATAATCTGTAATTGAGAAATTGAGACATATGCTAGTAAATAGGGATGATAATATGTGATAAGGAACTTCTTGGGTCTTGTTACACACACAGAAATCATGTTACATCAATAATATATTTGGTCAGAATATAAAACTAGAGAATAATTACTACCCTACACAAATGAACACCATTCTCTTTTCTATCTAACTGTAAGGTATCTAATATTCAATCCGAGTTGAAGAATGAGTTATTAACCATAAAGAAAGCCTTTACAGTAAATCTCCCCTTAAAGGTTACCTGTACTCTAGATCATCTTAAAAGAGGACACATTAGAAAATATCTACTAAGCAATGCTTAAATTAAGCACTGATTCAGGAGGAAAGGAGATTAAAACGTTTTGATCTGCTAAGAAGTATGTTTTTCATTGCAGCATTGGTAGTAGAAGCTGGTTTTTTCCCCTCTCAATAAAAGGAACTAGGAACAAATTCACAAGACATAGGCAAATCACAATTTTTAATATTGCTTCCTATCATTCTGAGATCAAATCAGTTTTTTAAAAAGAGTAGGGAGGATCTTATTCAAAGAAAGATTATAATTTCTCACCATTATAGTCACAGTGTACTACTGCACACAGTCTGCAGAAAAATAAAAGTCATTATTATTTCTCCAGTTTAAGGGTCCATACAGAAATTATACCAATTCTTACCCTTTTCAGAAAAAAAAAAAAACTGTATATAATCAGGAAGCCTTACCATGATCAAAAGAAACAGCACACACCATAAGGCAGTCTGTTAGTTTGTCTACCAAATGTATTTTCCCTTTATTCCTAGACACAAAACTAAATGGAATTTTCTAGCCTCCTTTTTATAATGAAGTCATGTGACTGTTTTTCTCCATAGAAGATAATGTGATATATGCCTGTTATGGACCTGAGTCTTGGGACCATGACTATACACCCACCATGTTGTCCTTCTCCTTATTATCAGCTGGGATTTACAGAGACTTGGTCTCTGCCATGCAGAGGATGACAGCTCTAGGGGATGACAGGGCAACCAGTGGGGAAAGAACCTGTATCTCTGAATAACCTCATACAGCAGAGTTGAACCACTCAGTTTGAACTTTTATGTAAAGGAGAAATCATCTCATCTCATTTAACTCACTGAAACATTGTTCTCTTTAGTATAGCATCCTACTCTAACCCTAACTAATAGAGACCAGTATTTCCTATCCACAGAAGCTATTCAAGAATTACCAGCATGAGTACTTTTCCTTGTTATTTTTTTAAAGTAATCTCAACACCCAAATTGGGGCTCAAACTCATGACCTCAAGATCGTCTTCTTTTTTCTTTTAAATATTTATTTATTGTTGAGAGAGAGAGCGAGCACAAGATGGGGAGGGGCAGAGAGAGAGAGAAGGAGACACAGAACCCAAGCAAGTTCCAAGGCTCTGAGCTGTCAGCACAGAGTCCGACACGGGGCTCGAATTCACAAACTATGAGATCATGACCTAAGCCAAAGTCAGACATTTAACCAACTGAGGCACCCACGTGCCCTCCAATTATTCTTGATCAATATAAGCCTGACTAATTGAGAGTGGCAAGGCATTCATATATCTAAGTACAAGCAAAAAGGCAACCCCACCAATATAATCCAAATATAGTAACAATACCTAAATTCAGCTGTATATAACCATGTTTCATGATTTGACTTTATATAAAAACTTGGAACTTCTGCATTACTTTAGGGCACAGTCTGGAGACCAATAAAGAAAAGACATATTACAAAGTGATGTTTGATTTTTTTTTATCATTTAAATAATTTTCAACAACTGCTTGAAAAGTTAATAACCAGTTTAGGCTTCTGTTTTATTTTAGGGTTTATTCGATATACAGGTAAATTATTTCCAACTTAATTTATTATATTTCAGGAAATCCTGAAAAGATCACTTCCCAACTTCCCAAAGTATGCCTTGCTTACTCAAAAATGCCCAGATTTCCTTTAATAGAGTGAAATGTCTAATAAAGGGAAGATAAGATTTGAGATAATCTTCTGAGGAGAAGGTAAAACAAATTGAATTTACATCCAGGTATAAATGATTGACTTCAGACGTTCTTCTAAAAATAGTTTTTATTGAGGTGTCTGGCTGGCTTGTTTGGTAAAATGAATGACTCTTGATCTCAGGCTTGAAAGTTCAAGCCCCATCTTGGGTGTAGAGATTACTTAAAAATAAAATCTTAAAAAAAAAATTAAAAAGAAAAAGAAAAAAAAGAAAAATAGTTTTTACTGAAAGATAGGGTGCATGAAAAGTAGAAAGGAAAGAGGTACGTCTTCAGGTGAAAAGATATAACTCATCTACTTTTCAGTTCCATCTAGAATTGATTGACTCTACTGCAAATAAAGTGATAGTAAAAAGAAAAGAAATCAACAGACGGACCAAATAATCATCCATAGATGGCAGGGACACAGCATTGTTAACAGGAGATGTGCTATATCCACAGGTATGAATCAGTTTTATGTGTCAGCAGTTAACCACCTATTGTGTTTTTTTCTATGATTCATATAAGGAAATCAGTCTCCTCCCTGAAATTCACCCCACTTTCTCACTGATAAAAGAAATCATTTTGTTAAATTGACAGTGATCTAGGTTCCTTCACATCTCTAAGCCAGCTTCCTCATCTGTAAAATAACAAAATAATACTATGTTATAGACTCATTTTAAGGTTAAAGAAAATTATATCTGTGGAGTGCCAACACAATTCATACCATTCAGTGGGAATTCAATAATTTTTTGTTTTCTGTTTTCACTCTTTCATTATTAGATAAAATGTGAAGTTCCTCAGGTACTTCCTTTGCCTAAGCCAAATACCAGAATCCGGCAAAAAATATTACACAATTACTATGAATGTACTAACCTTACTTAGCCAACTTTTCATTATAATAACAGTTAACATGTGAAGAATGCTTATGATTTTATGCCACAATCTTCAAAAGGTTTTATAGATGCAGAAACTAAAATTCAGATGGGTTAGGAAACTTCTGAAGGTTACACAGCTAATAATTTGAAAAGATGGCATTTTCACTCGGGAAATTGAGTTCTCAAGCCCATACCTTTAATCACTATGTTGTACTGCCTCTCACTTTTGTTTTCATAATACCTGCCTGGACATAACATCGCATAGTCTTATTTTCATATTTACTGTCTAACCGTTCTTGAAAATAACCACTCTGACCTGTCTCTTTATAAACGCTCTATTGTACATGGCCTTCTTATAATTCTCATTTCATTTATATTATTGACCTTAATACGTTTTACAAATATTGCCATAGTTAATCTGAATCAAGTTTCTTTTAAGTATAATGAAAAAGAGATTTAGAAATTATTAAACATTAGAGCCCAAGGGAAATTTTATTTTTTTTAAGTTTTTTTAAATTTATTTATTTTGAGAGAGAGACAGAGAGAACAGGTGGGGGAGGGGCAGAGAGAGGGAGAGGGAGAATCCCTTCATGGAAAGCAGGCTCCATGCTTTCAGCACAGAGCCCAATGTAGGGTTTAAACCCACAAACCATGAGATCATGACCTGAACCAAAACCAAGAGTCAGATGCTTAACCAACTGAGCCACCCAGGTGCCCCTGAAGGGAATTTTTAAAAAGCTAAGTCTTGCTTCTAGTGGTTCTACCTAGCCCATTATCTTCCAAAATTAATTATTTAAATTACACTTTTTTATGGTGATCTCCAAATCTCCTGAATTTAAGTCAGTGTTTTTTCCAGAAAAATATTGTCTTAATGAACAGTGGCATTCCTTATCACATATCAAACAAAAGTAGAAATAGACTAGACTTTAATTATAACCTATGACTCACCTTATTTTATTTTAGCATTTTAAAGATTATCACTCCATTATCCTCTGGCGTCCACTGTATTTTTTTAGAAAAAGAATAGCTAATACCCTTATCTTGCCTTTATTAGCTCCTTGCAAAGTAATACATCTTTTTTTTTTTCTAGCTGCTTTTTCTTTTTATCTGTAGTGTTCAGAAGTTTTATCCTTATTTGCCAGTTTTGTTTGGTTTTGCATTTATCCTATTTGGACTCTTAGCATTTCTTGCTTTGATATTTTAATCAATGTTGGAAATTCCTGCTGCACCATCTCTTTATTACTTCCTTCCCATCTTCACTCTGATCATTTCCCTTTAGATCAGATCTTCATTATCAATATGGACTCTTTCAACGGCTTTCTAAATTTGCTCCCTGCCTCTAGTCTTTAAATATACCTCCCTCGGGGCGCCTGGGTGGCACAGTCGGTTAAGCGTCCGACTTCAGCCAGGTCACGATCTCGCGGTCCATTAGTTCGAGCCCCGCGTCAGGCTCTGGGCTGATGGCTCAGAGCCTGGAGCCTGTTTCCGATTCTGTGTTTCCGATTCTGTGTCTCCCTCTCTCTCTGCGCCTCCCCTGTTCATGCTCTGTCTCTCTCTGTCCCAAAAATAAATAAACGTTGAAAAAAAAATTTTTTTTTTAATTTTTTAAATATACCTCCCTCACATAATCATACTACTTTCACAATTAAAACACTCAGTTCCCATAAGATAATGTCTAAAGTCCTCAGTAAATGTATCTGTAAGGTCCTCATGATATGATGCCTAGCAATATTTCAGTCATGTGTCCTGCTGTTTAACACTTCAACCTTAAATAACCTGTGACTGTAGTTTCCTATAAACTCATACTAGGTCTCAGTGATACATCTCTATTTTTCAACTCCCCTGAGACTCTTCTAAAATAAAAACAAAAATCCATAAAAATAGAATTAATATGTAACCAAGAAGAAGGTAAGAGAAATATGAGCAAATGAGAGAGAGCAACAAATTGCTAGAGGCTGGAAAGTGCAGAATAGAAATTTAACTAAGTGCAATTAAAAGGTAAGGCCTAGAAAACAAAGTCTTTAAAACAGAAAAGTCAATTGCTAACTCAAAGCATAGGAGGCTTACCTTTTTTTAAAACAAGAAAGAAAAGTCAATTTCTAACCAAAAGTACAGTAGGGCAGAGGGAAGTAAAGTTGTGTAAAAAGTCATGATTCCAATGTGGAAAATATACATCTTTGGCATGATTTTAAGTAAGTGATAGTTAAGAAAAGAGAATCCATTTCATCAGAGCACAGTACATGACCCAGCATAGTCATAAAAACATAAATGTACACAGTCTATTAATGCAGAAAAAGTGAAAAACTTGTTTGCTGTTTCCTATCAAGTCACAATGATAACAATCTCAACAAAATAAAAATAATAGGGTAGCTGCTAAGTGGTGGAGAATGACAAAGGTAAAAAGATGGAGGAAACAGCAGAAGTGATAATATCATCTCTTAACAATGTGTTGGGTCATTATTTATGAACACAAAAGTAACCTGTAGAAGTAATAAAATGATAAGTAACTCTAAAAGACACCAAGGAGGTCTAATCATATAATTTAGTGATATGGAGAAATCACCAAAAGAAATGCAAGCAAAAATATTTAAAAGAGCTTACCCCTAGGAAATCAATTAGCCACTGAATAGAAATGGTTCTGTTTCTTTGATTACAAGATCTTCTAAATCATTTTATTATTGTTACATGTTCTTATGTTCCATTTATAATTTTTTTCTAAATGTTTTGAAGAGAGAGCTTAGGTGGCATTAGGCTTTCCAGAAAGCCTTCCCTCAATCTGAAGATCCAAGTGGCTTTCCTGTGTGTTTCCATAGTACCCAACACATACCTCCAATGTGGCACTAATTTTAATATACACCTATGACTATGTGCTCATCTTTTCCACTAGAATCTGAGTTCTTTTGGAGGAGGAATTAAATTTTATTCATCACTCTACCCTCATCACCTCATACATTATCTGGTACAGGGTAAGTCATAACTACATGTTCACTTAGTGAATAAACTATCAACTGTGATGGGTAATCAATTTTTTTAAGGAGGCTCTATACCCAACATGGGACTTGAACACACAAACCCAAGTTCAAGACTCCCATGCTCTACTGACTGAGCCAGCTAGGTGCCCCATATTGGGTAATCTATATTAAAGTCAATATTTCAATTCATTTATGGGAATTAATATAGACACTCATGAGATATTTAATCCTTTCCTTACCTCACTGCATATTTTAACTTTGTAATGACAATGAATGTAATAGAGATGTAAAGCCACATGTTTCCAAACCATCAGTATTTATCAGACACTGCAAGAAAACTTTAATCACAATATAATATTCAAAATTATCACACCTACAATTTAAAATAAATCAAAAGTTGATTCTAAGTCTAACTGGTTTTAAATCAACTTACCAAGTTCAAAAATGTTAATATCTCTCACTAACTCACAGCATGCTACTATCAGCCTTAATTTTGTATTATTTCATAGAAATGTTGCAATTACAATTTAGTCCACATTGATCAGCAAAAGTTAAAGGGCAAAATTAATTAACGGAAATAGTAAAGGGCAAAAGATTAATATGATGACACATCTAAAATGCTTACAGTAAGAGAGGCACTGTTATTTTGAGATTATCCACATTGATCTGCAAAAGAACAGAAGGAGAAATCTGTGAATAAAGCTGAATTTCAACAAACTAAATTGTATGTTAGCATTTTAAAAATAATTACTAAAAATGACAACCACATTATAGATTTGAAACTTCTGACTAATAGACCCAACAATGACTAATGTATTACAAATAAGCTATGAAGAAAACTCCAAGTTGATGTGTGGATTTATATCAGAACTTCATATAAAACATATGACTAATTTTTTACTACAATGCATGAAAAGTTTTAGACACCATATAAAGCATGTAATCTATTTTAAGTTGTCAGGATTTTCCGGTGATAGTTATTTTGAAAACTTAAGGAACAGTATAATATCCAAACAATTAATTCAGCATAATTGTAGAATATATGAGGACTTTAGATCAATCAGAAGTAAGTAGTTGATAACAATGAATATTCTTATCTTTTGGGGGGTTTGTGTGACTTAACATAAATCAAATCCAGAAATAAAATCAGAGCACTGCCTTTGCTATTCATATACTTCCATCACTTACATCTCCCTTGCTCTGGGGAATAAATTTCTGAGTTCGACCCAGCAGGTGTTTTGAACTCCATTTCAGATAAAAGGAACATGAAAGAGATTAGAATGAGAAGCCCTACCTCACACAATTATTAAGTAACAGAATGGATGCTAGGATTTGAATCTTCTGGTATTCAATGGTCTTTCCACTAAATGCTGGTTTCCAGTCCTTGTTCGCTACTAAAACATACGTATCCTATCAGGACTCAATTAAGAGCCATTTTGGAAAATACTGAAACCTGTGATGAGCCATTTTCAACCTAAGTAATTTTTTTATTTATGTGTGTGTGTGTGTGTGTGTGTGTGTGTGTGTGCAAAAACATGATTTTATTAAAGCACAGGGATAGGACCAGTGGGCAGAAAGAGCTGCCCTAAGTGATTTTTAAAGCCTCTCCCACTCCCCTATCCCAAGAAATGGCTATGAGTAAATGGGAGAAATGATAGAAGCCTCATATAACACCTACGGCAATGATCTACACCTGCCCAATAAAGCAGTTAGGAGGGATGGTGAGTTCTAACAGGTTATGAAAGGAGTTTAAGAAACACATTTTTATAAGCTTTATTTAGAAGGCTACCTACAATATCTTTATGTTTAAAATGATCTTTTTGACCAATTTGAAGAAGCACAAATGAAACTCTGTGTGTTATTTTAAAATTTAGCAAGTGTGTGTATGTGCGTGTATCTTTTGTTTGTATTTACTTGACTTGACTTGGTTACAGTTATATCTCCTTGAAATAATATATTTTACTTTTACCTAGAATGTTTTTTCTAACTACATTCTAGGAATATTAGAAAACAAAATTAGTATTTTGAACTAACTGAAGCTATCTAGCGTCTTTGATTCAAGCCATTTAGGTACCTTAAGATCCACATAACCCATGCCATCAAGCAGGCAAACATCTACACTATGTTTTCTCACCACTGTGGACTTTAATATTAATACCTCAGATCCATCAAGGCATTCCAAAATCATAAACACGTAACCCTCATATGGTGAACAGTAAAACCAGACTCTTCTGTATTCGGAGAATGGTTGATAATAGAAAAACAGGAACCAGTACAGGGAAAGAGTGTTCTTGTTTCCCAGAGTAAAGGTAGCAATTTGATTAAAAAAAAAAAAAGACTTCTGACCCCAAACAATGAAATTTCCTATTGGAAATAAATAGCCCCTTCATTCATGTCAGAAGACAGTTTCAAAAGAACAAGCTATGTAATAATTAAAAAGCAGACACCATGACTCCCTCAGTAGTCAGTACAGACACTACAGTGTCAGTGACAGCGTGAGTTCCACGGTGGAAGAGAAGCAACTATGGAAAGTCAGTGGTTGCTCAAGGTTTAGAGGAGGAAGCAGAGCAGGAGAGCAAATGTGATAGAAAGGCAGCTGGCACACAAAGAAAATCAACACAAAGAAAATCAAAAAACTACATTGTAAATATGGAGTTCACAGAGAAGTGGGGGGAATAGAGTGAGCATCAAGATTTAATAGTAATCAAATCTTATCCCAGTCCTACAGTGAAGAGACCTGGATTTAACACCTATCTCCACCACCCATGCATGCTCTCAAATTAGTTACACAGCCTCAGTTTTCTCACCTGTAGTCTAAGGTGAAAAATAATCAAAGAAATAATAAAAACATTTACTTTATGGGTGCCATAAGTTTAAAAAGAGATAACAGCACAAAGGCATCTATTAGCATTATTAATATAGCCAGAAATCATTGAGTCCCTTGTAGCATAATGAGAAATATGATACAAGAAACCCAAAGCGGACAAAACATTGACTTAGCCACCCCTAAGTAGTGGTCGTAGCCATATGGTAGTGGTTGAGAGCATGGACTTAGGAACCAAACTGCCTGACGCTCTTACTTACCAAGGAACCTATGGCAAATTCCTTAATCTCTGTGCCCGTTTCCTCATCTGTAGACTAAGAACTATAAAACAACAACAACAACAACAACAACAAAACGGAATTATCATGGGGGTAGAGTAAATCGGTCTTTTAGAATAGTGACTGGCATTTATTGTCTTGAACAAATAAGTAAAGCATATCAATGCCTTCAAGAAGAGAAATTGGTGATCAAAATTAATGAATGTGTTCTTAGTTGTTATCCTTATTTAGCATACTCCATGAATTTATTTTTAAAGATTCGACACAGTGTGATTTATTTATTTTTAGTATATTTGCCATTATTTTTGGTAGAACTAAGACCATAATCTATTTCTCCTAAGTATACCAGTATATTTCACTAGCATATAACATAAAATCTTTTTTTTTAATTAAATAAATAAGTAATTTAAACAATCTCTACACTCAGCATGGGACCTGAACTCACAACCCTGAGATCAAGAATTGCATGTTCTTCCAGTGGACCCAGCCAGACACCCCGACCTCTTTTTTATTTTTTATTTTTTGAATTACTACAAATAATTTAAGACAAACCAATAGGTCTTTCATTTTCAAACTGTGCTCTGCTGGAACCTGCCTTAAATCTCCTCCATGATTATAACTGGCCTGCATTATAAGTATCAAAATTCCTCTTACTGTCAAACTGCAGTCTGTCAACCCATTGGTGGTTGGTACATCACTTAGAGGGTCCCAACCAGTAAGTTTTTAAATTGAATACAATAACAGAAAGCATCAGAGCGCATCACAAGTAGTAGGGGCATGAGTTCATAAATCTTTTCAGCTGCATAGGGGTGTTTATGTAGATACATGTATTTGTGATCTGGTTCATGATGTAAACTGTGTTTTTTACTACACTGGCCTCATAAAATGAATTTGGAAGTTTTCCTTCCTCTTCTATTTTTTTTTGAAAAAGTTTGAGAATAGGAATTAATCTTTCTTTAAGTATTTGGTATAATTCATCTGTGAAGCCATCTAGTCCTGGACTTTTCTTTATTGGGGAGTTTTTTGATCACTGATTCTATTTCATTGCTGGTAATCAGTCCATTTAAATCTTCTATTTCTTCCAAAACTGATAAGTTATATGTTTCCAGGCATTTATACATTTTTTCCAGGTTGTAGTATATATGTGGTTCTTACTATGGGAATAGCATTCTTTCTAAGAGAGAGAATAATATTGAAAACTTAACCAAACTGGAATTAGTTAACCAAAGTGGTTAATGTATGACTCAGTAGGAATGAACCCTTCACGTGCAGTTTTTAACAAAGGAAACCTAAGAGGAAATTATGAAGCATGGGTGTTCCCTGTGAAATTGGGAGGGAGACTAATTGGGCAACGTGGAACAACCATATGGCAGCACGGGGTGCTGAGCTGAATTGAGGAAGCCAATGGTCCCAAAGAGAAATACTGACTGGAGTGAATAATAAATTTCAACTTTGTTTTACAACTTTGTCCAGGGATCCTTTCTCCATGCCTACCTGTATACATCTAGATATAAAGCAAAGATATTAATTCTTGCCCTTTCCTCCCTCATTCGTGTGCCAGTAGATACAGCAACTACGGATATACTCTGAAATCAAAATAAATCACTGTGATGAGTTACCTTCGGCCCACCAGGAGCCAGAGATTATGACCACTTGACCTCCCCCTAACACTTTATATGATACAACATTGAGATCATTGCCAAGCCGGTTTTAAAGAAAGACTAGTAATCTACTAATCTATTCTAAGAATTTACCACAGTACATAGCAGGTCAGCAATGTGTGCTTTTCACTTTTCTCTCCTCCATCATATACTCCTTTCCCTTCTTACCAGCTTAAATTCCATGACCCATCATTACAATCACTTTTTCTTTATTCTATATACACTTTTCTGGAACCTCTGCAACTAACATGACTGTAAAAAAGCACACAGAATATAAACTAGTCTTATTATATTAAGTCATGAACATGAATCTCAAGTAGGTTCATAGTGCTGCCTAACAATCACGTTACCTGTGCCTAGTCAGTTTGCTCTCCGGCTCACCTGCAGAAGGATTTCATACCTTATCCTTCCTCCTCACACTTCATGCACTTCCGTTATCGTCCTCAGTCTTAGCTGACCTTGCTTCTTAGTTCATTGAGAGAACTGAAGCAATCAAAGGAGAATATCCACAACTTTCTGTACCCATGCGACCCCTCCCATCTTGGGCTCTTGGTCCCATCTCATTTCCCCATTCAAAACCATGCCTTGAGCAAAGCCTTTCCTTTTTCTCCTGTATCATCAAATTCTCTCTCTCTACTGGACCACTTCTATAAACAATTAAACATATTTTGTCTCCCTTTAGAAAAACAAACAAACCAAAAACTCTCTCTTGGATTCATGTTCTCCTAACTAATGCCTCTTCTGTTTCTCTTTTAGCAAAACTGCTCAATAAATTGTCTACAGTCTCTCGAATTCTTCTCTATCCATTCATATTTTTAATGTTTATTCATTTATTTTTGAGAGAGAGAGAGCAAGAAGGGGAATGACAGAGAGAGAGAGAGAGAGAGAGAGAGAGAGAGAGAGAGAAGACAGAAAATCCCAAGCAGGCCCCACAATGTCAGTGCAGAGCCCGATGCAGGTCTCGAAGTCATGAACCACAAGATCATGATGACCTGAGCCAAAATCAAGAGTCAGAGGTTTAACCAACTGAAATACCCAGGCATCCCTTCATTCATGTTTAATCATCACTCAAGAGACTTTCATCTCTACCATTGTAATGAATCTGTTCCCCTCATGGCCACCATTGACCCCCATTTTGCTAAGTCAAACTAATTTTCTGTCTTTATCTTACTGGGCCCACCAGCAGTGTTAATACAGTTGACCACACACACTCCTTTCCTTGGCTTTCAAGTCACTATGTACTCTTGATTTTTGTCTAACCTCAGCTACTGCTTTTTCTCACTCTCTTGTTCATTCCTTTTCTTCTTCCCAACCTCTTAATATTAGAGTCTGCTGAACTCAGTCCTTGGTCTTCTCTATATACTACTTTTTTATATTAAATATAATTTATTGTCGAATTGGTTTCCATAAAACACCCAGTGCTCATCCCAACAGGTGCCCTCCTCAATGCCCATCACCCACTTTCCCCTCTCCCACACCCCCCATCAACCCTCAGCTTGTTCTCAGTATTTAAGAGTCTCTTATGGTTTGCTTCCCTCCCTTTCTGTAACTTTATTTCCCCCTTCCCCTAACCCATGGTCTTCTGTTAAGTTTCTCAGGATCCACATAAGAGTGAAAACATATGGTATCTGTCTTTCTCTGTATGACCTCTTTCACTTAGCATAATACCCTCCAGTTCCATCCATGTTGCTACAAATGGCCAGATTTCATTCTTTCTCATTGCCAAGTAATATTCCATTGTATATATAAACCACATCTTCTTTATCCATTTGTCAGTTGATGGACATTTAGGCTCTTTCCATAATTTGGCTATTTTTGAAAGTGCTGCTATAAACACTGGGGTAAGGTTCCCCTATGCATCAGCACTCCTGCAACCTTTGGGTAAATTCATAGCAGTGCTATTGCTGGGTCATAGGGTAGATCTATTTTTAATTTTTTGAGGAGCCTCCATACTGTTTTCCAGAGTGGCTGCACCAGTTTGCATTCCCACCAACAGTGCAAGAGGGTTCCCGTTTCTGCACATCCTTTCCAGCATCTAGTCTCCTGATTTGTTCATTTTAGCCAATATGACCGGCATGAGGTGGTTTTGATTTGTATTTCCCTGATGAGGAGTGACA
Organism: Prionailurus viverrinus; assembly: GCF_022837055.1. Lineage (NCBI taxonomy): Eukaryota > Metazoa > Chordata > Mammalia > Carnivora > Felidae > Prionailurus > Prionailurus viverrinus. The sequence continues at coordinate 74,244,360 of NC_062566.1, forward strand.
TTAAGCATCTTTTCATGTGTCTGTTGGCCATCTGAATGTCTTCTTTAGAAAAGTGTCTCTCATCCAGCCTTACTGGCTTTAAATATCTCCTATTCATGCTAAAAACTCACAATTTGTATTTCCATTCGAGACCTGATTCTGAACCTAATTCTGAAGACTCACATATTCAACCTTCATTTGACATTTCCATTTGGATGTCAACTACACATCTTAAACTTAACATAACCAAAAGCAATAATCTGATGTCATGTCCAAACCTGACGTCCCCAAAGCTTCCCCATTCTCAGTAAACAGAAACTCTAGCTTTCCCATTGTTCAAGCCAAAAGTTTTCTAATCAATGTTGGTGCCTATCTTTCTTTCACATCTCACGTTTATCCCATCAGGCAAATCTATAGGCTCTACCTGCAAAATATCTACAAAATTCAATCTTTTTTTTATCACCTTCACTGCTACTGACTTAGTCCAAGAACCCCATGACTCTCACCTGAATTTTTTCAATATCTTCTAACTTGTCCACTGTTTCCCACACTGACCCTCCATAGTTTATTCTCAGTAGGGTAGCAGGAGGAATTATTTTAAAGTGTTAGACTATATTATTCATCTGCTGAAAACCCTCCACCATGGCCTATCCATGCATCAATTTTATTCATATTAAAGTTGAAGTCCTTACAATAACCTACAACAGTCTACATAATACCATGACTTCCGTTGTCTCCCATCCATTCAGTGTTTCTTTTTAGCTACACAGACCCTCCCTCCAATCTTGCTGTTATTTAAACATACCACATGCTCTAATTTCATGGTCTTGCAAGGGGTATTCTTTCTGCCTAGAATATACTTTTCCCAGTTACCCACATGGCTCACTCTCTAAATCCCTTGATGTTTGTCCAAACATCACTTTTTATATGATAGGCAAGATTCTAAGAAGTCCCCAAGACTTCTGCCCCCTGGAATATACACACTATATAACTCACTTCCTTTGAGTGTGGGTGGATTTGTGAATATAAAGGAATATCACTCATGATTAAGTTTTTAAGCAGTTGACTGTCAGTTAATCAAGAGTTGTTATTCAGATTATGATATGTGGGCCTGTCCTAACAAGCCTTTTAAAGAAATTGAAGTGTCAAATAGACACTCTAGCTGGCCTCAAGGAAGATACAAACCACTGTGTTGTGAATAATTGCCCATCAGGGTCACATGCCTATAAAATGCAGGTGGCTTCAAGGAGTTGAGAGTGAATTCAGTCACAAGCTAGCAAGAAAACAGGAACTTCAGTCCTACAACCACCAGGAACTGAATTCTCCCAACAACCTGAATAACTTCAGAAGACCCTGAGTTGTAGATGAGGACCATGAGAATGAGAACACAGTCAAAACATTGATTTCAACCTTGTGAGGCTATGAGCCAAGGACCCAGGTATCTTGTGCCTGAATTCTTGACCTGACCCACAGAAAATACAAAGTAATAAACTTGTGAAGTTTTAAGCCACTAAGTTTGTAGTAATTTTTGACAGCAATAGAAACCTAATACAATCAGTGGTTTCTCCTGGCTAATCTACTGAAAATTCTAACCACTCTCTTTTACATTCCTTATGCCCTCTATTCTCCATTACATTTTTCATGACACCGATTTATTTTGTTTATTGCCTCTCCAAATGGAATGTAAGCTCCACAAAAGCAAAGTTGTTTAACTGTCTTATTTACCATTTGTTCAACTACAGTTCCTGGCACATAGTAGAAGATATGTGTTGAAAGAATGAATAAAATTGTTAGATACATGAACAAAAAGACATAATAGTATTTCCCCCAGAATAATCAAATTAATCATTCATTTAATTTATGAGACTATGTATCCCAAACTTTAGCTAAATTTGAATTTTAGTTAATACAACATGTTAGTATTCAACTTACCTCTGGATGTATATGTTATTTTTTATTATTAAGAACAATGAAAAAATCCTTAAATTCATAAAGTCAACTACTAAAAGCAATAATGCAAATGGCAAATGTTTATTTTGGGCTTACTATTTCCCTATTACTTGTATAAGTATCTTCTCTATGAATTTAAAATATTTTATCCTCATAAAAACATCATGAGATAGTTACCATTATTATTCTCATTTTACACTTAGTGAAACTAAAGCACGGAAAGGTTTAATCATTCATTCAAGGTCACATACCTAGAAAGTGATGGAATCAGACTCAAAGTATGGCAGTGTAACTTTAGAGCTTGAGTTTTTCAGCCACCATGCATTTAAACTTTGAGGTTTAAACTTCATTACGTTTTGAGCATCTGAATATACATAACATTTATATTTTTCTGTGGCCAAAAGCATAAATAAGTTGAAAAGACCAATTAAAAATTGCAAAACATATTTGAGCCAGATGACAAAGGGTTAATAGACTTTCATAGAAAAGCCTTATAAGTTAATAACAAAGGCACTATATTGCAATAAAAAAGACAAAACAGCATAAAAACAGACAAAAGACATAAAGATAACCCATAGAAGAAGCAAAAAAAAAAACAATGTGAATAATACTTGAAAAAATTTATTCAACCTTGATGGGAGATTTAAAAAAACACATTAAAACAAGTTTTAAATATTATTCTTTTTCCTCTTAAACTGGCAAAAGTTCACATTTAAAAATGGTTCAAGATAGATACTTTCATAGATTGCCAGTGTGAGATACGTTAGTGGAACCCTAATGAAGTATAATTGAATAATATGTGGCACTGTCTTTTAAAAACTCATACTGTGAGGGTTGATGGAGGGTGAGGGAGAGGGGAAAGTGGATGATGGGCATTGAGGAGGGCACTTGTTGGGATGAGCACTGGGTGTTGTATGGAAACCATACAATAAATGTGACAATAAATTATATTTAAAAAAAAAAACTCATACTGTGAGATCCAAAAAATTTATTCCCTAAAAAAAACTCTATTAAAAGGAAATAATCAGAGTTGTAGAGACATCTCAAGTCACTTTAATGATGAAAAATTAGAAACAACCTAAATGTGAATCAATGGTTATACTATTCATTGTCAATCCATAAATTATATAAACATGTTAGTCTATAAGTTAATAGTGGTTTTCAAAAATAAAATAATGATGAGGAAATGCCCATGGTAAAATACTGAATGGGGGCGCCTGGGTGGCGCAGTCGGTTAAGCGTCCGACTTCAGCCAGGTCACGATCTCGCCGTCCGTGAGTTCGAGCCCCGCGTCAGGCTCTGGGCTGATGGCTCAGAGCCTGGAGCCTGTTTCCGATTCTGTGTCTCCCTCTCTCTCTGCCCCACCCCCGTTCATGCTCTGTCTCTCTCTGTCCCAAAAATAAATAAAAAAAACGTTGAAAAAAAAAAAATTAAAAAAAAAAAAAAAAAAAATACTGAATGAAAAAAGTCAGAACACAAAGCATCCTCACAGGATGTTCCAAATTATTTAAATTGTACCATATAGTATTGGACCTTTATACACAGGAGAAGTCCTGGTTTTTAAAAATTATGTAAAATGATAACTGAAGTCACCACTGGGTTTGTTTCAATAGGTAATTTATACTGATTTTCTTCTTTATAATACACTGCGAAATTTTGTATAGTGAGTCTGTGTTAAGCTAAAATAAGAAGGAAGCAAAACTTGTAAATTTTATAAAATAATTTATTTAAAAATATACATTTCTAACTCACATACGAGGACAGAAGAGACTTTAGATTCTTATAAGCTGCCCGAGTCCACAAGTTGCAGATAATGGCATGTCTGCCTAGTAGAAGACCATATCATAAGACTACACTATAATAACAAGACTAGAAAGTTCAACTCAGAAAAATCCTCCGAGGGAAGGATAAAACTTCTTGCACAACAACCCAGAATCAGTTTTATATTATGAAGCTTTTTTCCAAAACGTGGACTATTTTTTTTCTTTTCATACAAACATATTACTTAGAAACCCTGAGATTTCTCACAATTCCTATTAAAAATTAAAGATTTGGGGGGCACCTGGGTGGCTCAGTGGGTTCAGCGCCTGACTCTTGATTTCGACTCAGGTCATGATCTTACAGCTTGTGGGATCGGCCCCCATCAAGCTCCGTGCTCACAGCTTGGGATTCTCTCTCCCTCTCTCTCTACCCCTCACCCAGCTCATGCTCACTCTTTCCCTCTCTCAAAATAAATAAGTTTTTTAAAAAGAAGAATTCAAGATTTTCCAGCAATTATTTTTTAGATGTCTGAGAACATGCTGAAATCTATAATCGTCATATTACAAAGATTTTTTGATATCATAGTTTTTGGTTCTTTACAATGCTGTAGTCAGTATGCATTTTTACTAGATGTATCTTCCCAAGAGGCTATACCGTCACTATACCTGAATCCATCTCAAAGCAGATAAAGAAGTACCACACTGCATGCAATTATGAGATGTAAACATTTTAATAGCAATGAAGTATGGATGCATCTCACAATTTATGGCATGTCACAGATAATTTGCAGCACTTGTTTTTCTGTCTTTATGATCTATGAAACAATGGTTCACATTACAATGGACAATGTATTCAATTCAATTAAACAAACTAACCCTTCACTTCTTCCATTCAATCACTTCAAATTAATAATGTAAAGCCCTGATTATCTAAACACCAAACTGCCAAACTGTCTAAAATTTAAGAACATCTTCTAAGTTCAGAGCTCTTCTCACAAAGATAATAAACTACTTAACTTGACCAAAAAGAATCGGTTTCTAGTGCAAAGAACAAGAAGGACACATACCAGTTTCATAGAGTCTGGGCAAGGAAAGTACCTATGCAGCTATATAGACATGTTACATGATCTTTACAAGTTGGCCATGAATGATATAGAAAGGCTATTGATGCCTATGGCCAAAATATTTTGCATGTGTCAGGGCCAGCTCTGGCTTAGACTGCAACTGAACAGCTAAGCTCCATAAGAAATATAAGAGTATGAAACCAACTAAACTTCCTATTCAATTAAGAGAGCTACAAGCTGCTTTCCTGACAACGAGTTTATACATCTCTGGCAGACGGCTCAGACCTGGCAGACCTGGGTGAGGTCTATGGCATTATTCCTGAGGAAGGACAGGCAACTTGTCGCAACCCTGGGTTCCTGAAAACGCACTCAGAAGCACTCTTCAACCAACACAGCTTTCTTAAAAATTATATTTGTAATTAGGGGTGCCTGGGTGGCTCAGTTGTTTCAGTGTCCAACTTTGGCTCAGGTCATGACCTCGCAGTTCGCAAGTTCAAGCCCTGCCTCAGGACCTCTGCTGTCAGAATGGAGCCCACTTCAGATCCTCTGTCCCCTGTCTCTCTGCGCCTCCCCTGCTTGTGCTCTCTCTCTGTCTCAAAGATAAATATTTAAAAAATTCTATGTGTAATTAATGCCAATCCTACTTTTTTTATTTTGTTTTTGTTTTGTTTTGGTTCCAAACAAACTGTGTTTCACCTGGGACAAACACTTACTTCAAACAGACCCGTAGAGAAGAGAAGTCCAGGGGATTATACTTGCTTCATTGTGATTGATAGTTCTGCCATATAGGAAAGGACAAACGTATTCCATTTGGCCAGTTGTATCTTTTAGAGCTAATCTGTGGGAAAAAAGTAAAAGACATAGAAAGAAAACGTAATAAAAACAAAGGGAAAAAGAAAGACTGTAACAGAGCCCATCATCAAGGCCAGCAATAGCAGGGACTTCCGAGACAGCTATTATAGGGGGTGACAAGGTGGCAATCACCAGACATTTTAACAGGAGAGAAGACTGTAATGGAATCAAAAGATGAAACATCTTTGCAGCTGAGAGATCCAAACAGTCATCTGCATCAATTATTTTTATAGGCCCATACTATACTCATAGTAAATTTATGAATAAGTGAAAGAAAAACACTGAATATTTGTAGCCTACACAGACCCTATCTAACCTCTGATTATGCCTCTCTTAATCTTAATGCCAGCATTCTTAAATACATGAGATCATTACAGTGTGTTTATGGTAGGAAAGAGATATGGTAATACCATATTTCTTTAAAGAGCATTTTGCTTATTAATTTGTTTTAATGTTTAACTTTCCCAACTAAGAAGTGAGCTCAAGAAAGGCAGAGCATTGTTTTGTGATTTTCAGAGGTTTTTTTGTCTCCTTTTTTCAATGTTGTATTCTCAGCACCAACAATAGTGCCTGGCATATATCATAATATACAATGTGGCTGATAGATGTTTGTGGAATAAGTGAAAAGGGTATGTATTATTTAGGAGCTTCATAAAATTAATCGTATCTTGATAACATTAAAAATAAAATATTTCATTTTCCGTAAGACTGAGTAATACAGCAAGTTCAGAAATTTACGGCCTAGTCTTCTGTCAGCTGAAGGGTATTTCAGCTTGATAATTAAAGAGAAGGTTTATACTTTCAAGAAGCCCTTCCAAATATGCCAGCACAAATACTTAAATAAAGTCAGATATACTCCTTCACAGCCCATCAGCAAACTCGTAGGACGTGAGGGCATGGACTATAAGTAGACACGGAGGGTCTTGGGTTCTATTCCTCAGGGCTACAAAGGCCGTCTATAGGGTGGTTAATAAAGTTCCCATACCTCCTTTGAAGCCAGGGATGGGATGCACTGAGTTAGCACCCACACAGAAGGCTAGCTAGCTCTTGTGGCTGAGTGCCAGTGGAGGGCAGCAGAGAGCTACTTGAGTGAAAATACCTTCAAGAGGAAGATTTAACAGCTCCCAGCTGAGAATAAGGTCCTTGGCCAGATCTACACCGCACTATTGACGAGGCAGCCCGCTTGGAAAACCTGACCACAGGGTAGCCAGCAAAAATGGAGTTCCCAAATACGTTAACATATGAAGCCGAGAAGCAAAGGAGATGGGCAGGAAACAATGTCAGGATACTGAGGATAATCTGGACTCCAGCTAAGCACAACTCATTGGAGCCATTGATTCAGATAGCAATCTCTCTCCAGAGCTGCTGAAACAGATGATGTCTCGCATTCATTCCAACTCCAAAATCTTACATCCCCAAGATCGTTAACGAGCATGTTTTAAGTACAATATTTTTGCAAAGAAGACCTCTCCTGTAGGAAATAGAAATAATATATTAAGAATATAACATTGTTAGCATTAAGAGGATAAAATCATACGTGAAGGAAGATTAGCAAGCACAGAGTCTCTCTTGTTACAAGCGGTCCCTAGAATCCTCCAAAAGATGAAACTTCTCACATATGTGTGGTGGAAACTTTGTTGAGGCCTAACAAACAGTAGCAGGTTCAATCAGTTACCTGGGTCTCACCGTGAGGGCCCCCACCCTAAGGACAACCAGGAGTAACATGCACCCCCTCCAAGGCCAGGATTCATGTTCCTTTTCTGTGTCTTCCTAGTGATGTGAGTTTAGGTCACCTAGGTGACCTCTCTAGGTCAGTTTCCTCACTTCTATCTTATTTGTTTTTTAGTTTGAGAGAGAGAGAACACGCGAACGAGGGGGGGGGGGGGAAGAGAGGCAAGGGAAGAGAGAGAGAGAGAGAGAGAGAGAGAGAGAGAGAGAGAATCTAAAACAGGCTCCATGCTTAGCAGGAGCCTGACACGGAGCTCGATCCTTGACCCTGGGATCATGACCTGAGCTGAAACCAAGAGTTGGCCGCTCAACCGACTGAGCCACCCAGGAGCCCCAGTTTCCTCAGCTCTAAAATAAAAAAGAATATCTAGGGGCGCCTGGGTGGCGCAGTCGGTTAAGCGTCCAACTTCAGCCAGGTCACGATCTCGCGGTCCGCGAGTTCGAGCCCCACGTCGGGCTCTGGGCTGATGGCTCGGAGCCTGGAGCCTGTTTCCGATTCTGTGTCTCCCTCTCTCTCTGCCCCTCCCCCGTTCATGCTCTGTCTCTCTCTGTCCCAAAAAATAAATAAACGTTGAAAAAAACATTAAAAAAAAAAAAAGAATATCTATCTCTATTGGGTCTAAAGGAATTCACAGAAGAAAGCAAGCCTTGTTAATTTTATACAAATATGCAGTATTTTTATCATCAGTCTGAGTAGTAGGAAAAGCAGGAAGATAACCTAGAGAACAACAGAAAAGCATCTAAAAACTAAACCTTTGGCAGATTCAGAATTTTCTTTGTAATGAACCTTGTTCTTTCTATTAATGCAGGTCAGGAGAGTTCCTCCTCACTGGAACTCATGTTAAATGATGAGTGTATTTGCATTATGGAGTAATATTTTCCTCCTGTTCACAGTCTTCTCCTTGCTAAATGTGTATAATGATGTTCCAAGCCAGATACAAGTGGGAGATATTTTACTGCCACCTCCTCAAGGAATTTATTCATAGGGTCACAGAAGCCGGGAGGAAATGTGGGCTGTTTGCCGCCAGAATACTTTGGCTCTGGTCCCCCTTCCCCCCAAAATTAATAGCAATAATAATCATTACTCTAAGGATATGGGAACGTGTTAGAGCAACTCAAATACAGCTGCCTCAGCTTTGTGTTAGTTTAGTCCCATTCCTATGCTGTGCTGTTTCTGGATGGACAGCAAGAGAGAGCTGAGTGCATACCAACGCCTGAATGAACATTAACTGGAAAATCTATGAGTTTTGTCGTTTATTTTAATTTTTTAAGTTTATTTATTTGGAAAGAGAGAGAGAGAGAGAGAGCAGGGGAGGAACACAGAGAGGGAGAGAGAGAATCCCGAGCAGGATCCGTGCCGTCAGCACAGAGCCTGCTGAGAGGCTCTAACTCACGAACCATGAGGTCATGCCCTGAGCTGAAGCCAAGAGTCGGACGCTTAACTGACAGAGCCATCCAGGTGCCCCAATTTGTGTCATACTTTTAAATCAAACAAAGGAGAAGATGGGAGGGACATGACAAAGAAGATTTCATCAGTTCTTTTAATTCTTACTTCTGATGAGATGCCTAACTGGAAAATTCAGAACTGACACTGAAGGGTCACAAATGACAACAGGGGCAAAAACAGGGAGTCTTCCCGAATGAGGGTTCCTGGTTTATTGACTTATAGCTCTTTCCAGCTATAAGGGACAACGGAGAGTTCAACCTTCTCATTTCTATAGGAGGAAACTAAGGCCAAGAGAAGTTGGGTGACCAGTTCAGATTCTCCAAAGTATTAACAACAAGTCCAGTTATCTTATTAGTTTAAAATACTACATAGCTAAATAGCTAGCATGCCACTCGATGACCAAACCCCATAGTAAAGGCACAGAAATTGTTGTTCAAAAATAAAATGGAATTAAAAAATTGGCCCCCGTTAAAGTTACAAAACATGGATATCTATATTCCAGTAGTCATCAGCTGCTTCGCTAATACGAAATTAAACACACTTATGCTTCAGTGAGTATGTGCACAAACTACACCCACACACATGGCCAATTTATAAAGTCATAGGGAATGAGATGAATTCTTCTGTTACCTCTGTTTAAATTGTTAAATGCCAAGCAAATGCTAAAATTGTTATTCTGAAAAGTCCTGGGCCATTGCTAAGTCTCTGCCATTGTTAAGACCTCACCAGTGCCCAGATATTCCATTTAAGGAGATGGCGTCCATCTGGGAATGGGAATCCCATTTCTTCGAACTTCAAAACATCTTGAGCAAATATGATATAGGCAGAGAATATATGTGGTAACTTAAAGGAGGGGTTATCTTTAATATGTTTCCTGATATTGACTAAACAGCAATCTTGAATCAACTAAATGGTTGGTCCAGACCAAAGGAAATCTCAGGAATTTCTTCCTTTTCCAATTTTACTAAGTATTTATGTATTAATACATTTGATTATAATTTGGAAAATTGGTTCAATAAAGTACAATGCACAAAAGTATTTTTTTAGAACGTCTCCTGACATGGAATTTAAAACATTTTTGAAGAATCTTCTTGCAATTGCCCTGTGTGCAGACACCTGAGGTAAACGTCTTTTCCTCTCTCTATATTACTACCATAATACAAACTCAGTAAAACATCCTTTGATATCAAGAGAGTACTGTTTTCCAGACAATCAAGATTAATTAGAAAAACCACAGGTCTCTCTCCTGTGAAAATCCATTCCTCAGTAAACTATGCCACACCTTCATCACTACTATTGAGCGTTATGGTCACTAGATGTCGCTGCTGTCGTTTGAATCAGATTTTCTTCCAGCTTTCCAGAAAAAAAAAAAAAAATCTTATGGTTTTGGGAATTGTTTTTATTGTTGTTGATATTTTGGTAAGTGGATGCTATTTTATATATTAATGAATGCAGATCACTTATGTCTTAGATGAAGAGAGAAAGAACCGGAAAGCTGAAGTAACTTGCCTAAGGATCCATAGGAAGAGACTGGTAGAACCAGAGGTGTAAAACTCTGCTCTCATGTCTATATAGGTTTTTAAAAAGCAAAAATGTTCCTGATGGGAGCCATGAAGACAATAATCTTTTTAAACCAAAACCCAGTGAGTAATACTTACTACATATAAAGTTAGTTTTGTTTTATTTTCTCCCCGATGGCCTTCTCCTTGGAAACTTGATACATGTGAATCATGAGAACACATGATTCTCCCAGGCCAGACTTTAAAAGAGTAAGAGAATATGACAAAAGCCATCATCTAGGTTCAGGTGATTCCTTCCTTCAGACAGTCTCCTCCATAAAGTTATTAAAACTAGACAAACGTCCATGACACGTAAACAATCCTATACAGAGAGCATCTCCAACCCAGCTTTCCAGCCATCAGAAAAGAAAACCAGTAGAGTTTTCTTCAGAAGGCTAGGACTAAGAAGGATACAGAGGCAGCTGTGAATGCAGTCCTGAGCTGCTTTCACAGACTGAAGTGAGGAGGCCGAAAGGAAAGATGAAGGCAAGTTAACTGACGGAGGCAACCCAGCGCCGTGGCTGAAGCATCCATTTATTCCTCCTCCTGAGGGAAAACCAAAAATGTACAACCCCTTGGGTGGGTTGACAGGCAGGAGATAGAGGAGAGGGCTCTCACACTCTCGCTGAAACTTGTTGGACCCCCTTGTTGAGCCCCCAGAGGGGGAGGGAGGAATGGACGTGCCCTGAAAAGAAAAGAAAAGAAAAGAAAAAGGAGCCAGCATCGCGACCAGCCTTGGGAAAATCTCCACAGATGAGCATTTTTGTGCGTTAAGTGGCCCGCATTAGCAGCCTAAACACGTAGGGGAAGGCTAACATCGCCTGTTAATATGATGCGGGAGAGCAACGCTAGACCTGGCATTTGAGAGTGGAAGCGCCACTTTTCACCAAAAACCAAATGAAACATTTCTGAGGGTTTCGGTTCTTGGGGATTGGGTGGAGTGAGTTTTAGGGCGAGCCTCGTTCCCTGGGGCCAGGCATGTACTGGGTGACCAGTTTTAGACGCTGGTTGTTTTATATAGTGTACACACTTATTTCAACTATCTTTAAAAAATAATAATGATGATGATAAAGCGTCTTAGTCCGAGATTCTGAGGTCGCCTCTGGGAGAGGGGAAAGGAAGAGTCATCCCTGGGATGTCTCCTTTAAGCTCCAGCGTTGGGACTGAGAACAGACGAGGCGGTTCTGAAACTCTGCATAAAAATGGTCACCTCCACCCCTTTCGAGCCGCCTCTTTTCTCTGACACCCAGAGAGACCGGGATAGGGATAACGACAGGAATAGGGATAGGGAGAAGGGATGGGGTGGGGGGGCGGGGAGAAGGCGGAAGGCAAAGGTGAGAGAAATCGAGGAAGAAAAAAAAAAAAGGAGAAGAAAAGGAGGGAAGGGGAAACTGATGAAATTAAACCCAACTGAATTCCAATTATTTATGAGTTTTCTTTCTCCCCCCAAACGAATTAACCTTGCTTGTTCCTTCCCTGCCTTTCTAGCAAACTTTCAGCTTGAACAGTGTTCTGGATACCTTAAAACAAAGCAAAACAAAACTTTGGACGGGTTGGGGGTTAGAAATGCCTGCAAGCCGGCGCTCCGATATCCACAGTTTGCTTGCTCTGGGATCAACCAGCCGTGGAGCGCACGGATCACCCTCGTTACTTTTCTTTCCCTAACCCCTTCGCCCTCCCTTAGCATCCCCTTTCTCCAAGACAGGAGTCGGAAGCAGCCAGGCAAGGACCGGGAGTGAGGTTGGCTTTTTCTGCGCAAGAAGCCGATAGGATCCACCGAAACTAAAATGCGGAAAGGCCCCTAGTCCCTGCGGGCCCAGCCTCAAATTTCCCCGCACACTGTGGAAGTTTCTCGAAACTCCGGGACTCGGTGTCAAGGCCTGGGGTTTCTCCCGGGGTGCTCCCCCCAGGCCACAGGGGTCACCCATCCAAACCTAGTCTCCCCTCTAATGCCTTTACCTCAGCACCTCAAGCAACCCGTTTGGAAAATCAAAGGACCCGTTGGGCTCGAAGAACTGATTAGAGAGAACCAGGATCTCAGATCTTCGTGTTTGGGGGTGCAGGGGAGCGTGAACTGAGGAAAAGTCGGGAAAAACCCCGCGGTAAGCAACTGGCCGAGAGGGGAATCCGGGCTGGTCTCTCCGAGAAAGCCCTAAAAAAGCATTGGCATGTAGTGGTGCCGGCATCAGGCGTTGTTTTAGGAGCCCCGAATTCAGGCTGCTCTAGACGAATTTTGGATAAAAAATGGATTATCGCTCCAGACCCAAATATTCCCTGACCTGTTTCCCAACGCGCTCTGGCGCTTTGCTGGGAGAGCACCGCGCCGCCGGAGACTTGGCGCTTCTGTCAATTGCACGGAGCAATTACTAAGAAAATATTGTGACGATGTTGTAGGGCGGAAGGGGATGTGAGGGGGTGTGGGAGGGGGAGGTAGTTTGGAGAGCGATTTGCAAAGGAATATTAAGTTTGATTCCCGAGGTCACCACGGGAAAACGGGTTGGCGTTGGGTGAGCTGCAGACCTCTTCCTCTAGGTGGCGGATGTTGGTACGCAACCACAGGCGGGTGCTGACTCCAAACACAGGATTAAGCTTCTTGCTGGCTTTAAAAAATAATAATAGTAATAATATAGAGGTGTGGGGCTGTTTTTCCCCCTTTTGGGTATTTATTTATTGTAGGGAAAAGTCATTGATTTTCCTAGGCAAACTGTGTTTCTCCTTCACTTGGTGGAAAATAAAAACTGTTTGAATAAATAAGTTATTTCTGAACATTTTGTTGTCAAAGTGTTAAATGTTCCCGTCATTTTTATTCAAACACTAACATGATTACAGCCAATTATATATTCACCAGTGTTCTTTATTTTAGAGTAATTGTACTTGTCACTAATAAAACAGAGGCATAATGGATCGCTACTGTTCTGGATTTTCAAGCAATTTTGTGTAATTTGATTGAATTATACATCTTATCTGCTACTTTTTTATTTTTATATTTGGGGATCCTATTTTCTTGAAAATTGCAGCTCTATGCTTGTTTTGTTGTTTCTCCAGTAACGTACACTTCGGTAACACTGATAAATAGAAAGAGTCCCTTTGAAATGTCAAAAATCAGCTGTTTCTTTCCCCACCCCTATCCCCACCCCCTCCCTGCACTTCAGCTCGGGGAAGACCTGAACTCTGGCTGCCAGGCAGTCTGAGCCAGTGGGTTCGCTTACCCGAAAAGTCCAACGCCAAGGCAAATTCCCCATTCACCCCAAAGGCAGCCGTCTCCCTGCCTGGAGTCTTTGGGGTTTTGTCTCTTTCCTGTAATGATACTGCTGGGTGTCTGGAGCTTTAAACATGCCAAGACAAGCCGACCATGGGTTCAGTTTATGTGGAATATGTATCAAGGGAAAGAGGAGGCACAGCACAGCCAAAAGATAAACTGTATACATTACTCCAATTACACAACCCCCAAATGTCCAATCTACCCAACCACCACCACCCGGCAACCCCGACCCAGCCGTAATTGCAATTATCTACTGGCCTACGTTCTCCTTCGTTTCAGATACACCTAGAGAACTGGGATCGATAGTTTCTTCCTCCTTTTTTTTAAAGACAATTTCAATTAAAAAAAAATACACTTAAAAGACACAAGCATCCACCCAGTGTTGACATATCTGAACAAACCAAGAACAAACGTGACAGCAGGCAGACAGGACATAGGATTTTAAGAGACCATCTCTGCAAGTGAAGGAGCAGAGAATGTGCAATTCTTCTCCCAATAAATCCCTCCAGTTCCTAGGACACGGCTCAAACGCCCCGCTAGGAGCTGCAGCTGCGAGAATGAGCCAAAGGCTCTGACAAGTGCCTTGTGTATGACCCAATATTTATCAATAACAACAACAACAACAAAATCAAGTGAAACCAAGGCTGGGGATTTTGAACTGCTTCTAAAGCCCTGGCGTGGATACGCACGTGGGCGAAAAACAACGCGGGAGATGAGTTGGCTCCATTTGTCCGCCCTGGGGAGCAATCTTGGGGCAAAATCCAGTGCTAATTGATCCCAACCAGCCACACTATCAGCTGAAAATGTTCAAGGAGACAAAGAATGGAGAGTGTGTGCTAAAGATACCTAAGCATTCTTCGAGTAAATCGCGGTGTGTGATCAATTGCGTGCGCGTGCATATAAACAGGCAAAGGGAACTACTTCTAATTAATGAGAAAAATAACGTTTCGTGTGTGACTCCGGACTTGTTTAAAATCTAGTGTCTCCCATCATTTGCTTTGTGGTCGGGCTTGCAACTTCCTCCGGGAAAACCCGCGAGCCCAGTTTAGTGTTCCGAGCTGGAGAGCAGACGCTCAGCCCAATTAGGGACCGTTTCTCTCATCTCCTGGGCTGTTTACTCCAAGGCCAAAGGGTAGGCCGCTTGGGCAGCGATCCCAGCGCAGCGTTGGGTGTCGCCGGCGGCCGCCGCGGCAGGAGTTAGGACAGCTTCGCAGCGAGTGCGGCGTCGCTCCGCTCCTAGACAGCGCGCGGCCGCCGCCTGCCAGCTTCACAGGCTGCTCTCCAAAGGAGCTGGGGCTTTTGCAGCGTTTCCGCTGCTTCGTGGCCTCCTCTGTCTTATCGAACAAGTTCGTGCCCCAAGGAGAAAAGAAAAGAGTGAGAGGGAAAAAAAAAAAAAAGAAATAAAAAGGAAAAGAAAGAAAGAAACCTCTTCGCCGTGGCGATTCGTAGTTCACACGCTCACGAGGCAAACTTGCCGGCTGGGCTTTTTTCATGAACAGTACTTGATCTCCTTCGTGCCTTAGGACAAACCCAGGAGGAAGATACTGAAATTGGTAAACAAGAATCTAGGATTGTTTTTAAAAGAAAAGTGACCCCCCCCCGCACTACCTTTGTTGTAGATTCTGAAACGGGGGGTCTGGTGGGTTTGTTCCCCCTGCTAACGGGAACTTGCTCCTGACGCCATTCTGCGTCTAGCTTACCCTGGCCGCTCCTTTCCTCCCTGCGCGCGGCTTCTTCCAAAGGGCAGAAGACAAATAGGGGTACAACTGCCCTCCCCGACTGGGTTCAACATCCCGTACACGTAACTGAATATGCGAATTAACTTCGCCTACACGAACCCTAGTCTTTTAAGTCGGATCTGTGCTTTATACAAATAATAGGCTTAAAACCATCAACTGGTCTCTCGCTCTCTCTCTTTTTTTTTTTTTTTTCCGCGTTCACCGTAGCAGATGACCTCTTAGCCCAAAAATACTGATCTGTGTGTGTGCTTCCGGTATGATGTGCAAACACGAGACATCTCGTCTGGAAAGGTAACTGTAAGGGGGGAAAATCCGGAAATGAAACCTAAAAGCAGGTCCTCTAAGCTTGACTGCGCTCGGCAGGCTCCAGCGACAAAGGAGCGCGGGGCAGGCGCGCGGGTGTGCGCTGGGAGGAGCGGTGCGCGGGCCCGGGAGCCGGGACTCGGCGACCGTCCTCTCCGGGAACTGCCAGGGTAGTACAGCCTCTAGGGGCGTGAGCGGGGGAGGGGGAAGATCCGGACCTTTGGGGAAACGCAGCTCCAATAGATTCTCCACCGCTGTTAGGAGGGGGGAGGAGGAAGATCTTCGGGAACCGCAGTTCGAGAGCGAGGAGGCAGGTGGGTATGAGGTAGGCAGGAAGTCAAAACGGGCTCATTGGTTTGTCCATTTGGGGTTTTAGAAAGGGAGGTGATGTATTGGATTAGCAAATAGTTTGCTTTCTCCCATTTGACTTTCCCCAGGAGAAGAGGGACTTTGTGATGGGAGGGCTCTCTGCGTGCCTCCTGGCCTGCCCACCCCAGCGCTTGCAGTTTTTTCTCTTCCCCCATTCCTTCACAGACTGTTAGTAGGTACGAGTGTGTTTTCTCAACACACACTCATCACTCTCCAATACGGACTTTGGGCTGTTCAGTGCTCCTCGTGTACCTTTGAGAGTTGACCACCTAAAACCCGAGACTGAGTAACAAACACCCATCCGTCTTCCCTCACAACGACTGGAGTATGGAGGGCCTTTAGAAGGGTGCTTCAAAATAGAGCAGAGTGGATGCACCACATTCTCGGAAGACTCTAGAACACTTCCCAAAGTAGATTATTCAGGCTTCTACGGGAAATCAAACTGAAGCTCCAGCTAATTAAGGAGAACAGTGACAGGATAGTTAGGAACTCAGCATTTTGAGGCCTGGAAGTTCTTCTTTCAGCCTGATATATATTTATGAAATCTTTCTTTTTCTCCCTCTTTTGGTGTCCCACTGATGGAAAATCCATTATCTTGTGTGCTGACTTTTGCCCAATCGCAATTCCTCCCTTTTCAGATAGACTCCAGAGTGAAAGCTAAAGACCTCCATCATACTCGTGTACCATCCCCCCTCCAACTCTTTGTCTTTCTCTTTAGCGTTTCCTGAACCCTTTGAAGGATGAGCTGTGCCATTTCCTAGGGCAACTAGAGGAGAAAAGGGACCTCTCAGCGGGTCTGCCCAAAAAGGTGTGGGATCATTTCTCCCAGTTGGATCAGGTCAAGAAATGGAACATGCTTGCCCTCACCTCACACTACCAGGGACTCAACTCCTGAAAAGTGTCTACCCTCGAAGGTCTTGACCAGGCTGGCAAATAATGGGAAACAAGTAAGGGGTAGTGGGCATTTCATATTTATGAAAAATGTGTAGAATATTTGAAAGGTTCAGAGAGACTTTCTAAAAGTCCTTCGACCCTAGGGTGACACTATTGCATTGTCGATCTCTGTGTTTCGCTCTCCAGAGGGTAATATTAGGAAGAAGCTACTCCCGAAGTGTATTTTGTCGCAGATCTCCTGCAGTTCCTTTGGATGAATATGCACTTGCCTTCAGAGAGCCTGAAACCTCTGACGGGGCAAAAAAACAAAAACAAAACCTGCCTGGGGAGTCCCAGGGGTCTCTGTTCAGGCCTTCTTCTTCTTCCTTTACCTTGGACTTTCTCACTTCCAAAGCTTCGATAGCTTATGCCAGTTTAACATTTCGACTCTCAAATATGAGGCTCTCCCATAGTTTTTTTTTTTTTTCTCGAGGTTCTCAAGCAAAATTGCCTGTGCCACAATGTTATGATGGAAGGATGCTGAAATGACAGGCCTAGTAGACGCTTGTCTTAATCATCGGCTTCTTAATTTAGTTTTAGTGCAGTGTGTGTGCGCGCGCGCGCGCGTGTGTGTGCGCGCGCGCACGCACACACACAGGCTCGCACACATGTGCGCGCCCCCGGAGGTATTGGGGGTGCGCGCGTGCGTGCTGACAGCAGCCGCTTGACAACCTGCAGCTCCCTAATGAGTGACGAGGCAGGGCTGCTGCAGAAAAGTAACACTTCCCTGGTGTGAAGACCTCTTACTGAGAAGTTTAGTTCACTACTGTTCTCGCAAACCTAATCGTGTAACCTGTAACCAAAACCCACAGAACAAGGATACAAGACGCTAAAGAGTAACTTATAATCACTAAATGTTAGCACCATTACCTGCTGTTAGGAAGCGATTGCAGACCTCGCTCGTCAGTCTCTGGAAATACCTGGATGCCTCTGCACGAGTTCCACTTGTTCCCAAACGTCACGGGGTCAGGGACTCCCTATGCATCTGCAGGAAGAGAGCTTTAGCCAGAGCTTGGTGCCACTCCAAGGACATTCTGTCCAGGGAGCCAAAAGCAAAGTGGATTTTAGGTAAAAATGGCCCTCCCTCCTTTAGCCAGCAGATACTAAGGGGAAAAAAAAAGAAGTGCAAAAAAACGACAGAAAGCGGGGGAAAAAGCCCTTAAAGAAGACTTAATGTAACACCGCCAAATGGAAAAACTAAATGTGCTGCTCCCTACTCAGATGCAATAGGCTGTGGTGCCTTGGTTATTAATTAAAAGTAGACATGAAATCATCTAGTTCATATCCCAAGCAAGTCTTCTGTTGGGACTGCTCACTCTTTATGAGGCCTGTCCTCTTTTCGGGGGACGTGGTGGGGTAGGGACTGCAGACAGAGAAAGAAAGATATTTACCCCTGTATATACCAGAAAATTACATTTGCTCTGACTTCTCTTTGATTCATCAACAGTGCACATTTATAGATGTTTGTGTGTGAGAGATCAAGATGAAGCTAATGATGAGAAACTAGTAGAATGATACAGAATTTGTTTTAGATCTCAGACCACTGGATGCCCTCTGTCTTCTGAAAGTAATCACAGAGACTGAGGTGGAAATACAGAATTGGGGCTTCATGTGTTTAGGACCGAGGTCCCGAGGTGGACTTGGGCAGCCCTTCAAATCCAATTTGCACCCAAATTGACCAGTAGGATTTACAAAGCTCCACCCAGGGACTTTCAACTTGCACAATGCTCTGCCCAAGAACCCCCTCCCCCTCCATTTCATCTAGTAGCAGTTCTAAAAAGAAGCCATTGCTGAGACAAATGTGGGCTGCTGAGTAAATACTGCATGTTTTGTTGAACAAGCCTACCCCCACACCTATATATTATACAGTACTCTATCTCACCATAAAGTCCAATTAAAATTATTAAAAGAATCATAAAAATCACTTCCCCCCAAATTGCAAATGACCTCTGTCATTAGGGAGACTAGATCTTTAGAGTGATTATATTAAACTGTAATCTATTCCTACACAAATATCCTATTTTGAAACTTGCATCCATGCAACCCTTAAAATAATATAACACATTCTTAATTTGCATGCACAATATTTTCCCAGTCAATATCAGCTCATGGCACATAAGACCAGATTACTACAGCTCTCATTAGCAGACCCCAGTTTTTGCTTTTTGAAAGTAAACAAAAGAAAAACTTATTTTCACCTGCTAAATTTTTATGCAAGATTACAAAACAATGCACACTCAGCTTTGACCTAAGAAACACCTTAAAACATTAAAAATTCATCAGTCAGTGCTGGTGTTGTATTCAAGGAATGCCCCTCCACTTTGCTGCTGAGCTCAGATTTGAATAAAATGTCCAATGTTAACAAACAATACCCACGTTTGGCACTTTGTGTATTAAATTGATCAAACAGATTTTAGGAGGCACAATGCACAATTTGTACAGACCTGATTGAGTTAATATAATATCAGCAAATTTTACATCGAAATGATTCTGTTTCTTTTCTTTGTGTTTAAAACCAGCACAGATTACAAATTTTAATGATCTGAAAATGTTTGGTATACAAAATCATGCTTATTTCAGTATTAGCAAAAACACAAGAAATTTTTCAACACAAACACCCAGCTGTGTCTATTTTAAAAGCAGTTCAATGACAGCTTGCACTTATGAGCATGCAATCAGCTAATTTCGCTTTTTTTTCTTCTGTGTTAATCAACACTTTCCTTCCTGCATATCAGAGTACAAATAGTATAGTTACTCCACATCAGTAAATGTTTACGTAACCTGTCCTTTCCCAAGAATCCGGTTACACCGAATCATTTCACGCTAGACCGACTACGAAAACGTACCGGGCCGTCCACCTCAGAGGGAGCCCTTGTGTGCCATTATAAGTGGTGATGCGAAGGGGGGTTGTGGGGGGAGAAACGGGGAGGAGTAGGTGGAGGAATGGAGTGAGGGAGAGGAATAGATGGAGGAGGAGGGGGGGTGCGAGCAGCAGGAGGGAGGAAGAGGGGAGGAGGGAGGAAAGTGAGTTGAGGAAAAGTAGGAATAACAGGCCTGAGGAGGGGAGTGAAAGGAGGAAAGCAGGCAGAAGGAGGAAGGCTCACAGAGCTCTCCAAACGGTCCACAAAGCCCATTAGCTCACCCGGCTCTAAGAAATTGGAGCTTAGAAGTCAATGTTTGGGGCCATGCCACTACCAACGTTGATAGCTGGGACCCTTGAACTTTCCCACATGTAAATAGAGCTTAAGGAAGGAAATATGTAGAAATAGGGGTGGGATACGTATAGTAGAAGGGTAGATGAGGTTAATCCAATGTTCCAGGTTTCTTTTTGGTATTCGTAATAGATATTTTAAAAATCACTAGCTATTTGTAATGGTCTGTTCTTCTCTTCAGAGTTTATTCTCTCTCTCTCTTCCTCGGGATTTCAAGGTAGGGAGTGGGGTGGGGAGAGTGGAATAACTCCACATTAACCTGAGCATTCTTGTTTTCATCAATTGCATTCTTCGTTTTAGAACTGAACTTTAACAACACACGTAGGCATCGTTTTTTCTTCCTTCCTTTTCTTAAATACTAAACCTGCCAGTTTGAGAGTTTATCAAAGTGAGTAAATGTTTATGTTTTATGATTATTTATTTTACAGAGGAGGGGGAAAAATGCGTCTCATTTATGCTTCTCCTCCACCTCCCTCGTCTGTAGGGCTACATCCTCCGTAAAATGTGGTATGTTTCGTACCCATGTGGGATGAAACAGCCTTTGATCAGTGTGCTCCGCACCAAATTCCAATCCCTGGGAAATGCTGGGCCTTAGCCCTGCCCCTGGCCACGGGATCCTTTTAAAGCCCCCGAATCACAATCTCCCCACTCACTTCAGCCCTCAACCGAACCTTCCCAGTTCTAAAGCCCAAGAAGCTGGGAGTGTGGGACCCACGCACCCAAGGCTTCTAGTTGCCTTCCATCTGCACTCAGGGTGGGAAAGGGCTGGCTTCAGCATGCGGTTATTTCAGCATTGAGGCCCGCACAAATCAAAAGCATTTGAGAAACGGAAAGAAAAAAAGAAAAGAGGGGAGTGAAAACAGGAAGGCTTAAAAAAAAAAAAAAAAACAACGGAAAGAAATAGCCGCCCACCCTTATTTTCCCTCCAATGTCAACAAGCAAAATGAAACATTTCCAGGGTGATCGCTCGCGGCTACTCGCTTCCAATTCGGATTAGAAGCTGAGGAGACGCTGGAGCGGCGGCAAGGAGAAAACGACACCGAGTCACCCAGCGTGTGAGCGACGATCTGGAGCAGGAGAGAAGGGGAAGGAAGAGGCACATAGACATAGCATGTGTTACCTGGTTTATTTCGAGATTGTTTGGTATTGTTTTCTCTCTGAGCACCCCTCATTTCGGAAGGCTATCGTAGGCGCCCACCACTGAGCCGCCCCCGCCCGCCGCCGCCGCCGCCGCCGCCGCAGCGCCAGGAGCCCCAGGCCCGGCTTCCCGGCGGCGCCCGAGCTCCGAGCTCGCCGCCGCCCGGCCGCAGGAACCGAGTAAGTAACCCCTGTTTGGCCCCGCGCTCGCCAGCGCACTTCCTCCTCCTCAGCCCTCCGTTCCCAAACCTCCTCCAGACCCTCCTCCCCCAAGGTGTAGGGCACCCCCCCTCCCCACGCCAGGGGTGGGCCTTCCCTCCCCAGCCATCCCAAGCCTCGCTGCAGTGTTACCTACAAGGGGCACAGTTTTCCTACGGACCCAGAAATGCCGGAGCCGGGCCTGCAGGGCCGACTCGGGAAAGTGGCGCCTCGCCGCCTCCTCCTCCTCCATTTCCTGCCCTCTCCTTGCATCCTCTCCCTGCACTCCCACTCTCCCCGCCACCACCGCTGCCGCCGCCGCCCCCCGCTTTTAAAAATAACATTGAATACAAACTTTAATCAATAACGACCCATATTGACGCTCAAACGAAAACGACCCAATACAGTGAGAAGGCAGCCGGAAACGGGAGCTATTTGCCCTAAGACGGGGGGGATTTCGGCTGAGCCGACCCGCGGGGTGGAGCGGGTGGAGGGGGCGCAGCGAAGGGCCGCGGCGCAGCGTGCTCCCGGCGGCGTATCCCTACGCGGCTTCGCGCGGCCGCGAGGCCCAGGCCCGCGGCGAGGGGGAGGCGAGCGCCGAGGGGGCGGGAGCCTGCGGGCGGGGCGGGGGTGGGTGGGCCCGGGTCCGCCGATTGGTCGACGGCAGGAGAGACGCTCCCGCACGCCGCCGGCTCTGATTGGCCCAGCGGTAGGAAAGGTTAAACCAAAAATTTTTTTACAGCCCTAGTGTGCGCCTGTAGCTCGGAAAATTAATTGTGGCTATAGCCGCCTCGATCGCTGTCTCCCCAGCCTCGCCGCGGCCGCTCCGGGACGCGCCCGCCCGCCGCCCGGCTCTCCCCCCCTTTGGGCTGCTGCTGCTGCTGCTGTGACTGCTGCTGCGAGAGGAGGAGGAGGAGGAAGCAGCAGAAGGGGGGGGGAGCGGGGGGTGGGGGGGAGACCAAGAAGTAGAGTTGGGAGCGAGGGAGCTTCACCCCCGGGGCGGTGGTTGTTTCTTTTTTTTTTTTTTTTTCCTCTTTCTTTCTTTTTTTCTTTTCCTTTTTTTTTTTTTTTTTTTTTCTTCTAATTCCTGAGGGGTGGTTGCTGCTTTTGCTACATGACTTGCCAGCGCCGGAGCCTGCGGTCCAACTGCGCTGCTGCCGGAGCGCTCAGTGCCACCGCCGCCGCCCGCGCCGCCCGCGCCCCGCTCGGCACCCACCGGTCGCAGCCGCCCGCCGCGCCGCTGTCCCGCTCCCGCTCCGCCGCCGCCGTTTCCCCCCCGACGACTGGGTGATGCTGGACATGGGAGATAGGAAAGAGGTGAAAATGATCCCCAAGTCCTCGTTCAGCATCAACAGCCTGGTGCCAGAGGCGGTCCAGAACGACAACCACCACGCGAGCCACGGCCACCACAACAGCCACCACCCCCAGCACCACCACCATCACCACCATCACCACCACCACCCGCCGCCGCCCGCCCCGCAACCGCCGCCGCCGCAGCAGCAGCAGCCGCCGCCGCCGCCGCCGCCGCCCCAGGCACCGCAGCCCCCCCAGGCGCGGGGCGCCCCGGCAGCCGACGACGACAAGGGCCCCCAGCAGCTGCTGCTCCCGCCGCCGCCGCCGCCGCCGCCGCCGGCCGCCGCCCTGGACGGGGCCAAAGCGGACGGGCTGGGCGGCAAGGGCGAGCCGGGCGGCGGGCCCGGGGAGCTGGCGCCCGTCGGGCCGGACGAGAAGGAGAAGGGCGCCGGCGCCGGGGGGGAGGAGAAGAAGGGGGCGGGCGAGGGCGGCAAGGACGGGGAGGGGGGCAAGGAGGGCGAGAAGAAGAACGGCAAGTACGAGAAGCCGCCGTTCAGCTACAACGCGCTCATCATGATGGCCATCCGGCAGAGCCCGGAGAAGCGGCTCACGCTCAACGGCATCTACGAGTTCATCATGAAGAACTTCCCCTACTACCGCGAGAACAAGCAGGGCTGGCAGAACTCCATCCGCCACAACCTGTCCCTCAACAAGTGCTTCGTGAAGGTGCCCCGCCACTACGACGACCCGGGCAAGGGCAACTACTGGATGCTGGACCCGTCGAGCGACGACGTGTTCATCGGCGGCACCACGGGCAAGCTGCGGCGCCGCTCCACCACGTCGCGGGCCAAGCTGGCCTTCAAGCGCGGGGCGCGCCTCACCTCCACCGGCCTCACCTTCATGGACCGCGCCGGCTCCCTCTACTGGCCCATGTCGCCCTTCCTGTCCCTGCACCACCCCCGCGCCAGCAGCACTTTGAGTTACAATGGCACCACGTCGGCCTACCCCAGCCACCCCATGCCCTACAGCTCCGTGTTGACTCAGAACTCGCTGGGCAACAACCACTCGTTCTCCACGGCCAACGGCCTGAGCGTGGACCGGCTGGTCAACGGGGAGATCCCGTACGCCACGCACCACCTCACGGCCGCCGCCCTCGCTGCCTCGGTGCCCTGCGGCCTGTCGGTGCCCTGCTCCGGGACCTACTCCCTCAACCCTTGCTCCGTCAACCTGCTCGCGGGCCAGACCAGTTACTTTTTCCCCCACGTCCCGCACCCGTCAATGACTTCGCAGAGCAGCACGTCCATGAGCGCCCGGGCCGCGTCGTCCTCCACATCTCCGCAGGCCCCCTCGACCCTGCCCTGTGAGTCTTTAAGACCCTCTTTGCCAAGTTTCACGACGGGACTGTCCGGGGGACTGTCTGATTATTTCACACATCAAAATCAGGGGTCTTCTTCCAACCCTTTAATACATTAACATCCCTGGGACCAGACTGTAAGTGAACGTTTTACACACATTTGCATTGTAAATGATAATTAAAAAATAAGTCCAGGTATTTTTTATTAAGCCCCCACCCCCCCCCCCCATTTCTGTACGTTTGTTCAGTCTTTAGGATTGTTTATTATTCTAACAAGGTGTGGAGTGTCAGCGAGGTGCAATGTGGGGAGAATACATTGTAGAATATAAGGTTTGGAAGTCAAAATTATAGTAGAATGTGTATCTAAATAGTGACTGCTTTGCCATTTCATTCAAACCTGACAAGTCTATCTCTAAGAGCCGCCAGATTTCCATGTGTGCAGTATTATAAGTTATCATGGATCTTTATGGTGGACGCAGACCTTGAGAACAACCTAAATTATGGGGAGAGTTTTAAAATGTTAAACTGTAATTTGTATTTAAGAAGCATTCGTAGTAAAGGTGCCCAAGAAATTATTTTGGCCATTTATTGTTTTGTCCTTTTCTTTAAAAACCTGGTTTTTTTTTTCTTTTGTTTACTTTTAGACCAAAGATTGGGTTCTAAAATGCACTTGGTATGCTAAGTATTAAAAAACAAAGCAAAAAAAAAAAAAAAACAAAAAAAAAAAGGAAAGTTGTTTCAGTTGGCAGCACTGCCCATTCAAATGAATCGGAAGGGGACAAAATTAATGATTGCCTTCAGTTTGTGTTGTGTATATTTTGATGTATGTGGTCACTAACAGGTCACTTTTATTTTTTCTAAATGTAGTGAAATGTTAATACCTATTGTACTTATAGGTAAAACCTTGCAAATATGTAACCTGTGTTGCGCAAATGCCGCATCAATTTGAGTGATTGTTAATGTTGTCTTAAAATTTCTTGATTGTGATACTGTGGTCATATGCCCGTGTTTGTCACTTACAAAAATGTTTACTATGAACACACAGAAATAAAAAATAGGCTAAATTCATATATATCTTGATACTTTTGTCTCTTTTATTAAGTAGAGCTAATTTTTAAAAGACCATTAAAGTTCTAGGGAATTCAAAAGGCTTTTTCAGCCACCTAAAATTTAACTGCTCCTTTCATTTGAACCGAGACTTTAAAAATGAAAATAGTATTTTTTTCCATTGTGGAATCAAATTTTACAAGGAGCAGGCCTATTTAATAAACACTAGCTTTAAAGAAAGTATAGGCTTTGCAGCTGATAATCTTCAAGTTTCTGTAGATATACAGCAAAAAAAGAAAAAACAACCAATAATTTACTTTTATGTGCATAGCTATTTACCTTGTGTTTATTTTCAAATCAGTTGATAGAATGCTTACTTTTTATATATTTTGTTTCAGGTATCTTGTTTATAGCATTTGGCAAATTATAAATAAATATATGTATATGGCTAGATAGAAGTAAATATAATGCACACATATGTAATATATATATAGACACACAGAGCCCTTCAGTTCAGGTACAATTTGCGCTATGAATGCTGCAAATATTTTTGTTTAAATATTTGTATTTATACTTTCTAAGTCAGCATTTATTTTTGTGGCTGTTTACCCACAATGAAAGAGTTCTAATAAAGATGTGCTGAAGTTGCAATATAGATTTGCTGAAGTGATCACCTGTTGTAATGACTTGCAGATCAATGTTTATATTTTATTTTTAATTATAACAACTTAAAATTCTAGATGTTCAGAAGACGTAAAATGCCTCTCTCTCCTTTTCTTTCATTTTTACAACAGAGGTATTTATTTGATTCCCTTTTAAATATGTCTGTATAATTTAATCTAGAGATTTGTTCCTTTTGCTTGCAGTCATAATTTTGTTTTAACTTACAATATACATATGCATGCATATATGCATATATATCAATCTGAAACAAAAATGAAAACATTTTTTGAATTGTTTCAGTATCCCAATTGCTATGACTCCAGAAAATAATTAGAAAACCTAAGTAAAAGATTTAGTAACTAATTGGATCCTGTGGAGAGTCTGTGGAGGACAAGTTGTTCATTTGTTACAATTGTATAGTCTGAAATGTGTTCTGCAGTAATGCAATAAGCTGGCTACTTCTTACAATGGGCCCAATGAAAAATAATCTGTCCCCAAGATGTTATCAGCAAACACTTAGAGAGTTGCTCAGGGAAAAAGAAGAAGAAGGAAAAAAAAAAAAAAGCCTAGGAGAGAAGCAAGCTGACTCAAATAGATTGAAATAGGAATGCAGAATAGTTAATATTAGGGCATAGGGATGGGTGGGTTGTGGAAGGGAGAGACAGAGGGAGAGAAAGAAGAAAGGGAAAGAGGATCTTTAGTGGGGGCGGGAGCATCTCCCACTACGAAAAAGAAAGGAGAAAGAGAGAAATGCTATTTAAGAAAGAAAGTTAAAGTCCAGGAAAATTAAAAGATCTGGAACCAAATATACACAAATGGGAAATCGACTAAAATAGACCAAGACAGCTAGTTTAATTATCTCCTTAAAGCAGACTGGACATGATTTTATTTTCTTAGTTATGAGAGCAGTTTTACCAGAGATCCAACTTTCTTGAAATGTAACATTTCTTCAGAATGAAGCATGAAAGAAAATTCCACAAATAAATTGTTTTAGAAACCAAATTTGTGGCTGATATTAAAAATGGTAGTAGAGTCCAAGTGAATGAGGTTAGGCAAGGGAAATCCCCCTTACATATTTGTGAACCAAAACAGCTCAAAGAAAAGCATGTGTTTAGACTGAAAAAGGTGATGATGTATTGTTTGCTTTTACCATGGATTTTATTTGTGGAAGTGAGAATGTACTGGCACAGAAGAAATAGTCTTTGGCCTATCAAAAGTTAAAAAGAAAGTTGAATTCTTCTATTGAGGCAAAGGGACATAGACATAGAAAAGTTCCTCCACGAGTTTTTTTTTTTTTTTCCTTCTGGCCATATTAAATAAGTACACTTATTTGTGATAAATGTTCATTTGCATGATTGAGAAATAGAATTTCAATGGCAAACTTTTCATTTTGAGGTCAAGCATAAAATTGACTTCTTTGAACTCATAGGAGCTAAGAACTGGAGTGGAAGTTCTATTTGGATACATCTCCAAGTTACATATATAATGGATGTGACTAGAAGAATAGCTTGTTGAATACGCTTACAAGATAGGGAGGGGAATATACAGAGAGAGAAATTTGTGAAGGCCTCCTGAAGCCCAGTATGAACATTTCATTTATCTCCGTCTGTCCTATCATCTCTCAATTTATCTTTTTCAAAAGCATACAGTATTCTAGCATGTCATTTAATAGATTTTTTTTTGCAAAAAGTTGGTTGTAATATTGTGTTGATATTTGTTGTCACCAACCTTTGCCAGTTAAAATTGGCTTATGCCAGAAAAACACTTCAAAACTTTTTGAAGCTTTTCTTCTTTCAGACTTATAATTATTTTTAATGAGATGAAGGTTGCTCCTTTTGAGATTTTGGAACTGAAAATGATCATAACTTAAAACTCGAAACCCCAAATTGCAGTTTATCTCCAAGTTTCAGATATTTTGCTTGAATTTGTCTGGTATAAAGTTAATACAAATCATTAATGTATAAAGCATTGAGAAAAGGATTTAAACTAGAGCAGGGAGAGAATTCTTCCAAATATGTTTCTTCAGCTTGTTACAAAATTGGGAATCAAGTGAACATGAAGTCCAGAACTAGCAAGATTGAGCACAAGTATCTTTATGGCCATGGAAGACTTCGTGTGGTTTATATGACTTGCATAAAATCAAGTGTAGAGAGACAAAAACAAAATGAGTCATGTAGCATATTGGTATAGTTGTATATATTTAAGTTGGTGGATATTTCACCCAAATAGGTGGATAAATCAAATATATATAGAGCTCTAAATATATAAATGTGGTTTTTAAAAACTGTGTTTCCTCCAACATTGTTGAGGAATTTGTGTTGAAATAATTTTGCTTTTGAGAAACTAATTTTATAAATAGCTGAAGTGGCTAGTTGTGTTTGGAAGTAAATGCCTGTTGGAGAAATAGGCTAACAAAGGGTGAAGGTGAAGATCATTAGAGGTTTTAGAGCTGGCTGAGACGGGTTGCTGGGGTTGTATAACTGTGCCTGGAGGGCGGGGTTCCTGTACATTCCTACTTCACCAGATAACCTGCCCCCAACACCACTGCAGCGTCTGCCAGACAGATGGAACTCTCCAGCGTGAAAATCTGCGCAGCCATTCCACCAAGCAGGGTAGGTGAAACTTGAATTAAGATTTTCCCCTCTTTTTTTTTTTTTTCCCTACTTGAAGCCAATTGAGGCCAGATCCTAGAGATATGGAAAGAATAGGGGTCATCTAGATTTTCCTTTCGCGCGTACACACGTCTGCACTCTTCCTAAGAACTACCTACCTGTAAGAGTTCAAAGGCGCTTTCATTCTAGATTTTCTGTTCCGTGTTTTTCTTTTGCGTGTTCTCATTCCAATCATCCCCCTTTCCCTTCCCTCCCTCTAGGGCCTCCCCTCCCCCCAACCACCAGCAGTTGAAATAATCCACCTCATAGTTTTTGGCCCCAAACCGACCTTTTCCCCATTCCAGCGGTCAGTTCGCCCAGACCTTGTCCTGAGGATGTAGGCCAAGGTGGTTCCGGGGAATATATGATGTATTGCTATGTTTGAGTCTCTTTTCTCCCTTCCGATTTCTATTTTTTTTTCCCCCCCTTAACCTAAGACTGCCTGGTGTTGGCCGAAGGATGCTGAAGAAAAAGATTTAAGGACTGGGACGCTCTTACCCCAAGATTGGTAAGTGCAAGTGCTTTTCGGAGGGAGGAGAGCTATGCCAGACTGCTTTTGACTAACGCTTAAACCGCGACTTTGAGGTCGGGGGTTTAAAGTGCTCCTCCTCTTTTCTTGGAAAAAATTTCCTTAGCGGGCGCGCTATCAACAGAAGTAGCTGAGAGAATGCATGGTTTTTCCACGTCGGCAGAAAGTCACCAAGGATCCCTAAGTAAAGAGGATGAAGACGTGGCAAAGAGGGATGAAGAGAAAACGAGACGAATTTATAGGGAGGGGAGGGGTAGTGGGAGCCTGAAATCGGTCCCAAAGTGCAGAGTAGTTCAAATCGTGGAGATAGGATTTCTGAGTCTTGCCGCAGCTTCGAGAATACCCTAACGGACCTTTCTTAACGTTCAAACTCCTAGGTTATTTGTTCTCCCTATTTGAGACAAAGCTCTTTTGCTCCAAAGCCAAGGACTTGCCTAATTCTGAAGTTCTTTTTTCTTTTCTTCTTCTTCTTCTCCACCCCCTTCCCCTTGTTTTTTTGGTAGATCGCCCCTCCTCCCCCTATTTTCACACTAACTTTGCCAAGCTCTCCCAGATCTGGCCCTCCGCCCCCAGCTCCTTGGCCTGGGTCAGGCAAGGGTCCCCGCGGGATTTAGCGGAGCTGCTTCAGGTACTGAGCGGCGGGCCGGGGGTGGGAGGCTTCCCCTCCGCCAGTTCGAAGGACGAAGGAAAAGAGCACCGTTCTGGGCTTGACTTGGTCCCTGCTGGGAATATCCCAGTTCCCGGCTTTGGGAATCTCAGGCAAATAATTGATTCTTAATGCACACTTAGGAGACGGCCGCGTAAGCTCGAGAGCCCGGCTGTCCCGAGAGTGCCTGCGAGCGCGCCAGACACAGGTTGGCTTCCTTCGCCGCGAATCCGGGGCCCTGGCCGCGGCTTCCTACTTGCCTTCCCCGCGCCTCCGGGACCCCCGGCTGAAGTCGGAGAAGGGCGCGGTGGCGGGAGTGGAAGCAGTCGCGGCAGGGACCCACCGGCGTGGTCGTCTCGGGCTTTGGAATCGAGAAGCAAAGCGCTCTAGGCTGCTGAGTCCGGGCGGCGCTGGCGGCCGGGAGCCGGGGAGGAGAGGCGCTTCGGGGAGTGGCGGCGGCCGCGATTCCGGCGGAGGGGAAGCCCGACGCTGAGCGGGGAGCAACAAGGTGAGGGCGCTCTTGCCCAGGACAAGGAGAGCTGGGAGTCTGGTAGCTCACACAGGCTGGTGCCAGGGAAATCGACTCCACAGCCTTGGCTGGCGCGCTTCCCCACCTTTTCTCTCTTTATTCTTGTCCCTCCCTCCCCACCCCCTTTCCCCCTCAAAGTTGTTTCTTTTTGTTTACCTGGTGCGGTTTCAGATCTCAGCACGTATCTGCTAGTTGATAAAACTGTTTTCTTTGTAATAGACATCTTTTCTCTTCTCCACTCCCTACTCCTCTTCTATTTCGCTTTCTACCCCATTTTCGCTTCTGTCCAAGCCTGCGGTCCAAGGTGAAGGGTTCTTAAAGGAAAAGAGCTAGCCTGGGGATAGGAGTTCCCGTGACACTAAGGGTGGTCCTGGGTTGGAGAGAGGGAGGCAGGGGTTTGGGTGGACAGAGGGCATCCCAAGTGTGCGCAAGATTCTCTGGCGGTGATCTCCAGCCTTGGAAAGAGGACGGGAAGAAAAGGACAGGCAGAATAGAGCTCGTCCACTTCCTACTGCCCCCCAGACCCCATAAGACTCAATTTCGGTGCTTTAACGCCATCCTCACCTGGCCCTCTGTCACAACTTGAGGTAGGCAGAAATCTCGAAACTGTTGTGGTCAGAAAAGGCATTTAAAATAATATCAAATAACTCTCAAAATTATGGCTGTGGGTGTGGGAGGGGAGCTAAAACGTCCCACGACCTTTGGGGGGGTCTGTTGCTTAACACCTACAGTCCTCTCCCCGGTCTTTGGCCTCGCAGAAAAGCTGCACGGGAGGAAAGCACTTTGCACATTGCGAGATTTGGAGATTTGTATCCGAATGAAAGAAAGTGTTCCGTTGCCAGACGTGTTTGGGTATTCATTTTCGCCTTAGGTTGAATTTTCCTACACGGCTAGCACTCCCTGAATTGGGGTTGTCTTCTTCAGTTTTATTTCCGCCCCCCCCCTCCCCCCGTTCTGCTCCCCTTAGTGTGTCATTCTTTCAATCAGAATAGGTTTAAGGTGCAAACCTATCTTACTCCACGTCCGGTCAGTCTGTCAGTCCGTATGGCAAGACGTTGTTGATTTCATTGATTGGGCAGAAGGACCAAAAACTGTAGTGGAGTTAGAGAGAGTTGTTTCTCAGCCCTTTCATTTTCTCACTGCTCTGAAATTTAATGACCTGATCATTGTTGTTTGAAGTTAAATTATCTGTTAAATTAGCCCTAAACAATAACTGATGATATTTTCCATTTGGGTCTGGTTGCCCCTGGATGGGAAGGAGAGGAGTCAGAGAATCCTTGATCACATAGTAATATAATCAACACCCATATTTTGGTGCTATTATGTAAGAAAAATCACTTTCAAAGAAGCTGAATTTCATAACTAAGAAATTCTTTTAAAGGCCTGTGCTCTAGAAGGGCAACACTAATTCAAGAATGAATGTAAATAAGCATCTTTGTTGATTAAGAGAAAAATATGAACGCCGTATTTTCATTACTCTATAGAACCTAAATACTCAAAATCATCATACACTGGTTCTTGCTAATCTAAATGAATTCTGCCCTCCAAGGATAAATAGTCTCAAAAAGGAAATTTAGCGTTAAGCAAAATCTGAGCCATTCTAGATGTGAATTTCTAGAAATCCAAGGCATATTTATTTCTTTGAGTCAGACACTGTTTTGCAATCATTGTATGAAACAATTTTGGAATAACGCAGATGCTTTTTCCCCTTTCTTGTTTCAGATTGCTTATATATACAGGCATAGGTGTGAGAGCCTCAGAGTATATTGAGGAAATTAAATTTTTCTTATTTGTTTTTACAAAAGGCCCAAAGAATCTTTAAGCCCACAAGCATCAGAGTAGTTGGAAAAATAAGCACTTGTAAAATAATAAGCACTCCTGTGTTTTGCCTATTAAAATGTGCTGACTGAATAACAGGAGGCTATTATAAAGGTTGAAAAGTGCAGAGCAAGAACAAGGAAGTAATTTTACTATTCGATACTTTTATCATTAACAGTGTAGTTTTAAAGGGCGACCGAGCCTTCTTAGAAAAAGTGGAGTACTTCTTCCACACCTTCAGAAATACTCGTACTCTAGATGGAACAAAGTAGAATCTGATAGAACTGGCAGCAGGACTTGTTTATTTATTTATTTTTTTTCCAGGAGTAGTAATAGTAGTAGCAATAGTAAGAGTAGTAGAGTTGACAATTTTACTTTTAATTATACGTTGCAAGCTCTGATTGCAGGTTGGAAGGCTAAAATCGATCATTCCTACATCGATAGTGTTGTCTATGACTGCATTGATTTGTGTTTATTTATGCAGAGATTTTCAGTTATTTACCTACGTATTTCAGCATCTGCCTCTTGATTATTTTTGCAGGTTGGTTTTAATGAAACAGCTTACCTAGGAAACACATTTGACAGATCGATTTTAAGCAAACTTCATAGTGAATTATGGCAACCCAAAGAGTTTACAAAATTTCTTATGCGTACTTGCTTTTTAGCCATGAGAAACCTGTTTCTGATTAAAATCTCACGCTACCAGAACACGTCCATTCTCCTCCCCTCTTCACATATTGTATTGATATCTTTCAGTAAAATGGAAAAACAGATGATTTTATGATGTCAGATATGATAGAGTGAAACCGATGAATGAGCCTCGTCTTTCTTCTGTTGGCACGACTCGGTTTTTCTCATAACAATAAGGTGGCCGCTGGGTTTACTAAGGATGTAGATGAAAAATCAAGGAGCAGCAGGATTTGAATAAAGAAATGGTATTGTTTAAAAATACCTATTAACTTTAAGTTATTGGAGGGGCTTACTCATGATATTCCAGAGTTCTTCGGTATATATTAAATGCATATATACACTCATATATTCTATCATTTAGTGTATATGTGTGATTATACCTTAGGAATATAGGCATTTCTCTTGAACTAATAGCTCTCATGTGATTGTTATATATCACGTCTCATTTGAGCAAATGCAACAACTAAAGATCACGGGTGGGGTGTGTCTTTTGTAGGTACAAGACAATTCTGGGAGATTGAGATGCATTCGTGTTTGTTCTTATTCTCATCAACACAAAATGTTGAAAGATGACTTGGAAATTGGGGGGGGGGGAGTAGCCTTATTTATCCAGGGCTATTTACTCCTCATTTTATAGGATTTTGCTTGCAATTTGGACAACCAATCTTCTTTTCCTAGTAATTTGGAATACACCTACCAAATATGGTTAAGTCATATTATTCGTTTCTTGCACCCCCCACTCCTGCCACCCCCTCCAGTATTTGAGAGGAATATAGAGAGTAAAAGTAACCGAGTTCTTTCTTGAGAACGAAAGGCCCTTGGGAGATGGAAAGGGACTTAATCTCTTCACCCTGGCGAATTTTCCTGAAACTACTTATCTGTAGCTTCCGCGATGTGAGAGGTGGAGCCTGGCAGTCCAGCGGCTGCAGGCAGAAGGTGGGCGAGCCTGGGGACCTCAAGCTTTGCAGAAGGTTGAAAGGAGGAGTGGAAAGAGAGATTTGAGTTTGTTTATTTGGTTTATTTTATGTTTCCGTCCTGTGCCAAGCCCTTGAAGTTAACACGGCGACATAGCCTTTTTAAGACCAAGCACTCTTGGCATTCTTTCGAGATTGAGATTCCAGAGCATCGGATGAACAGGACTTATAGCTAAGGCGTGCTCACCCACCCCTCCCTCCGTCTTTTTACGCACGCACCAGCTCGTCCTCACGTGCACGGGGTAGTGGACAGTGTTGACTTGAATTGCTCTCGCTTGCTCCAAGCCTTTCCTGTGAATGAACCCGAAAACACTCGACAGGTCGTGAATAATCGTTTTAATGAGTGTGCAAAGCGTGCGACGGAGTGCACCGAGCTGTCGGGTTAAACAAACAACTTGTACCCTGACCAAATCCGATTGTTAAAGTGCAAAGTGATGTCAGTACCATTTCCACTGCCCTTCGGAAAACCACAGATCTGACACGCGGGAGTCCAATTTTCCCCATTAAAGAAAAATAACAATATTTTCCAACCGTGTATGTGATCTTCTTTAATATTAATCTGAGCCAAAGGAAACCTCATTTGAGAGTCAGAGAAGCAGTCCTGTCATTGCTTCAAAAACAAACCAAAAGGGGAAAGGAAGAAGAAATCAGAACAAATATAAAAAGTCTGAGGGAGGATTTCTTTTTGATAGCTCACATGTCATTGCTGATCAATACTGTAAAAAACCTTACATATATAAAAAACTTTATAGCTCACTACAAGCATATTTCAAATTAACTGTTAGCTAACCAAGTGGGATTGGTAATTTGGTTCTGTACTAAGACTGAATCTCTGAACCTGTGAAAACTTTTTCTATTGAATATTTAACTAAAATATTTGCTGTTTATATATTGGCCTGTGAGAGAATGAAGGGATAAGTAGTTTCCACATTTATGCTCTCAAGGAAAACAGTTTGGAGGAAAGTAATGGGAAAGGAACCCTGATGGGCCACCATCTAAAACAATAACAAAAAGCACAAGTGAGCTCTTGAGGGATCACACACTCTTCCCTTTCTTTGCACCACTGCACTGGGGAAATATTTTTGTTTCTTTCCCATCCAGTTAAAAGAACTACTTGGAATCAGCCACACGTTCTCCTTTCCTTGTTCATTCTTTTATCTTCTTTCACAATTCCAAACCCCCAATACTACGTGAAGAGTACAAAAGCTAAATCTCAAAAGATGTGAAAGAAATCCCTTTTACATATCCTCTCTAAAAATTTTGTGAAGAGAAATGTGTAAAATGCTTCCCCTGACAGCCCCTGGTATACATCCAGGAGTCAAACAAAATGGCCAAGATGCTTGGAAATCAGTGTATTAGTTCCAAATAACCAGCTTCTTTAACTCGGTAACAATATAGGAAGATTAAGGTTTGTATTTTCATTGGATTAAGTATTATAGCGTATGTATTCTTCCTTATTAAAGACTGCAAATATATCATGTCCTACAGTCTGAAAGGTTATGTGTCCTCAGAATTGTAATCGGCTTGTAGAAATGAAATGTTAGGGATATGGTACGCTTGAGGATGGAAATTCAGCAGCACCCGCTCACTTAACTCCCGCTAGTCATGTTGTCATCTACATACCTTCCTTTCTGACCACCTACTTCACATGTGGATATGTTAATACACAACTGACGGCAATTAAATGAAAGAATCCACCTAAAACATGTACCTGAGGTGTTGGATGGAGTAAGCAATTTCTATAGAAGTTATTGTAGTTTTGTCCATTATAGTTGCTAGTTTTTATATACCTGTGTTAATTTCACACCAGTTGGATAAAATAGAAGGTATTTCCATCATCAAAACTTGGAAAAGACAACCAGTAGTTTAGAACAGTGTTTTTGTTGATTTTGACTGTTATCTAGTGAATGTCTGTTTCCGAAAATCAATTCAGAATATCCTTTATTTTCTAGGAAATTTGACAAAAAATGACTATCAAAAACTAGGGGCTTGCATTTTTTATTGTTTTAAATATTTCTGGGCACACAACAGACTGTGCAGTTATTACCTAAACAGATTTCTTCTCTGTGGGCTGACTGAGTTGAGGAATTTTAGGAGTCACTGAAAGAGCCACATCCATTTCTGTTTTAAATGCACAAACAGTGAAGCTAGAGGGTGCGTCTGTTTTTGTGTGTATATATGTAGTTAAAGAACTACACTATCAAAACATTAATTATATTTGAAAGAGAGCAGAGAGCTTGTTGTGGAGAGAATTGCATTATTGAATTTATATTCCATGGAATCTGTCTGTGGAGAGGGCTGAAATTGTATACCTGTCTTATATGATGCACCCTCTTCAGTGAGGTGCATAACAAGAGCAAAGAGAGGCAAACTTGGAGGGGAGTGAGCTTAGGCATTTGGATGGTCCTCAGCAAGGAAATCCACGTGCAAATGCAAATCACATGAAGAATAAGCATGGGGTCTTTGTTCTCTGTCAACAAAAGCAAATATAGTATTTTTCCTCTATCAAGCAAATCACAGAATGATCTGAGCTGGATTTGGAGGAGGGGGGAGAGGTTGAGTGACTAAGAATATTTCAATTATCATATTTCTGATCCCCAAGTCCTGTTTATTTCACAGCTGCCAAATTTTATATCCAAAATTTAGCTTCTCTTCCTCCCAAATCCTACATTGCTATGAATCATCCCTGATCATTTTTAGTTTTTTGGCTTAATTACCAGTTTTCAGCTTTAAATTACCAATAAACTAATTAATCTGACTAATCTTTCTAAACTTCTGTTGAATAGTATAATAGCTACAACAACAACAAAAATAAAATAACATACACTGCAGCAATAATGACAGAAATAAAATGTTAATAATAATAAGGCAAACAATAATAGCAGAACCAATTTTAAAATAATCTCTCTGGTCGACAGGATGAAGATGGAATCCATTTCAGTCTGAAATGTGTTTCATGGCTGCAGTCGGGCATTCCTCTGATTTCTTGTTTCACTGGTTAGATGGACGATCCATTCCGGCCCAACTCAAGTATTCTAATAAAGACTCCCTTGGTCTAATATGGTAGGTCTTTTTAATAGCTCTAAGTACTTTCGAACCCATTCCTCCTCGTTCCTATAGGCAGGTCTCCCTTGGACACCATTCCCAAGTAAATCAGTCGGGGATGGAGACTGGGAACAGAGGCAGACATGTGAAGGGATTCTTGGGTAGAAAGACCTGGTGCCTCCAGGCTGGAGTTAAGCTGATAAATGGGCAAGTTGTCATATTGGGGAATCATGTTTACAGAGCTGAGGAGTTTGAGAAGGACAAAGTAACTGAGTCTAAGGAGAACACTGGCCCTGAGCAACTCAGCCCAAAGGGCAAGACACAAAAATTAGGAATTAGGTCCCCCCTGATGAACTCTTTTGACTCCTTGGGGCTGAAGGGACAGAAAGGGGACAATAAAGTGAGGGAAGTAGAAGTGAAAGGAGACCAGGTTGAAGATGTTAGTAACCAGTGGTTATCGGGCTAGTAAACTAAGCCTGTCTCCCACGGAGGAGGTAGGTACAGGTGCTTTTGCCAACTGTAAACCTGCCAAGGTTCACCGTTCAACGGGCAAGAACAGCTACCACCAGGTCCTGAGTCTAGTCTGTAAAGAATCTGCCCGTGAGTTTGTACCTGCAGGAATCTAACTCTCCTCTCAGCCAAATGTTCTCCCTGTCTCCTAAGTCCCAGTTGCTTCCCCAGCCTCAAGAAAAAGGAAATGAAAGGAAACAAAAAATCGGGTGTGGAGGGAATGAGACTTAGTGTTTGTCAGGCAGATGTTGGGGTTAAAGCAGGTTGTTTGATAATTGCCTTCATTCGTGGAGGGGAAAGAAAGCTGGTTAGGAGATGAAGGGTGGGTTATAGGACAGGAAAGCAGAGACTGAGAGAGAAATTCCTTAGCAGCCCAGCAGCTAAGGCCAAATGGAAACAGATCTCAGTTACAGAAGAACAGTTTGGGAGCAAGGAAGGGTGGCGGTTCAATGTTTTTGCTTTGTTCTGTTTCCCTGCAAATTAACGTAGCCCTGAAAATGTATGAGAGAACAAGATCTGCATGCCTTGTTAAAAAAAAAAAACAAAAACAAAAAAACACGTTACAAAAGAAAAGCATAACTGTCAATCGCCAGTTTTGTCCTCTAGAAAACTTTTTTTCTTTAGTTACTGTCTTCAACCTCACGTATATGCACAGTTCATAACTAAACCAAACGGTAGTTGAAGAAAGGGAGGGGACAGCAAAGAAGGGCCGGCTTCCCTGCTGGTAGTACCGTGTGCATCTATCTCCTCACCCTTCACAGCAGGGAGGCTGAACAATCCTTTTCCGTGTCTGTCTGGTCTTGTCATTTTAAAAAGTATGAAAATATTCCGGGTCACGAGAATACTGTGTCACTAAAAATCGGCAATGAAGGAGGGGCTTTCATTTCTAGGGATAAATTCACTGGGGTGATGCTTACTCTGCAACGGGAGTAAGGCGACTTTGGCTGTGTATCGCTCTGCTCTTCAGTGGTACCCCAGGCTTTCTCCGTGCACTAATCAGAATCAATAACTGCTAAGTTCACTCCAACTCTTCCGGAAGTACAGCTCTGCAACTTGAAGTCAAACCGGAGTTTTCCATAGAAAATCCAATTCTAATTCAAGTCACATTTTAAGGAAAATAGTCTCAGTTACTGGGATTTTTATTTAAATTTTTCCTGTGATTCAGAGACAAGTGTTATTTGCCTCAGTAAGAAAATTAAAAGAAATCAATATTTCAGTGAAAAGGCCCTCAATCCTGTTGTATACATCCCCAAAGTATGGCTTTTAAGAATTTATTTTCAAACACTTTGGTTTTCCCTGTATATAACTGAGAGCCTCTGAGTCATTGGAGACATGTCTAACTAAAAGAAACTAAGTTAATACTTTTATAATGGGAATATCTGAAAGTAAAACTACAATAAAAGCAGTTATTTTACAGAGTGGTAAAAGTCATGCAGACATTTGCATGCACTCACTTTATGCACTTATTTAACAAAATTAATAGGCTTCCACATTCCGAGATCTTGAAAACTCTTTAACCAACATAAACCAGATATTTAAATGCATATACATTTATGTATATACGTTATATATACCATGTTGCGTGTAGTTCAAATATGTATGTTCATTTTTTATAAAAACTAAGAACTAAACAACTATTAGCATTTATAACTTCTTGACCACCAATAGTTGGGTTTTATTTATGATCTGTAAACAATGAAGGAAAGCCAGAACCACTGCATTCTGCTTAGACTGTATTAAGAAGCAAATAAAGGTTTCTTTCTGTCCAGGAGTGTACAAGAATAAGGAATTTAGGGATGAATGGAATTACGATCTATATAGGTTTTCAATAAACCAAGATGTAGTCATTTCCTCCTTTAAACATTAACATCCTACTATTAAAAGAAATATATACAGTTTCGAAGATAGGAGACGTAAGCCCAAGTCAACTGATGATATTTTGAAAGGAATGGTTTCAAATGATGCTAACAGTTTTTTTTTCCCCCCAACAAAGAACTTTTCAAGGCAGATACAGCCAGATCTGTTGCACCAGTGGCAAAGCAAATATTTTAGAAATGGGCTGTGGGGGGATTTAATGGACTGACACACTTTGAATATTTATGAAGAGTAATATTCCTTTGAAGAGGGTTGTGATTGTCTATCATGCTCCTTATAAATGGAGAGAAACAAGAGAGGGAGGTTTGGGGGAGGACATGTTCAAGCATCCTGACTATTGCTAATGGTGAAAGGATATGACCTGTGTAGAACAGGAAAGGATTCCATGCCCTGAGAGAAGCTGCAAAAGTCTATTGGTCCTATCACGTTTAGTCTCTTTCAGGTACACACTTCAAAAACATATCCTTTCCACTAGGTTCTCATCTGCAGTTATGGCTCACAGACAGCAGCCAGTTTGTATTAAAGTGTAGTCCAATGCATCAATCCAGTTTTGAAAAGAAAACAACAGACAGGAAAAATAAAGGTACAGTCTTATCAATGAAATTCTCATTGACAGTTGGAGAACAGGGAAGAGGGAGGATTCAAACTGGGGTGGTGGGAGGAGAGCAGTACTCTTTAGGTGAGTTTTGGGAAGATGCTAAGTAAAATGCTGTTCAGAAATTGGGATTAATCGAGCAGTTTAGATACAAATCTGCCGGAAATCATGCTCTGTGCGAATGAAAATGAAGGAATTTATGCATATTCTAATTTTCCCTCTTTGGCTGCTATTTTGGAGGAAGAGACTTCTTTTGCTGATGGTGGGACTTTTTTGTTCCGCACAGGAAATGTGTAAATGAACACAAATGTTATTTTTTTTTTCTCCTTTCCATTTCTCTCCTCCATCCCTCCTCCCCCTTTCAACAACCATAACTTGTTAAGGTCCTCTCGGTTCTGTAGCCACAGATCCCAGAGTTTCTCCCCATTCCAGGATGTTAGGGTGCAAGAAGTGCGGGGGTGGGGGTAGGGCTTCCCTGGGCCCCTAGACCTTTGGAAATTAACTTAGGAGGTTCCATTCCGCCTTTGGACATTCAAAGACAGTAGAGACTGAGGAGTCGTGCGTTTAATGTGATGAAAATTCATCTCAAAAGCTATTTCCTCTCACGAGTGAATTCTCAGTGAAACTGGGTTGAGGAGAGCTTAAAAGCGATCTTATAAATCAAGTTGTGAAGATCGGTTGACCTTCAGCGCCAAGTCGAAACATTTTCCCTCTCCGGCCTTTGGGAACAAACAGTGCTGGTGCATTCCAATTACGTTAAGACCAGCAAGAAACTCCCTGGCCAGCCTATTCTGATGTTAGTCGCCTAATGCTGAGATGAAGTCAAGTGGAACGCTGCGGTCGTTGTGTGGAATGTATAAGGGACTCCTGAGATGGTTCAACGAACCGCGTGGGGTGCAGGTAGGGGCGGGGGCGATTCGGTCCAAGGGGAGAGAAAGAGGGAGCGGGAGAGGGAGAGCTTGAGAGAGAGAGGAAACGACAGGTGCGGTCTTTCCTCCGGCTCCCGCAGTGGCAGGCCACGCTGAGAGCTTCAGAATCCATTCGGGGACCGGGTGGGTGGGTGGGTGGGGGGTGACATACTGAGACTCAGAGTTTCCACCTTCTTTTCTACCCTCTGAATAAAACTCCTGGAGCCAACGTCATTCTTAACAATTTAATTTGAAAAGAGCCCCGTGGGGCACTCACTCCCCACTCCCCCCCGCCCCAGGCTCCCTCAGCCGCCCGCACGGCGCCGCCCGAGCCCGGACGTCCGCGGAGCCGGAGCGCTTCGGGCCGGGTCACCTCCAGCCCCGCCGCTCCCGGCCCGGGCTTCGGAGAAGGAGGGCGGCGAGAACGAAGCCCCTCCCTTTCCCCCTCCCCCGCATCTTCAGGGCCCCGTCGGAGCCCCGGTGCCCCAGAGTGCCCGCTTTTCAACCGCCCGTCCGCCGGGACCGCGTCCCGCCTCCCACTCCAGGCTTCCGCTCTCAGGAAGGGGGCGCCGCTCGGCAAGCGCCAGGCAGGTCAGCATCCCCCACGCCGCTCGCGTGACTCGAGGCCGAGTGCCCGTTCCCCTCCCCGTACGGGGGGTGCGGGGCGCAGATTCGGCCAGAAAAACGCGGGGAGGGGAGCGCGGCCCCTTCCCTGCGCAACTCACGCCAGGGTTACAGCCACGTTTTAGGAACCTCTTCGGAAAAGCTCAAAAAAAAAAAAAAAATCCCCATTTTGCAGAAAGGCTGCTATGATGGGATGGCACCTTGTGGTCAGAGAAACCCCGGAGCGTTCTCGAACGCCCTCGGTTCTACGGTCAAACCCTGCTCAAGGCAGTTTCCCCAGCGCACACCGGAGCCTGCACTTCCGGTCCCCCTGTGGGGCCCTGAACCTCCGCAACCCGGGCACTTCCGCCCAGTCACGTGGCTGAGGGATCTTTGGAGGGCTGTCCTGTCTATATTTCTGTAGCTACTGGGGTCCTCGCTTGCTCCCGTCGTTTCTCTCAATTCCGCACTTCCTTTCATTGCATTGCTTCCTTAAACCTAGCAGGAGGTGGGGAGTGCAGTGGAGGAGGGCTAGAGGTGGAGAGAAAAGGCCCATTGAAGATAACCATTTTTTTTTTTTTTTTTTTTTTTTTTTTTTGCCTTTTCAGATCACCTGCCCCTTTCTGAGTTCCCTGGACAAATTCACATCAGCAACTAAGACGTAGGCATCTTTTTTTTTTTTTTTTTTTTTTTTCCCCCACGCCGGGACCTACGGCAGTATTTGTACTTAGTAGGCCTGCCATAAATGTTGAAAGAATTCACTGTTTCTTTGGGGGCACGGTGCTTAGAGTTAGTGGGTAGCCTCAGAAATCAGCTGACCTCTGACTTGTGATGTTTTGTTGAAGTCAGTTGATAGATGAATGGTTTTTACAGACATTTTGGAAGGAAGGAAATCAATGGAGACTTGTTGAAAATGTTTTCTTGGACCAAGTCATATGTACGAAGTTAAAATGCTGTGATTTTTAGAATTTGGGGGATTTTCAACCCTTCTGCAGCTCTTCCTTTACATTCTGCTTTCTTTTTAAAGTTTTACTTTCTGCGGTGAGAGGTCAAGGTCTTATACAGTCAATCTCTTTATTTTCTAAGTTGATTTATTTATTTTGGAGAGAGACAGAGCAAGAAAGGGAGCATGAGCAGGGGAGGGGCAGAGAAAGAGGGGGAGAGAGAGAATCCCAAGCAGGCTCCGTGCTGTCAGCACAGAGCCTGATGAGGGATCCGAACTCATGAACCAGGAGATCCTAACCTGAGCCCGAAACCAAGAGTGGGTCGCTTCATGAACTGAGCCTCCCAGGTGCCCCTGAAGTTAATCTCTTCTACCCAATTTGAGGCAGTAGCTAAGTAATTTATCTTTTGCTTTCCTGCTGTGTCATAGTTTAACCCTTGATTCACTCCTGCATTGTGTCTCCTGCATCATTGAACTGCAGTTGTTCTTTACAGTAACATTTGTTTTTAAATGCCATAAGAGCTTTAGAAACAGGAGAGAAATGTTATAGTTGTGAAGTTGTGAGACTGCAGTCAGTCAGCATATATTAAATGCATGTTCTAGTGAGCACCAGTTGTGTAACCCATAGACTAGTCCCTAGAGGAATGTCCCACTTTCATTGACTATAAAGTAGTGAAAATATATAATCAATAAGTTAATAACCATGAAAGTAATTTGAAAGGTTATAACTGCTAATCAAATTTAGAGCATATTTATTAGCATCATTATTAAGAGGCCTCAGAGGGATACAAATAAGACCTGTTCTTATCCTCTGGGAACTTACAATCTAGTTGAGCATAAGTAATGTGAGCATAAATTGGTAGAAAGAGCTACTATGCAATATTCAGTGTCTGGCATATTGAAGACATTCAGTAAACAGTTGCCTCACATATTAACTTGCAGTCATGTCATTCTTCTAACAGGGATAATGATACTGATAAGAAATTAAGGAAGGAATAATTAGGAAAACAGTCATGGCGGAAATGAATTTGTCCTTTTTGTGTCACGTAGGGAGATGGGTGTATGCAAGCCGTTTGCGTTTGTGGGGGTAAAGGTGGCATAAATGGAGAAGAAGAAAGATATTTGGTGAGATGGAGTTTGGTGGTAATTTGTAGGAAACCTTAAAGACCATGCAGAGGAGTTTGTATTTGGTAACAGAAGTGATACAGACCTATTGTGGCCCTATGAGCAGAGAGTGGCTTTATTAAAGTTGAGAGTTATATTTAGGATGATTCTAGCCAGCAACCCAGGATAGGGAAAATTGAGGGAGAACGAGTAGGAGAAAAGAGTTTAATGCAGTTCTGGAATGGGATATTACTAGAGAGACAGAGTTATGGCTAGGCCCTTCCTCCCCAATTTTTATACAATGGAAATTACAGTGAAATGATAAAGTCAGTAATGAGCCTTGAATGGAACAAGAGCCACAGTACCCCTGAAATCATTCTTACCCCTTTATTCTTCATTGTTGGTGGCACTAGGAGATATTAGGTGTTGACTGATGGCAACTAATATCACGGTGCCTTCATCACCAATTAAGCTCAAGATATCTTTCTTACAGCATATTTACTCATTATTCAGCTGTGGTGGTTCTCGACTGTCTCAGTTGGGTGTGATTTTGACACCCCCCACCCCACCCCCGGCACATTTGGCAATGTCTGAAGACATTTTTAGTTTTAACAACTAGGGGGCCACTACTGGCATGGGTAACTAGAAACCAGGGATAGATACTGCTAAACCCCTTACGAAGCATGGGAGAGCCCCCCCCCCACCCCCCCAGCAATGAATTATCTGGTCCAAAGTGTCAATAGGGCTGATGTTGAGAAACCGTCCGTTATGGGAATGAAGCATGAGCTCTAACTCTGGAAAGCTACACAATGAGTCCCAGAACCTAACTTCTATTACGTAACAATTTCAGATGACAAAATATGTTATTTGTTTAGTGAGTCAAATGTGCCTCTGAAAATGGCAGTGCTTCTGT
This sequence comes from Prionailurus viverrinus, assembly GCF_022837055.1. NCBI lineage: Eukaryota > Metazoa > Chordata > Mammalia > Carnivora > Felidae > Prionailurus > Prionailurus viverrinus. The sequence continues at coordinate 74,288,542 of NC_062566.1, forward strand.
CTAGCCCCGAAGCCTTAGAAATAGGAAAATCAGAAGGGTACCTGCTTGGATTTTTTACTTTTTATAAAACGGAGTTAGAAATCTTCCTCAAGGATTTGTCATCTAAATGTTATTTATTAAATTGATAAAATGTGCCTTTGGAGTTGCTTAGCAACTTATGGAAAGCTTGCTTTTTAGAAGTTCATTTGTTTGTTTAAAACTAGGGTAGGTTGCATATTATTAGCTACATTACATAAATCAACAAAGAAATGTACACTGAAAATGGAATAAGATGTTTCAACACATTTTCTGCTCTCCGTGTCTGGCAATTAAAACACTCTAATTGTCTGGTAGAATTGCGTGAAGTATTTGACAAACATTATTTATGTATGAAACTTCAACATAATATTGAGTATGTAAGGGAACCAAAGGGGAAAAATTAAGCAGGTTTGTCATAAAGTATGTGTTTATCGTAACCTTTCTTCTTCAAAAATCTTATCTACTAAGTACTTTTATCAGACACTAATTATACTCTTTCAGAAAAGAATTTCTCCAACACCCTTCAGTGCCTGCACCCTTTAATCATATCTCATTACATCTACCTAATCCATATCTTTTTCACATTGCCAGGGCTCATTAACAGTTTTAAAAGCCAATCTTGGACATTATTATTCCTTGTAATCGAGATGAAAATAATGCCAATAATATTTTATTTCTAAAATATAATGGATCATTTAAAATTTGTTCTGAAGCCATTTCTTCTTTAAATATTAATGAGAAATTAACTTTCAAACATGCATTAAGCTAGCAGGAATGGTGAGATGTGTCTGAAAACCCTGAAGCACCTTTTCGAAGGAGAAGTTATTTTTATAAGCTGTTTTAACAGTGGATCATCAGTCACTTTGAAGGGAAGTGATCCTTGATTAACAGTTGGCTGATATTGTGCTTCCACAGATGTGTAACAGCAATACAGGTGCCACCTATGAAACAGGACAGGTAATTCACGAGATCTGAGCACCTTCTTTTGCTGATTGAAAATATAAAAGTTTGAATGGGCTTTCATTTTTGTGTATTGCCCCATTTAATTGTAGACAAGACAAACCAAATGCCCCAAATTGTGAACTATACGTGGGTACCATGTTTCCCATACATTTAAAGAAAAGATTGTATGGCTGGTTCTTTATTCTTTTTGATATCCCCTTTTTAGAAAAGGGAACCTGAGAGGCAACTGGGTGGTTCAGTTGGTTAAGTGTCTGACTCTTGATCTTGGCCCAGGTCATGATCTCACAGTTCATGCTTGGAGTCTGCTTAGGATCCTCTCTCTTCCCCTCTCTGCCCCTCCCCACTTGTAACCACATGCATTCTCTGTCTTTCATTCAAAATACATAAATACACTTAAAAAAAAGGAAAGGAAACCATGGATCAGATTTGCAGTTACTTGATTAAAGTAGAGCCTCTTGATAATGACTTTTTAGTCAAATCCCGCCCCTTGGAGTATAGCTACATAGGACTAACACATTATTCTAAAAAATGAAAGTTTCCTCCATGGTTATAATTGAGTTTGAGATTCTTTCTTGAAGATAATTGTTGAGAGTCTTAGGAAAAGCTTCATGGTCCATTGTTTATTATGCATATACTATTAAGTCATAGTATTTGAAAAAGAAACACAAAGCTAAAGTCATTGTTCCCCCAAACCCAGCTTTTGTACAAGCACCTCAAGGTGCTATTCAGTAGTAATGGAGATGTAATAAAGCTTTCATTTTTTTTTCATTCATTAGTTCTGCCAGACTGTAATTAGCTCTTATTTTGGGTGTTTTATTAGATTTTTATTTTCTTCAGCTTTTTCTTTGGAATGTCTATATATATTTTTTTTCTTTTAGAGTTTTATGTTCTGATTTCTGTCCACTGATATGGTTCAGTTTGCTGTTGACTATAGGAAACTGTTAAGAAGAATCAAGTGAAACCATGATAGTTGGTGAGTTTTTTATGCTGTGTCTTATCTTATACAGTTGCTAAAAATAGAGTAAGATAATTGGAATTTTAGGATCTGCCACATTTTTTTGAAAAATTATTCTTGGCATTTTTGGCATTTTTTTTCTTTCAAATTCTTTAAATTTCTTTGTTCATAATTTTTGGGGAGGGTAATTTTGCATATGCTCAATTATACACAACAATTTTTCATATGTTCTCTTTTTTTTTTTTGTTTTTACTTTACCAAAATAGTTTAGAGTATTCAGATCTTACCAAACTTTTACAATGACACCACAGACGACGCTTACTTTAATGGAATTCCCCTCATTTTATTATCAATTCTAGTAAAAATAAAATTTGGTAAATGTAACAACATTCGATACCGCCACAACACTTATACAAATTAGAAGTCTGGTATTAATATCGTTTAAAGTTGTTTTTGCTTTTGTAACTTCATTTTTATATTTGTCTATTTATCTCTTACTATGAAGAAGTTTTGCCTTTTCTGTATTGATCACTTATTTTCTTGTCCTCTTCATGTTGTTTTTTTCAGAGGTTTCTCATTGGTCAGTACCATGGAGGTTGACAGTCTGATAGCCCCCTACACATCAAAGCATATCTACTCATCCGTGTGCTGTTGTCAATCCGAGGTTTCCAAATATGTGTTCTCCAACTCAAAGAAAAGTAGCTGGATCCAGGCATCTCCAGAGAAAGCTGCTTCAGCATTTTTCTTGGTTTTTGTTTTTGGAATACCTCTTTCTACAGGAGTCTCCAGACTCTAAAGTAATAGAATAGTTCCTAAGTCCATCCGGCTCTTTCCCATGTCTGAATTCTTGACCCTTTTTCCCACCCCCTGGCTCACAGATAAAAAAGAAACAACAGTAAAGGAATAAAAATTGTTCGTTTCTGTGTGACTGAATCATTCTAGTCTTGCAGCACCCTGGTGGGTTAATCAACTTTGCTATTGCCTTTACTATCTCCCACATACTTGTTTGTGGGAAAGTGCTCTTCTTGGCATTTGCCTCTTTGGAAAAAAGAACTCCAGGACGGTGGCACTAGACTTTGCTCTTGAAGTGCATGGCGTGGTGGCAGCATGAAGCCTGAACAAGCTTAGTTTTTCACTGATGGGGAGCAACTGGCATAGCACCACCTTTCCCTGCCATTGTATGGCAGCTTTGATGAATTCTGGGCCATACTTCCTTCCAGAATAACAGTTCTAGCTTAGCATGGGGTTTGGTACCATCATAAAGAGAAACACAGTGCCTCCTGTAGGAGGAGTTTGGAGAGCTGTACCCCAGCAATCAAGATGTGTGTTAAGATGATTAACTGAATCCTGTGGATACATTGCTTCTACACCAAGTGAAAAAAAAAAAAAAAAAAAAGAACAGCTGCTATTACTTATCCTCATAATTTCTCATCAATAGGAAGGAGTTTTCAGTGTGCATTATCTCATCCTGGAATGAATTCTTTCAATTCTTGTCATTAAAAAAAAATTATAGACAATTATGAGAGAGGTATTGGCAAAAAAAAAAATTGAAATAAAGGACGCAAGATGAGGTTGCCTTTGGATGGTTGCATTTCAAGATCAACACAAAATAGATCAGTTCGAGGATGTGCAAAATTCTCTTAAAAGTACACATAAATTCCTGTGCAGCAGGGTTTGACATAAACTAATTGAAGGTATTGACATATCCACAGGAAGAATTTTAGCCATGAAATCAGATAACAGAGAAGTCAGAAGCAATATGGGCAAAGCCTACCCAGATATGGTTCAGAGATGAGGGACTGGTGCTTAATTCCATTGAGCTTCAGTCCCAAAGACCAGGCCACTCATACTGTGAATGAATATCAGGCTATTTATACTTGATGCTATTAAACATTCTATCCACAAAAATATTTTCATTCTTGAATCCATGTTTTTCAAGCAATATTACGATTATTATTTAGCTTCCAAAGTATCTCTGCTCCAAGGATATATATTAATCACATTAATTTCATATATATCATTGATAATGGCAGTTTAACTTTAGGTGAGTAATTACTATATCCCAGGCCTTCAGTGAAGTTTTTTTTTTTAATTTAAATTATTCATCATAAATGAATAATTTGATTTATGGGTCAAAACAGTAATGATTACTGTGCCTCTACCTTTAATAGATGGATTTTTTTTAGCATGTTGATCAAATCAGGGTATAAGATTTTCACTATGAGGGGCAGATCCAGGATTACAATATTTTGGCTAAAGTCAACTCTGTTGGCCTTTTCTGCGATGTACAAAATGAATATACAACTATATGATTCTGTTTGTGGGTAGGAAAGTAGTTGAAGGAAATTATCATTGCTCAAACAGTAGTTTTTTTGAAATCAAATATTACCCTGAACGCAATACTGTATGTTAATAGGGTAGCCCTGGAGTCAAAAAGAACTTTTGAATGCTGGCTTCACCAGTGGTTAGCCATGAGATCATCTTAACTTTCACCGACATCAGTTGCCTCTATAAAATGAGTATATTATCAAAATTCCTTCATAGGGTTACTTTGAAATTAAATGAGATAATTCATATAAAATGCTAAGCACTATGTTCAGTATGGTATGAAATGAATGGCAGCTAATGCTTTAAGCATTTATCACTAATATTAATACTATACTAAGCTGATATAAATTCAGCATATGACTGGGGAAGTAAGAGTTTGGCAGGGACTGACTGCAGAGTACTTGAGATCATATACATTGACCCTTGAACAATGCAGGGGTCAGGGGCACCAACCCCACCCAGTGCAGTCGGAAATCTGCGTGTAACTTTTGACTCCCCTAACACTTGACTAAATACCCTACTGTTGACGGGGTGGATGCCTTACTGATAACATAGTCAGTTAACACATGTTTTATATGTTATATGTGTTATATATACTCTATTCTTATAATAAGTAAGCTAGAGAAAAAATATTAAGAAAATCATAAGGAAGAGAAAATACATTTATAGATAGCACTGTACTGTATTTATAAAAAAAAAAAACCCACATAGAAGTGGACCTGTGTAGTTCAAATCTGTGTTGTTCGAGGGTGAACTGTAGTTTCTAAAAACTATTCCTAATCTAATATTTACATCCAATACAATTGCCATCTTTTCCCTCCTCCAAAGTACCAAATTTTATTTTGTCCCCTGTAATTCTTATTATTCATAATATATGAGAAACAGATAAATTAATGAGTAACTTTCTAGCCTTTCCCAAGTTGCAGTGGCTTAATACTATAAAGATTTATTATTCCTTTGGGGCGCCTAGGTGCCTCAGTCATTTAAGCATCTGACTGTTGATCTCTGCTCGGGTCTTGATTTCAACGTTATGTGTTCAAGTGCCACGTTGGGCTCCACGCTTAAAAAAATATATATATTACTCCTTTATGTCACATTCTAGTGTGGGTCAGAAAGATAGTGGGGGTGGGTCTTTGTTCCATCCAGTCACTCAGGGACCCAGTGGTGGCTCTCCCGTCTTCTTCCAGAGGCGTGGAGTCCTCCACTGGACACGCTGTACTAGATAGGGCAGGAAGAAAGCTTGTTGAGGATTTTGCACAATAATACCTTACCACTGGCCCAAAGTCAGTCACATGGCCCAAGCTAATTGCAAGGGAGGTTTGGGAATGTAATTTAGTTGCGCATTAAGGAAGAATATAAATGGGTTTGCTGAACATTCACCATTATCTCTGCTTTACCAACCATCCAAACACTTCCACCAACAAAACTAAGTCTTATGATTCTTCTCTAACTTTTCATTAATTAAAGATGGTAAGGAACTTTTGCTTACAAAGTTTATTTGCACATAATTTTATAGAGCAAAATATCTCATATTAGAAAGACTTTATCAACAAGGATTGGAATCTCGGAAGGCTTTCTATACCTTTTGCTAAGTTTTTTGTTCTATAGGAATTCTCTGGGTAACCTCGTGGAACATTTCTCCTACTTCATTTCTACTTAAAGCTCATATATGTGAAAGAGATTATATCCTCAAATGAGCATTTTCCTTGCTTTTATCATCTTGTGTCATTATCTCAACGTTCTTTTATTATAGTTGTTATTGAGAGCATACTTTCAGATTTAGCATGGAGATTAACTGTAAAATAAGTAAATAGCAAATTGTTTTGTTAGAATGAAGTGTAAAAGTCAATGCTTTTAAGAGTTCTTTTTCATTGTTAACTGCTAATTCTCAGCGACTACAATACTCCAAAAAGTACAGATTGACAACCTTACATTTAAGAATTTTTTTTCTATGAAGAGTTGCTGTGACAGTAAACTTTACACATAGTACAAGCTTTGCTATGATACTTCAAAATATGACTTCTTCTAAAGTTTCACTTTACTGATGAAAGAATTCCTTATGTTAAAACCTATGTAGCACACAGATTCCCAGGCACTCTCCAAAAGACAGACTTTTAATGTTTTCTTGATGGTGCTTATTCTTCATGGCAAAAGAAAGAGAGTCAAACTCCGTATTTATTTTACACTTTATCCGACAAATCACAAATGACAGCAACTAGCACTCAACACTCACATTTTAGTAATACTAATAATCTGTTGGAGACTGGCTGTGTATATTAAATGATTTCATTGCCACTAAGTATTAATACGATTTTGAAGGTATAAATATTTTAATTACTTTCTCATAATTAATATGTAATTGGTCTTATGTTTTGATATTTTTGATATTTTATTAGAAATCAAAATAAAAACTTACAGAAAAGAAGTCAAACTATCCCTTATTATTCTTGTTTAATCAAAAGATATTTTTGTGACACTCATTTAGGTACATTCTTAAGTGGCCATTTTATTTTTAAAAAACTTTCTTTTTATCTTTTTAAACATTTTTTTTAAATAACTGTATTTTTTTAAGTGTATTTATTTTTGAGAGCTAGTGAGAGCAGAGGAGGGGCGGGGAGAGAGGGAGACAGAGGATCTGAAGTGGGCTCTGTGCTGACAGCAGAGAGCCTGGTGTGGGACTCGAACTCAGAACCAGGAGCCCATGACCTGAGCTGAAGTTAGCTGATTAACTGACTGAGCCACTTAGGCACCCCTTAAAGATTTTATTTTATTTATTTTTAAGAAGGCTCCATGCCCAATGTGGGACTCAGATTCAAGACGCTGAGATCAAGAGAGGCATGCTCGACTGACTGAGCTAGCCAGGTGCCCTTAAATGGCCATTTTAGTAATTAAGTGGAGTTTAATAATGTCCAAGACTCAAACGTCAAAGACTGACATTCGTTGGATGATTATATATTTTTGCACAAACTTCTGTTTTTAATGGTTATTACATTAATTAGTAATTCTTACATGAAATATTTATTGTTTTTGAATTGCTTTTTTATTTATTTTATTTATTTTTTTTTTTTAATTTTTTTTTTCAACGTTTATTTATTTTGGGGACAGAGAGAGACAGAGCATGAACGGGGGAGGGGCAGAGAGAGAGGGAGACACAGAATCGGAAACAGGCTCCAGGCTCCGAGCCACCAGCCCAGAGCCCGACGCGGGGCTCGAACTCCCGGACCGCGAGATCGTGACCTGGCTGAAGTCGGACGCTTAACCGACTGCGCCACCCAGGCGCCCCATTGAATTGCTTTTTTAATGCATTCTAATTCTATAATTTTTCATATAATTACCTGTTTGAAAATTAAGAGGTTGTAGAATTGAAAATAACATCATAATTTTTGTTTCTATGATACCCTAAGCAACTTTAGCCTTTATTAAAGAAATGTAGAAAAACTAATACCCATAACTACATTAGTTCTCTGGAAAAGCATATTTTTTAATTGAACAATTCTGTGAGAGAAAATGTTTGAAAATATACATTAAAAAAGAAGAAAATGGCATTTTTCTTATTTTATTCAGTAGAAATAAGTTATTAAGTGTGGAGTTCTATAAGAACTATGATTAAATATTTTAGATGTTATGCATTATAAATTCAGTTGTCTTGCATTATGCATCATTGTATACAGCCTTTTATTAATTATATTGTTTGTATTATGTAAATAATTTGCTTTATATTTTAAAATAATGATTGTTGAAGATGAGGAAGCATTTACTGAGAAAATAATTTCAGTTATTTTAACCTTTATACAAGCATTCTAAAACTTTAATTTCATTTACTCTAGTAAATATGAACCTCTAGACAAGTTTCTAAGTTTCAGCGTACTTGGACATAGAAGTTATTGAATATTCATTTAAGAAATTATCACCTTGAATGCTGCATATTCTTTATGAGATTTCATATAATATATTAAGGATTGAAAAGGTTTAAGTGCTCTAGACTTGAAACTATTTTGTTCCTTTTGTTTCAAAACTTGAACTGTTATTTAAAAATTCTACATTTGCATCACCAAACTTTTACATTGTAGACCACAGACATTTGAGCTTAAGATTTTATGCACATTTGACAAAAATAACTTTAGTCCTATAGTAGTTAAGCACAAATTGTTCAGCATTTGCAGTGGTAACATAAACGCTAATTATAGTTTATTGCCAAACCATTTAAGATTTTATGTACATGGACTTCAAGACATTTTTTTCCAAAACAGTTGTTACATTTCCCCTGTTTCCTGCATGGTGGATTTTGAATTTAGCATCTGACATGTTTTCTCAACTACTGGTTTATAATGAAAACATGTAGGTACTCGAGGGAATGTGTTAAAAGCAAAAATTCTATGATCCTTGAAAGGTAAGTGACAGCGCTGAGATTGTCACATCTGGATCAGAAATGTCTCATCTGTTTATCTATCTAAACAAACACAAATAAGATAATTAAGATCCTAACAAAGCATGTTTTGAAAAACAACTTATGGCTTTGATTAGGTCAGAACCCAGTGATTTTTTTAAATTTTTCTTTGTTCCCACATGTGAGTCAAAATGGATTGACCTTCAACAATGAGTGCTTTTGAAGGATTACAGCAAATCTATTATTTCATATTTTGAAATTTGACAGTAAAATTAATTCTTGGCTTTCAACCATCATATATTTATATATATACATATATATATAATATACTTAAATATACATATTTATATACCTATACACACAAACACATGCATACGCACATATATAATCATGTACATTATAGTATGCCTAATTATTCAGCTAAATTTACCTCACCATACTTTCACTCTTATTAGAATAGAGCTAATATATTTCAGAGTTGCAAACCTGTGGCTGTGAAAAATCAGTCACACACAAAAGGAAAATGAATCCCTCAGAAAATCACAATTGTTTACATTTAAAATAAGTTTTTAGCGTCATAGTAAGCTGTTACTTGACTTTTAAATTTAGCTTTGTATGTACATTATTAAGTTAAAGAAGAAATTTTAATGTAAGCTAATATGTTCTAAATTGTATTCATTTTAACTCTTAAAAAGACCTATTTTGATATTCCTAAGACAGGAAATTAAAATATTTTGTTTATATTCCGATCAATTTTGAATTAATATAATCATACTCTCTTGTTCAGGTAGTAGTAAAGTAGTTGTTTAATTAAACATGTCATTTGTTTACACTGTAGTGTTTCAGAAATGCTAGTTCAAAAGATAGGATAAGGACTTCTATCAAACATTTCAATCTGACAAGTAAATTACATTTCTTCCACCATAAATAGGTAAGCAGAAAACCATAGCAGTGATGAAAAGACATATTCTTCTTACTCAGAGATATGATATGCAGTCTACAAAATAGGAGCTTTTCCAAACTTCAAGATTAAAACAAAACCTCAGCTTTTACTATTTAAAATATTATAAATTTATTCAAATACTTTTAGCATTTTAAATGTTATATTAAAATTGTCATTCCTTTTATTAGCCAACTCAAAAGGCAAAAAAAATAGCGGATGGATTTTGATGGGAAACTCTGGATAAAATGAAATCCATGAATTATTGGACACATATGAAGAATGAGAAGCCTCAGTCAATGCCATCTCAAGTGAAAACATTCACAATGTCCCCCATTTGCCAAAGCAGGCTGGAAAGAATTGTTTACATTTTTTACAATTTATATTTTGTTAAGTAGCCTTTGTTGTAATTTCTCCTTTGCCTAGAATGTTTGTTGTTATAGCAATTACCATTGCTTTCACTATAGTAAAAGGCATCCTCCTAACTTTTAGTTAAACTTATGAAGTGAAAAAAAAGTCAATAAAAATTATGTATGCAAAGTAAAAATTTTATACAATGCTTAATTTGTAAAGAAATTTGGATAATTTTGTCCAGCCTTATGGAACTAGAGGACAGGTTTTATATTTTGGTTATCTTTTGTATAACTAGAGTATAATGACTGTTTTTGAGAAAATATTTCTGGTTTTTATTTTCTCATTGAAATGAAAACATTATATGGGAAAACTAAAATATTGCTAATAGTTATGAATGAATACGTAGGTCATCAGAACAAGGAAAATTGATAGTACTGTTACAAAACATAAACAATCTGATTTTCTGTTCTTTATTCAAAGTTCGGTTATCATGAACTTTTTAACTACGTTTTCAAAATTACTGAAATATTGTCTCTTTATGAATTCAAGGCAAATGTAAACAGACATTTCTTCATTTTCTAATTGAATCTCTACATCCTTCTGTTGGGTTTTTAGAATTATTGTGATAGGAATATTGATATTAACCAATATTTATTGAGTGATTATTATGTACAAGACACTTTACATATGTTTACTATTTGGATACATTTAGTCATCTCTCCATACACACACACACACACACACACACATTGTTATGCCCACAATATAGTTAAATTTTATTGAATAGATTAAAATTGTATATGAAAGAGAAATTAGGAACCAGTCTTTTACAATTAAGTTAACAAAAAGGGATGTTAACATGTGGTAAAACCAATCTGGTACTATTTTATGTTGGCAGTTATGTTTTTTTCTCTCCTCGGTGAACCACAAAGAAAGAAGATGGGTATGATTTTTACAGGGGTGAAATAGGTTGTCTGTCAGTTGGATTTAGGCGACAGTCTGTCTGCAAGCCGTAAGATGATCTGCAGAGCGCCAGAGGAAAGCAGGCAGGATTCCTGGCTTGCAAGAATAGATATTGATCTACCTTAGCCACCTAAACAATGCCTCACCTGTTTGCCTTGTCCATACCTTATTTTACGCAGTCTAATGCTTGTTTTGTTTGACTTTTCTTTTATTTCTCTGGATCTGAGCTTTGATACACTTTGGGGAGTACATAAACACAGTGTTGTACTTGAACATCACCATACTTCTGAGTCCTCTGGTGGTTTAGGACCACCCCTCCCTCTTGAATAGCTCTGTTATTGAAAATTATGAACCAGAGCTAAATTACGAGGCCTCATACAGAAGAGGTTGATCCACAGCCTAGTGTCCAATAACACTGAACGTGAGATGCTACTAATTACTGCCCTATGGACCTCGTTTAAAATTTCTTAAATTTCAGCTTGTAAAAGGCTTTATTATTATTAATTCTTTTTTTCCTCAACAGATAGTTGAAAGATAAGCCACTACAGTATTTAGAATTCTATCCATTTTTTGGAGCACAACTATGTTACTCTGTACTGCCTCAAGCACTAATGAAATACAAAACTACATTCAGCTTCCCAGTAAACTATAATATAAATATTTTACCAGCACTTATTATTAGTTTGCCATTTCCTGCTGACAGCTATTCCAACTTTGCCAGCAGGCACTGGATCTCACAATTGTATTATGTTTTGAACAAATAGCGACAAACAAAAATTCTCACAAAATAAATGAACAAGATTTCCTGGGAAAAAAAAACCTCTTCCAATGTTAAATGAATATTTCTTTCAAACTCTGACATGTAATATTATTTAATTTGCATATTGCACATTTCACTTTTTACTGGAAAACAATTAAGTTAACGAGGAATTAAATAATGTGCACTCAGGGATAATTTAATATTACTTGTTTGATTTTAAGAGTTTTTTTTTTTTGAACTTTTTTGCTGTTCTAGAGAAGCCCACATCCTAATGCTTATACTGACAATGGAGCACTCTGGTTTTCAAATGATACAGTGTAAAGACCAGCAGAGAATGGAGTCATCTTTTTGAGAACCACAAAATGAAAAGGTTCATGTAAAACTTTGTGACTTTTCTGTGCTGTCCAGGAAGACCATAAAACTTAGCAACTAATGAAATATGAAAATGCTTAAAATATATCTTGGCTTTAAACTGGAATAACTTTCTACTAATGCTGCTTCTATCAGTGATAATCAGTAACCAGCAAATACATCCACTCCCTCGCCCTACCCTTGCTTCATTACAGCTCACTAGGATAAAGCACCACCTTTGTTAAGTCAAACCCTTCAGTTATGCAAGCTTCACCCACTTAACTGAATGTGGCTGGAGAAAAAAAACCAAAACAAAACATGAAACAATGCTGACTGATCTCACCCTAAGTTTGGGATCACTTTTCTTTTAAAATTTTTTTTTTCTTAATGCTTATTTATTTTTCTGAGAGAGACACAGTACAAGTGGAGGAGGGGGCAGAGAGAGTGGAAGGGAGGGACAGAATCCAAAGCAGGTTCCAGGTTCCAAGCTGTCAGCACAGGGCCTGGCGCGAGACTTGAACTTTCGGACTGGCAGATCATGACCTGGAGCTTGAACTCACCGCCTGGGAGATCATGACCCGAGCCAAAGTCAGATGCTTAACCAATTGCGCCACCCAAGCGCCCCTGGGATTGCTTTCCTCAAGCAGGTCTTTAATTCTGTGCAGCACTCGTACTACATTTGCCTACTTCATTCATAAGATGCAGATGATGGTTTTACATCTTTTCTCCTCAGATCTCCAGCATGTCTTTCCTCATCGTCATCCTAAACTGCTGTCCATAATTTTTACCCCACTAAGAATGGAGCAAACAGCTCATTTCCATGAGCTCCTACTTCTGCATCTACTGACCTAACTACATTTGACTGTATTTGTGCAAATATACTTGAACTTTTTATTACCATACACCTTGAAAAAGCCTAGCCCACTCTACTTGGGTACCAGATCGCATCCTTCTGTTCCCTACCCTATAACGTGAATCTAGCAATTCTCTCTGCGCTTCCTTGGACCCGCACATACTTCCCTCCATACCCGATGGTTCACACCAGTACACACACATGTTATTTCTTGCGCTTCTAAATAAACTCACTCTTGCCTCCGTTTCACTTTCTGTCTCATCCTCTTTACAATCTTTCCTCTTCTCTCATTCCTTTTAAAACAAAATTCCTTGAAAAAGAGTTTCCATATGCAGTTTCCAACTTCTCTCTCCCATTCTTTCTTTAAACCTAAACAGACTGTTGGCGTCAGAACTTCCCTGAAACGGCTTTGATCAAGTCGCCGGGAATTCCACGTGGCTAAATCAAATGGCCAATTCCCAGGCTTCATCTAACTTAAACTCTCATTAACATTTGACAAAATCGATCACCATCTCCTTCTTACCACATTGGGCTTTATTTGGCTTCCAAACTTACCATGTTGTTTTGCTTTATGTTTGTTTTGTTTTCCCACTTCTGGATGTTCTGTTAGGCGGTTTCACCAGAGTGAGGAGGCCTAAAGCAGATGCTGACCACACCCTCCCGCTTTAACAGCCACACCTTCAGAGCCACCTCTAAGAGCCAAGACACCAGGAGAGGCCTAGGCACCGAGCTGGCTCAAAAGCCGCAAGGGGACTTCTAAGAGCTGAGCATGCATCTAAAAGGTGCAGCTTGCCCTTAAGGCCACAGCCAAAGCTCATTCGAAACTCATAAATATACAACACACGCAAAAATACAGTTATAGCACAATGCATCATGGGTAGGCACATGCGCTGAAGCCAAACTGTTAGGTAACCACCAGCTGTCAATCAAAAATGTCAATCATGGCCTAATTTACATATGCAGAAAGCGGGCGCAAAAAGATGCAGCTAGTGCTTCTCTCCTCCATTCCCTCTGTTGTTCTGGCAGGAGCCTGGTTTCAGTCTGGAAAGTGTACTGTACTTACACGTAAGATACTCTAACCCCTGTCTCCTTGTTCTTGTCTCGGGTCTCCAAATCTTTAGCATCTGGGACAAGACTCTGGCAGCCCAGTAACAGTTCCATCTCAGATTTGTTGTTATTTCCTCCCAGTTTTCCTGACTTGTAAACATCGCGGTGCCTCTGGGCTCAGAACTCACATCAATTCTTTTTTTGATCTTTAGTAATTACTTCGTTGAACTCATCCATCTCAAGGCTTTAATTGCCATTGATATGCTGGTTTAATATACAGATCTATGTTTGATATAACAATACAAAAACGTACAAATATATCATATAAAATATATTTGTATGTAAAATATATAAATACATTGTATATAGACCTATAAACATATTATATATAAATTGGCATAGGGGCGCCTGGGTGGCTCAGTTGGTTAAGTGTCAGACTTCAGCTCAGGTCATGATCTCACAGTTGTGGGTTGGAGCCCTACGTCAGGCTCTGTGCTGACAGCTCAGAGCCTGGAACCTGCTTCTGTTTCTGTGCCTCCCTCTCTCTCTGCCCACCCCCTCTCATGCTGTCTTTCTCTCTCTCAAAAATAAATAAACATTAAAAAATTAAAAAAAATTAAAAAAACCCAAATCGCATATAGATACAAGTGATTCAGATTTCTTTTGTGAATTACGTTATTTACAGCTACCCACAAGATACGTCCACTTGGATTGCAAATATACATCTTAAGTTTAACATGTCCAAACATGGTCTTTTCCCATAACCTCACCCACTCTTTTCCTGTTCAGGGAAAGGCAACTCCATTCTACTAATTACACGAAATAAAATTCCTTAGCCTAGCCTTTGGCTGTTACCTCTCTTTCACATACGACATTCAATCTGTCAGTAATTTATGTAGGTGCTATTCTCAGAATGTATCCAAAGTCATCCATTCCTTGCCACCCTCACTGGCACAACTTGGGTCCAATCCATTCATCATATCTCACCTGGATTATTACAACTCTCTTCTGCCTCTGCTTCTGCCCTTGTCTCTCATTGATTGCACTCAACCAGTAGCCAGGAAATGTTCAACTCTAACTCAGGCAATCTCATTTTTCTGTTCAACTTCCTACTGTTTTACTATTTTAGTCAGACTAAAAGCCAAAATCCTTGCAAAGATTATAAGGCCTTGCATGACCTGTGCTCTTCCTTATCCTTCTGACTTCATAATCACTTCCTCTCTTCCTCAAGCACTCTGACCTCTCTAGCCTACTAGCTGTTCCTCAAAGGTATCAAAATTGCTCCTGTCACAGGACCTTTGCATTTCCTGTTTCCTTTGCTGGGAAAGCTTTCCCTGCCTCCACCGTACACACATACAAAAAATGTGTTATATGGCACATCTATGACCCACCTCCTTAACACAGATTTCAATGAGTCCTTCCCAGACTATATTACCAAAAATTTGATCCTTCTCCCATGATTCCCATGACTTCTCCCTGCTTTGTTTTTCTCCTTACCATTTAGCTAACATACTATATATTTTACTTATGTAACTTGTTTATTGTCCATCTTTCCCACTAGAATGCAAGTTCCACCATGTCAGGGATTTTGTCTTCTTCATCTTATTTTGTCTATGATAAATCTCCAATGCTTAAAACATGCCCTGAGATAAGGTTGATGAGTAGTATCTGTTTAATGAATGAATGAATGATTTAGGGAAGGCTGTGTAAAGAAAATATTTTCTTAAATTTTAATTTTTTGTAATTATTTATAAATTGTATGATGTCTGACGAATTGAGGAAACAATTAATACTGTATGTTTATTCTCTGAGTCTTCTGATCTGACCTGCCAACTCTGTCATTGCAACTGTTAATTTCAAAGGCTCTGCTATCAGGCATACGATAGTTTAATCTTCTATCTCTTAGATGTCCCACTTGAAAAAGAATGCTATTTATAAAATTCATTATGCATGAATGAGAGTAACTTAAAGTTACCTATTCTGGAATTTAAAAAATTACAATCAGAAGGAATGTGTGATGATCTCCTTCCCTTCTGGTTCTTTGTATCGACTTTTCCTTTGGCCCAATATGTTTTTACTCCTTCTTCAACTTTTCAATTTCTGTTCTTGAAGTCTCAGCTTAGATGTCACTTTCTTGATAAAATCTTCTCTTAATCACTTCCATCTCTGTAAATGGGGTTAAGGGCCATACTTACTTTCCTCTATCATGACACCACACATTGGTGAAAATGTTTATTTTTCAGTCTCTTATAATAAACAGACTTCAAACGAATTAAAGGCAGGGTGCTTGTCTTATTTTGTTATGCATATATCTCACAAAACTCAATGCCTAAAATATGAACAAACATTTACCAATGGTCTAGTATTCTAGGTACTTCTGCCCTCTAGAGATAGGACATAATCAGTTCCAGTGAGACTCCTGAGAGTATGAAACAGGTGCTGTGTCTGTTTTGTTCATGTTTGCATTTTGTGTCTGTGCATTATAAGTATTTAATACATGGTATTGAAAGCTATTCTATGTAGTGAAATTAATAACGAATATAGGCACGGATATACATATCATTGCTTCGTTTTTTAAAATGTTTTTTTTTAATTTTTAAAAGTTTATTTATTTATTTATTTATTTTGAGAGAGAGAGAATACAAGCAGGGAAAGAGCAGAGGGAGAGAAAAATAATCCTAAGCAGGCTCCACACAGCCCTCAGTGCGATGCAGGGCTCAAACTCACAGGGCTGGAACTCATGGGGCTTGAACTCATGGGGCTCTAACTCATGGGGCTCGACCTCACAAACTGAACTGTGAGATCGTGACTTGAGTCAAAACAAGAACTGGACGCTTAACTGAGTCACTCAGGCACCCCAACATATCATTGCTTTCTACTGCCTGTTTTGGTCTTCAAGAATCATCACCTGATAAATGCACTCTGTTAACACAGAAGAAGCATATCACACTGACCTAGGTTTTGGGTAGTTTCCTTTACAAAAATCTTTATCTTTTTAGATTCTTGTTTTCTTTTAAAAACTTGAGAATATCTTTCATGACAAAGTTGTGTTCCTCTAGGACATTTTGAAGAAGATCTTTTTCCCAAAAGTCAATTTGCAGAAGGCTGATTTGGAGTTTGTTTCTTTTAACTCTTCAGTGTTAGCAGTCAAGTTTTTGTTTTGTCATCATAATAGCATTTTAAGTAATGTCCAATTGCTTTTATGTCAGCTTCCTATTTGCATATGTAGACTAAGGGGCAGAAAGTGGAGGATACCGAGTAGAGAGTGTGGAGAAACTGAGGAGCACTCAAACTTCATATTTCACCAGCTTCATATTATTTGCATGATACAAAAACAAGCATATTACTCAAATACAAGAACTGGATTGGCTCTTGTTCTAGTCTCAAGTGCAAGATAATTGCCAAGTGAATCAAAATTCCTCCCCACCCCCAACAATCACTTTCCATATCTCTATCCTAAAAATATAATAAATTTTATTGAAAGAATATTCTGACCCACTGATTGAAAATATCTGTAAATCACATATATATAATAAAGGACGTGTGTCTGCAATATGTAAAAAGCTCTTACGATTCAACAATAAAAAGTAACTCAATTTAAAGATAGACAAAATATTTGAATAGATGCTTCTCTAAAGGAGTATTCGAAAGGCCAATGATCCTCTGGAAAGATGCCCAACAACATTAGTCACTAGGGAAATGCAAATCAAAACCACTATGAGATACCACTTCACACCTATGAAGGTGGCTCAAATACAAAAGGTGGACAATAACAAGTGTGGATGAACGTGAGGAGAAATCGGGACTCTGATATGTTGCTGGGGGAATGGTAAAATGGTACAGTCACTTTGTAAAACAATTTGGCAACTCTGTAAAATGTGACCTTTGTCTCTTTCCTGAGTTTGATTCCCTAGCTGTGGATTGCTAGAGGCTACTTCCTTGAGGCACTGTCCTGGAGTTGGTGAAAAGCAGTTCCTTCAATAGCTTCCTGAGAAAGACCAACTAGAAGGTAAGTTATTTGAGACATGACCTGGAAAGACTATACTCTGTTCTCACACTTGATTGATAGGCTGGTAGGAAATAAGTTTTTCTCAGTATTTTTGTTATTTTCCCCTCGTTTTCCACTTTCTATTCAGTGATGCTATTGAGCTGTTGAATCCTATTTATGACTTTGTTTGTTTACTTGTTTATACTACAAAATATAATTAATTCTCCTCATTCCTTTCAGGCAGGTCTACTTATTCCAAGTGAAGTGGAACAAATTCTACAATGATGGAGAATGTAGGATAGTTTAAAATCCAATTTAGTCGTCTAGACAATGTATATTGCTCAATGGATTTGTCCAATACATTTAATTCGACTTTTCTAATTTTTGCTAGCTTTATTGGAATTTCTTTTGATACACCTTAGATGACATCTTAATTCCACTTAGAATGGTGGTCAGATGGCAACACATGGTGGGGTATCATTAACTAAAATGAAATCCTTTTCTGTAAAACATGTTTAATTTCTTTAAAGTTCTGACAAAGTCATTCTATGGAGAAAAAAAAAAAGCTTTCAACTGCCAAAGTGATCAGGGAACAGGAGATTAGAGCAAACACTAAAAAGGGAAGATAATTTGTGAACTGACAACCCATTTATTTATATTTACCAGATAATTACTTCACCTCCTGCAACACTTTGATTATGAAATAAAGGATGGAGGAAATTAAGTGGATTAATTCAGTCAACAAAAGTGTCAGTTTTTATTTAAATTGTTTCCAGAGATTTTCAGTCAGGTGGGTAGGTGAAAAGATACTCTCTATCCTTCTGCCCTGGGAGGATGTCAGAATCTCAGCAATGGCAGTTGAGAATATAGGGCTGCGTTCGGAAGGGGAGAAGGGATGTGCGTATATTTTGTAAGAGTCCCTAGGGGATTCAGATATACCTCCATGCTGGTTTAACCAGTGCAAGCTTGTATTTCCACTTTACAGTAGCCACTTCACTCAGTCTCTCAATTGCCTTTTATCTACCTAATCCTGCTATTACTTCCCCCTTCTCTCCATTTTCGGAAGGGAAACGAATTGTGATAAAGTGAGACATTTTGTGGTGAAGAGGATACAGTTTTACTACCTTTAAAACATTTCAAAAAGCAATACAATTAGCTAAGCACTTATGTTTTATTAGTAATAGCAAGCAAAATTAATAAGTAAATTCAACTAAAAATGATTATGTGTCAGAGTGTATAGTTTTTACATTGACATTTCACATAATCTGACTTTGCTTAGAAGAGAAATCACTCGGCTGTTAAAATTACTTTTAAAGAGCTGTCAAAATTGGAAAACCTGCTGTCAAAAATATGATGAGAAAAGTTTAAAAATGGTAAAGTATGTTGACTTAGATAAAAAATATTACCTTCATGAAGGAAAACTTGAATATTTATCATGATCTTCAAAAGGGATGACTTTTTCTCCCTGAAACTGGACATCTTTGTTTTAAAAATTATATCTTGACAAGTGAAGGATACCATGTATATTGTACCACAATGAGAACACGTCTGGGTGATAGAAAATGTTAAAATATTAATGCTATCTATGATTCTTCTTACTATTATTCATTTTGCCTCATTTTTAACTGAAGAGAACTTTTAACCCTTGTCCTGATTTTCAGCTTCTTGGAGTTCTTACACATGTATTGACCAAACAAACACATTTTAACTAATAGCAGAAGAGTGCAAATATATGTTTTCTGAAAAGCATGGTGATATTTTTATATTTTTATTCTGCCTATTCCAATTATAAGAAAAAATATTATCTCCCGTAGGTCAGATGCTCATTATGCACCACTGAGAGTTTGAAGTACAAATGGTTAATTTTGAGACTTCACATTAATCTTTCAGTTAAAGATTGATCCTTCTGTCCCTATCATAATATAATTCAAAACACATAAATTTGTTTGAGGGCCTTGGAACTGAGGAAAGATAGATTAGTAAAACCAAGCCTCTTTTAAACTCTTTCCATTTTACTTTGAGTGAAATCTGTCAGTAATGTAAACCTCAAGGAGTTGAACTTCTCTTTGAACTAGTCACTAGGATTCTCCAGAATATGTTAAACATTTGATTATCCATTCTTTATAAAAATGATTAAGGGCTTGTATTTAGGTGAATAAAATATATGAATATGAAATAAAACACAAGTTTTCCCCTTATTTTTGTGCCTACATAAATAATATAAGACTTAGAGTTGGTAGGCTGAGTAACTGTTTTGTCCACTTCTTACTGTTATGTGACCTTAGGTTTGCCTGTTTCTCCATATGTAAAATAAAAAATTGTAGCTATCCCCCTCTGACACATTCACAAAAGTCTTACGAGGATTAGTATACAAATGATTGAAAAGCGCTTTGTAGATATAAATGTTTGAGCAGCTCTGTTGTATAAAGAAGAAAAATAAAGATACAACTCTAACAGAGGGAATTATCTGAGCTAGAATTGCAGAAGAAAAAAAATTTCCCTGCAGAAAGAATTACTCAGTACAATTGTCCATGATGAGCAAAGAATATCATTTTATGGTAGTTACTATTTTATTGTTAAGTGAAATAATTTAGGGCTGGCTAGTAGATATCCTAATATTTACATAATCTTTTATTGTCTCTAGATGTAATCATCAAAATTTTAAAAAATTGAATTTCACACACTGCATATATATATATTCTAAAACATACAAGCTTAACCAATAAAGATACTTACAAACATTGCAATGCATGATAGAAGTGTAATTTCATAGCATCAACTTGAAATGCCAGAATAATTTTACGAGATGTCAACTATATAGAAAATTAAGTGTGAGGCTTGCAAATTTACACATATTTGAATCTGAATATATAAAACTTATTGTGCTTAGAATAATGTTGATATACCCTTATTATACATGTGCATAAGAAACTATAAATTTAGAACTCTAACCGGTAATCCAAAATAGAGTATGTGTACATTGAAGAAAAGTTTGTGTTGCTATGGGAACTTTGGCTTTGTTTACATTATATTGCAAACTATATTATGTGCCTTGGTTCACCTTAATGACTACCTTCATATATTGCTAATTATACTATTTTCCCTCATTCATTCTGATGATTAACTCCTTAAGGTTAATACTGCTCATCTTTATTGAGTTAGTTCATATTTTTCTCGAATACAGAAATACGAACTTACATTTACCTTCATTTGTGAAAATTGCATTATGCATGTCACCATCACCTGTTCATTACATTAAGTAAAAGGAGTTTTAGCTTTTATGAAATTTGCAAAATTACATTTATGAAAATTATAAGCTTGACCTTGTTTGCCTATAGATACAACATGTGCCAAATTGTAGAAAATAAATTTGTGAACATTTTCTGTTTTGAATATAAAAATGTATAATTTCCTGGAACGCCTAGGTGGTTCAGTCGGTTAAGCGTCCGACTTTGGCTCAGGTCATGCTCTTGCAGTTCGTGAGTTCGAGCCCCATGTTCGACTCTGCGCTGATGGCTCAGAGCCTGGAGCCTGCTTCGGATTCTGTGTCTCCCTCTCGCTCTCTACCCCTCCCCAGCTCACACTCAAAAATAAATAAACATTAAAAAAATTTTTTTAAACGTATAATTTATAATTTCCTTATTGAGAATTTCTTCTAACATTTTAAAAGAGGAAATCTAGGCCATTAAAAAAAAAGTTCACATTTTCAATGTATAGGCAAAGACATGATGAAATATTCATTATGTGTATGCAGAATTCCTGCTGAGTTAGTAGGACTATATAGAGCTAGTTAGTAATGAATGTGTTAAATCATAAATATACCTATAGAGCCGATATTGAATCTCAAGGGTTTGGTTACCTTTCCACATTTTCCAATTAAAAAACTTGAATTTCAGAAAAATTTTAGAATGAAACTATGTATGGATTATTTCAATTCTGATAAACTGGGGTTGCTATCTTTATCCAGAAATGGTCCCTGGGTTTCTATCATGTGCTAGATGTGTGCTGGACGTGGGTGTTCATGGTAATATAGGTAAGCTTTCATAAGGTTAGAAATATGCAAGAAGCAATTACAATATAGTCTTTCAGATCCTGTATTTTATAAAGCTGTTGCAAAATCCCTTGGGATTTTTTGGGGGGCCTTTAGTAGCATATTTATTTGAGATGTTACATGAGGTAGTCCCTGAGCTACAAGAGGTAAAAGAACATTCTCTTATTACAAGTTGATAAAAGTAAAAGGTAAAACATTTTTCACAACAGCATGAACCACATACTCAGAAAGAGATATGGGTTTGCTATAAATAACCTCATTCCCAGTCCCCTATGGCTACTTTTTTAACTTTATACAGATAATGAATTAAGTTAAAATGCACTATTATATACACACTTACATATATAGCATATAATATAAAATATAAAATGCACTATAATTTTGGTAAATTTCAGGACCAGTATTCTTAGTACCCCATAATATACATTTTATCATTTATTTTATTATTTTTTTAAAAAATTGTTTATTCATTTATTTTGAGGGAGAGAGAGAGGGAGAGGAGAAAGAGAGCACATTCAAGGGGAGGGCAGCAGATAGGAGAGAGAGAAACCTGAGTGGACCCCATACTGTCAGTGCAGAGCCTGACCCAGGGTTTGATCTTAAGAACCTGAGCTGAAATCAAGAGTTGGTCACTTAACTGAGTGCACATCTTCATTTTAATATCCAAAAGAAGGAAGACTTGCAAGTAGACATTTCAAATAAAACCACAGCTACAAAGTTCTACTTTTTTTTTTTTTTTAAGTAGGCTTCATGCCCAGTGGGGAGCCCACTGCAGGGCTTGAGCTCATGACTTTGAGATCAAGACCTGAGGTGAGATCAAGAATCGAATGCCTAACTGACTGAGCCACCCAGGCATCCCTACAAAATTTGACTCTTGATAGCATTTACCCTTTGGGGAAGTCCTTTAATCTTCAAAGGATAAAAGCAGAGAATAGAATTATATACGCTGAAGGGGTTCAGAACAAGTCTCCCCAAAATGCGCCACTTTGGCATGTGGATTATTTTGAGCTAAAGGCAATCAAGACCCAAAAACTCAAGAAAACTTTTTCCTTCTCCCTTAAACTACCCCCAAAAATATTTATATAAGGGGTCTGGCCCAGAGAAAGATCTATTACCAAGGGATAACATATCTAAATGACCTATCCGTATGGCAGGACAGACATCTAATTATTACATATCTGCTCTTCTTATTCTGTGAATCATCCTCCTACCGTTTGAAGCCCCCAGCCTCTATCTCATCCCTTTACTCAAGATGGCATATAAGCCTCAACCACCTGACTTGTTCTCAGTCTCAAATTTTTCTGGGATCTCCATTTGTATGTAATTAAATTTGTTTTTCTCCCATTAATCTCTTTTATGTTAATTTGATTATTAGACCAGCCAAAAAGATAGAATGGTAGAAGAAAAAATTTTTTGTCCCCAACAACACAGAAATCCATAATGTAAAGGCCATAAAAATTTGTAGCACAGGGGCGCTTGGCTGGCTCAGTCGGTAGAGCATATGACTCTTATGGTCTCATATGGTCTCACGGTTGTAGGTTTGAGCCCCATGTTGCATGCAGAGATTAGTCAAAAATAAAATCTTAAAAAAAAACCGAGGTTTGCAGCACAGTGAGAAGGTGTCTCTGTTCCTTCTCATTGTATAGAAAGTATGTGAATTGTGTTGCCCAACTCTTGTCACGTTCTGTTCTGTTCCTCAAATACAGAGAAGCTATGCTTCCAACTGGAGTATCTGCAGAGTTACAGACTGTCAAAGGGAACAAGTCAGCAGCAAAATCTTTGAAATTGTCCAAGTGGGACTCCAGTTGTCTTTAAGGATGTAGAGGCAGATGAGTCCTTAACTGTTGATGTTGTAGTGATAGATTCTGGTGTGGAAAGTAACTTTTGGTGGCTTACATGGATAATCCGATGAAAATGTGATATCCAGAAAAACCACACCACCTTCACACACAGAGGCTGGTGGACCAAGTATAGTTAACTTCCACTCATAAATGTCTGCTTTAGGACCAGCATGGCAGTTGGGAGGAGAAACATGGATGACTTCAGTTAGCTCCTTCTGAAGTCTTTGACACAACTGGTGGGTAATTTAGCAGCGGTTTTCCTAGACAGTTCGGTGTTTTTGTGTTTTGTTTTGTCTTGTTTTGTTTTGTTTTTCCTGCTGGGTGACACAAGATATTCCTTCTTGCTGTCCTTCAGGCTCTGGAACAGCTAGATCTCTCTGATATGCCTCTGAACTACCATTGCCAGTGCAGGGGCTCTCATCATTGGATCGTTGCCTATCACTGGACATCTTGGTGAAGTTATTCCTTGGAAAATTCGACTGCTCATCTGGCCTGTTCATACAGTCCTACAGTGTGGGATGAGGAGAGGGGGAAGAAAAAAAAACCTTCCTTAAAGAAATACAGGCAGCTGGGAGTGGGGGTTGAGGGAATAGAAAAAAAAAAAAAAAAAAAAGAAGCCAAGGAGATTTGGGCTGGGGAGTGTGGCAAATTGAAAGGAGGGGGATTGTGTCCCCTAGGAATTTTTTAAAGGATAATTATTTTTTTTTAAGGGCATGGCCATTGATGATGTTTGCAGGCAGGCTGGTTTAGGTCAAGAAGCAGGGATTTGTGGAGATAAGTTTACATACGATACCGGAGTGATGGATATACAACATTTTGCCTTTGTCAAAACCCATAAGACTTTTTATAGCACCAGAATGAATTTTATTGTGTGCAAATAAAAAAGCAATTTAGAAGATTGGGAGAGCTCAGAATGTAAGACATACTGTCACACAGGAATCTGACTATATGACATTAACAAAACAACCTCACTGCAGGGATAGGGAGAAAAGGTTCTGGCCTAAGTAAATTTGGGAATGAGTGGATTCTGTAAGACCAAAGGCAAGGAACTGCACATAAGCAAATATAACTTCAGTTAATATTTGTTTTCCATAAAGGTATGAGCTCAAGTACACTCTGAAGCCACTATGCAAGTACACTATGAGGGCTGCAAAGTAACAAATTTCCAACTCCATCACTATCTGTATTTGTGGTGTCATCTTACTGTAATGGAGATAACTTTCTTCCTGTCTGCCTGTCTCTACTTTTTCTTCCTTCCTTCCTTCCTTCCTTCCTTCCTTCCTTCTTTTTCTATCATCTTCTCTCTCTCTCTCTCTATCTATCATCTATCAATCTATCATCTATCTATTTAACATCTTTCATCAGTATGGACTTACAGATTCTATTCTAATCATTGGGTTATACTCCATTACTACGTTATTTATTTTGATTTTCAAATTGTTCCAAATTTGCCCAACCCGAGACCCTATAGCTTAGCTTCTGTGTCTTCTTGACATTTGTTCTTATCCTTTATTTATTTATTTTTTTGAATACTATCCCCCTTACACAATAAGATGTTCTAGACTCATTTTGTACTTTTCTTGACTCACCTTTGGTGATTTTTTTGTGGCAGTAGATATGCTCATTATTGGTGTATTATTGCCTCCAGACTCTTTCAACAGAGCTATGATATGCATATATACATGAAATTAAGAGTGCATACTGATGCCTTCAATTGCAAACCAAACCTACAGGGTTTTTCTATATTTGTATCTCTGTTCTTTCACAGGGAAAACCCTGACTCACAACAACATTAACTCATTTGTTCAATTATCTATACACAGAATAACAAATGTACTAAGAATTCAAAATCTGTTAGTTCTTTGCTTTCCCTAGATTGACAGTATATAGTCAAAATATTGTGTTAAAAATTACTTGTATTATTATATTTTCCTTCCTTAGTGTATTTATGTCCTTTATTTGAAATACTGTTGGGTTAATTTTGTTGGGGGGGGGTTGCATTTAGTTTTAGGTGTTTCCTCCCATTCTTGTTAAATGTTAATTTGATTTAAATTTTTGATTATGTAGAATACTTCCAAATAGAAACTATTTTAAAAAGGTATACTCAGAACAGTGTCACTCTATCCCAAATCCCTTCCATCTGATTCTTTCCACTCTGCATATAATCAGTTTTACTGTTCTCTGGTTTATATTTCATGCTTTTATTTTCCAAAAACAAACAGATTTTAATATGTTTTCTATTATATTTACCCTGTTCAAAGTACTGTGTGTTTTCTCTATCCTGTATAGATTCTGACTGACACACTTTTATTGCAGTGTATCTTCAAATAATATGCTCTTTCCCTCCTATAATTGTTATGGTACATAAAATTTTATTTCTACCTAAAATTTTAAATGAGGTTTTAACATTTGTCTTAAACACTCTTTTCCGTTACAGAAATTAAATGTTTTATGCCTAACCCATTGTTAATTTCTTCTAGGAATTTATTTTTGCAGATATTGTATTTGTCTAGAAGTTTTATTTTTTTATTATGTATTTCATGCTTTGTCTCATTATGTTCATGTTACTCTTCAAATTCTTGAGTATACTTTTTGATACCTATTTTAAAGTTAGTTTATGCTAATTTTTTCATCTTTATCATTTATGGGTTTTTTTGTGTTGATTGATTTATCTTTTTAAAAAAATGTTTATTTACTTTTGAGAGAGAGAGAGAGACGGAGCAGGAGTGGGGGAGTGGCAGAGAGAGAGGGAGACACAGAATCCAAAGCAGGCTCCAGGATCCAAGCTGTCAGCACAGAGCCAGATGCCAGGCTCTAAGCCACGAACCGTGAGATTATGATCAAAGCCAAAGTCAGATGCTTAACCGACTGAGCCACCTGGGTGCCCTTGACTGATTTATGTTTTAACTATGGATTTAATTTTCTTTTCTTCTCACATGTGTAACAATATTTTATTGAAATGCTGTACATTATAAATTTCATGTTGCTGAGCGTTGTATTTTTAAATTTTCCTTCAAGTTGTTATTTGTTATCTAACTTTATTCTGCCAAGCAGTTAAGTTACTTACAGTTCAGTGTTATCCAATTAGGGCTTCCTTGGAAGCTGCGGTAGGGTTAGTTTGGGACAGTCTTTGCATTAGGCCTAGTTGAGCTCTCTTGGTGTCTCTATTGAATGTTCTAGGTGGTCGGTGAGGAATCTACATTCTGACTTTTGGGAACTTGAGCTTTCACACCCCTTTGTGATTTCTGGGAATTGTTTGACATATAGGTCCCTGTTCTTATTTGCCTTGAGCTATGAAAGTATGACTGAACTCTGCTTGGGAGCTACCTCCTCACAACAGGGCCCAGCAAGTTCTTCCAAGCAGAAATCATTGATTATAAAGCTCACCTAACTTTTTCTCTACTGTTGGTGATTAAAGCCTGTTGTACAATGTCTAAAAACCCTTTATTTGTATTTTCCCATTTTTCTAGTTGATAATGGTAGGTGGTAAGTCCTGTACTGTTTCCTCCATCATGGTAGAAACATAAACCCCTACAGTCGTCTGAATTCTGTCTTTAATGGTGGCTATCTCTTTCATTTAGGGCTTCTATTTTTTTGGTGGAACTTTTTGAGATTTAATGTTACAGGGTCATCTTCCTACGGATATTCCATAACTTTTCATTTCTTTTCTTTTCTTTTCTTTTCCTTTTAATCTCACATGACTTTGGTAATCTTATTCATCGATTTGGAAACTCTAGACTCTGAGTGTCTCCCAATGTAGCAAAATTGGAAAGGTGAGAGTTTTAATTTTTTTTTTGATGTCTAATTTTTTGATGTTTAATTTTAATTTTTTCTTAAATGTCATGCTTTAATGCCTTTATGCAGTTGCACTTTACAAAATGGAACATACATCTTGAATGTATTGTGGATGCTGTATGATCAGTGGTATGAGATTATAAAATTATGGGATCAAAGACTCCAAAGGGATGTTGGTAATGTAGTACATAATCAGGATGAATATCCTGTCAAAAATGAAGGAGAGTGTCAAGGATGGTATTGAAGAGGGAACTGAGATGTTAGAGTTGAGTGACTACTTGGAGACTCAGAAGCATGCAGAAGACAGTTATCCACATGACACAATTAATCCAGGCCAGGTAAGGGGCAAACATACCATGCCAATGACAAGAGAATCTCAGAACTTGGAGAAAGCCTCTCATCTTTTCCCACCATAGTAAGAACTAACAGCACCTTAGCCAGTGTGGGGCCAACACAGGTGTGTATTGGTATATGGCTAACACTCCTGGGCAATAGTGCTGTGCTAAGCACACTGGGGGTTTCAAAGAGTTTGCCTCTACCTGTGTCCATGATGGAGAAAGGTTTTGACAGTATCTTTTTATTTCTCTCTATTTTGCTGTTCCATGGTACCAATAAGCTTTATACTTCTGGATTATGGATATAAGTTAACTGCCTTTATGCATAATTCCCAGACTAACACAGTCATACAGGATTTTTACCTTTGTGAAATTGCTCAGGAAGATTATTTGAAATTCATGGCAAGAACATCCTACGTGGGGAAGATCTTTATAAGATTTTTCAAAATTCACGGGAACAGTAACCCAAATAAGAGAAACATCTATAAGATCCTAGAAGATATGTCCATAATTTAGAAGACTAGTACACTTTTAGAAGAAGGAAACAGAATATTATAGTTGAAGTTTAGAAGCTTTAGGAAGAAAGTCTGTAATTGCAGTGTGATTCCCTAAGAATGGTATTTTCGAGGACGAGTTTACAGCTACCTTTAGACAATGTGAAAAAAGCTCACAAGTAACCTCCCAAGAGATGACATTGAAGGGAGTGGGGCACCAAGACAGATATTATAACTTTAATCAGTTTAAGTATTACATCTATTTATGTTTAAAGTATTCACCTCTTTAAAGTAATGTGATAAAAGTATAGCATAATAGGAAAATACGTCCTATTTTAGAAGTACAGCAAAGCAGGCTGCCCAATGCAAAATTGTGAGTGAGATCATTTGAAGCTGAGAAAATATAAATACAGTATGAGCCCACATACCATGAAAAGTTAACAAATAGGGAAGAGAAGCAGCGGGGGAAACCCCAGGGCATTTAATCTTATTTTATGGTGGCATTCATGTACTGAAAAGAGTGAAAGAACAGCCCCCACACTTCCAGAAGTGAGTCAGTTTCATGTCTCAAGCTGATTATAAACCATTCAAGGGCGGCAGCCTCCCACAGCTGACTTTAACCGTGATTAGAATAGAAGATGGTGGCTAGTTTGGGCATACCATATGTACTCTGAAGCCTCAAAGCCCGATAGTCAGGTAAACTCAGTTTCTCTTGGACTAAAACATCGGCTTACAAATAACTTTCCATCAACATATTCTATAAAAGGCAGCTCGTCAACTGGCTAACCATATATGCTTAAACCATGACCAATACTATTTGGCATACACTTGACATTCTAGACCAATTTCAAAAGTTTAGGAATTCCATTGTAATTTCAAACCCTTTCAACTCTCCATCGTTATTGCCATCACGAAGAACAGTATTGCTTCTGATGGATGTGGATCATACTGTTCTACACAAATTCCCAGTTTTGTGTGAGAATCAGAATTTGTATCAAACAGTATGGATCCAGGACTGTTATGGTCTAGGAGGGGAGAAAACTTTCTAGTTGATGTCATTGTCTTTAGTGACAAAACACTGCATGGGGATGCTTTTAAAAACATTACAAAAATATTTTTTTTTCTTTCCTAATTGCAAACAGGATCCCATATTTACAGATCTCCTTTTCATCCTTTCTGAACAGCTCACTTAGAATACACATAATAAAGGATTAAAACAGAAAGAAGAAAGAATGAAGTCTGCTTTGCAGAATGGAAAGACTTTCTACATTTTCCCTTAACTGAAAACAGAAGTCCTGAAACTTGCTTGAGGTGTTCTCATTTCTGCTACATATTTTCAAGCATTGAGACTCAGCAGTGAAACTGCCTTTCCTGCTGTTGAAGTTACATGACCAACTTTGATTAAAACAATTGTGAGTGTATCAGAGCCACAAGATAGTATGTTCTCTGCCATGTGGAAGACGATGAAAACAACAGACATTGGACATTCTACATTCCGGCACATAGAACAGGTTATTCAAATCACAGAGCGTTGCAGGCTATAATTTAAGAAAAGTTGTTTTGCTTCTTCACAGAATTACTATTTTATTTAAAACAAAATGTGGAAATATTTCCCAGTATCATTTGTGGCCACTTGACACCAAACATGAAGTATTCTTATTTAATTGTGTGAAAATTCATTGAAAGCATGACAGGTTGAATTTAAGAGAAACAGAAGTTAGTTTTTCAAATTATTATCTTTTTTTCTGAGCTCAATTTGACCTACTAAATCTGCTTTAAAAAATGATAAATCTGAAACAGGTGTAGTGAAAAAATCGGAAAGAAACATCCTTTCTCCCCATGCTTATTGAAGTGCAAACCAACTAAAAGAACCTAGTGATATTCAAATGGAAATTTCAAATTCTGAAGGTGTGTAACATTATATGGGGGTTACATGTACTGGTTTTTCATAGTATCTCCTTAATTTTGTTCTCAGACGAACATATCTAAAAGTAAGGAGATTTACACCCCCCAGCTATCCCATCAATATCCCACTAACTTGACAATAATGTATATAATGGCATCTACTCCGACACAAATCCACTTTTCCTTTTTCCTGGGAGGAGGTTTATAGCAGAATTAAATTTTAACTTATTTTCCTTGCAAAGTAAAAAAGTAAGAATGGTCGCTATCCCACTTCATATTCCTCCCAAAGAAAAATAAATAAAGCACCTAATTAATCCAGGACAAGTAATCCAGGATTCACATAAGTGGCACTACACATTTCTGAAATGTCCTCCAAACTAAAGGTTTATAATGAGTGAGACAAGAAATTATAATTCACTCTATCAAAAATCTGAAGAGGGAGGGAATATTTTTGCTATGCACAAGCTGAATCAAGTTAATGAGGCATCTAACATTGCAAAAAGAACGTTGTCTATAAATAAATTCAGTCTGATTGGGATGTATTAGTTGTCTGATAATATTCTGTAGCCTACAGATGCTTTGGGTAGAATGTAGATTTCTTAAAAAAGAAAGGCGAATGGAATTACTTCTGTATAGCTCCAGGTCAATTCTTGTAAGTGGCATTAAAAGAAAAATTTCCCTTTAAAACATGACCTAACATTCAGGATATTTCCAACGTAATACATTTCACAGAAGACAAAATATATTCTCAGCGAAATCTACTTGAAAGTTGGAATTTGGGGAAAGTATCTCCCCACTCACTCATGTTTTTTTTCCCATTGAAATTAGCATGTTAAGGTGATACTCATAGGCTGCGAACGTAAACTCTAGAGGCTAAAACGAGGATATAATTAGATTAGAACCTCAGCTACTGTTCAGCCTATTCCTACAACCTTGTACACGGAGTTATTCTTATTGTTGAGGGGATTGTACTTTTATTAATGAGCACCTGTGTCTGCCAGCTGTCTCTACAGAGTGGTATGCATCACATTGGAAGTTCAGGTTTTCAGGAACTTGTTTTTTATAGGATTGCAGGGTGTAGAGGTAGAATACATTGTTTGTTGGCTAACCCTTTTTCTTTCCCTTCGGGGACCTCTTGATTTGTTCATGTACTCACATGTGTAACACCAAAGATATGTCCTCTTGAAAACATTCAGTAAAAATTCACTTCCCCCACTTTTATCCTACTGAAATTGCTTTTAAACAATTCAAAAATGTATGTACATTTTTACCTAAAAAAGCTCAAAGAGTGGGGAAATGTACAAAGTGAAAAACAGAAGTCCCCTC
Organism: Prionailurus viverrinus; assembly: GCF_022837055.1. Taxonomy (NCBI): domain Eukaryota; kingdom Metazoa; phylum Chordata; class Mammalia; order Carnivora; family Felidae; genus Prionailurus; species Prionailurus viverrinus. The sequence continues at coordinate 74,320,196 of NC_062566.1, forward strand.
CTACCTTTCCACAAACCTAGTCCTCACTTGTTAAAATTCTCTATTTTTAGGGCTTTCTTGTGTATTAAAAAAATGTAAAATTCTATGAATTATAAGGGAGTTTCTTTAGTTTTATTGACAGATTTTGTAGGTTTTGACTTGGAATTCTGGGAATTTTATAGCCTTTTTGGTGATGAAATTTTTTCCTTTAGTTTTTATTCTTTTTTTAAATTTCATATTAGAGTCAGAATGAGAAGTATAATATCTTTATGCTGACATCTTTTATTGCAAGTTACTTTGCTTCCTATTCTTTTACATGATTGTCCTTATTCTGCCTTAATTGCAAAATTATTTTTTTTGTCATACAAAAGTTCTTTCTTGCTACACCTACTTCTTCATTTAATCATTTTCCTTCCTCCAATTTTTTCAAATGGAACCCTACAATCGTAGGATTGAAAGAGACCTTTAACATATGCAATCCAGCCTTTGCTGTGGTATTCTCCATAATTGTTTTACAATCCCTGCTTGAAAACAGATAAGAAACTTCCTACCTCCTAACAAGTCCGTTTTATTGTCTGCTTTTCTGTCACTACCATTCCTTTGCTCCTAGTTACACCTTCCTGAGCCTTACAAAGTAAGTCTAATTCATTTTCTGGTACCACTGTAAACATGTGAAGGCTTGTGTCTTGTTTTCTAATCATAAATTTTCTAGATGTCTGGGTAAAACATGTCAAGTTCTTTCGAGCATTTGTAAATGCCATAGCTTTCCATCTTTTCAGGGTTTTGATTCACTCCACAAATCATGTATCAAGGTGTCATTATGTGAAGAGTCCATGCTAGATGCCTTACAGTGACTATCAGTTGGTCTCAACCTTGAAAGAGCTTATCTCGGTCACTATCCATTTCTAGGAGTGAAAGGGGGTCAAAAAGTGTAAAGAAGCACATGTTTATCAAAACATTATGTGAATAAAGAGGCTTGTGACCAAATAAGTTTCATGTTGGGCTAACATTTCAGTGGATTCTGATTCTATTGGGAACAAAAATCCAAATTTCTTTTGGTAGCCCATTAATTCCTGCATAATCTGGCCCTTGCTGGCTTCTGGCCCTTTCCCTCGTATGGCTTTCATGTCACTGCTACCTGTCAGCCATACCAGCCTAATGTAAGTTCTTCTAACAAGCCAATTTTTTTTTTCTTGCCCTGGGGTCCTTGGATATGCTCTTTCTTTTGCCTCAAATGCCCTGAACTTTGTCAGGATTCAATATATATTTGTTAAAGGAATGAATGAATGAACGAACGAATGAATGAACAAATAAATACTTTTCCCTTCAAATCCTGGACCTCTCAAAGCTTTAAGTATGCAAATATATAACTCAAATTTCTAGGAGGGTGGTATGTAATGATTCCCAAATTTATTTGATCATAGATTTTTTTCATGGAGGGACTAATTTATCATGCACATATTAATTTATCATGCACATATTTTGAGAGTTATGGTAGGATAAAAATAGGATTTGAATCCTGGCTGGCACCAATTAATTCATGTGATCTTGGGCAAGATACTTATATTTCTCATAATCTCCTTTTTGTGACTCTGTGGGAGACCAGTAAAGAGTCAACTTCTATTTCTCCAGGTTCTGGTAAAAAAGGAGTAAACAAGGAAGTACCAGATGGAAATTAAAACGTTTTATCTCTAATGGGTATCAGTGGGAGGATAGAGCTTAATATGAATGACAAATGAAACTATGAAGTGAATCCCAGTCACAGGCACTGATGGACCATTTCAAGGCACACAGTTTTTCCATTAATGAAGTATATTATCTGTGGCAAGAGGAAATGATCCATAGGATGCCCTAGCCTAAGTGAAACATAAGATGGGAAGGCATAGAGAACTCCCAAGAGGGAAAAGAAAGAAAAAACTCTGCAAGGCGTGCCTAGGTAAGCTTTCTGAAATTGTTAATCAAATTAAGAAAGTCTTCTGCCTGGTGTGTCACATCATTGGAAGGAAGGAAAGGTAGAAATGGAGACTAAACATTTTACTCTAATACTTGTTTCCTCAACTGTAAAATGTTGACACTACCTATCACATGTTGTGAAAAGTAAATAAGGACCTGGGATAATCTACAGTGACTACTTTCAGAAAGTCAGATCCCTTTCCTTCCTTTTTTATGTGTTCAAACACGTCTTCCCATTTTACACATTCAAATACCTTATCAGAGGATTGAGCACTTGAAACCTTTAAACTCAGCTCCACCTATCTAATACGGAATTTGAACGAGTCTTAAAAGGAAGTAGATTAGAAGCCATTATTGTAATGTCTAGAATTTTGCAACTTTCCATAGATCTTGTATCTGGTCTCCCTAATACAGTACAGACCCTAGGCACATAAGTCTCAACTAAGAGAGAGCTTTTCCTCAGCCTCCTCTGGGCTTACTCAGTCCAAACAATTTGACTTCCATCTTTATACCTTTTTTAAAAAGTGTATTTATTTATTTTTGAGACAGAGGAAGAGACAGCACACATGCAAGTGGTGGGGAGGGGCAGAGAGAGAGACAGAGAGAGAGAGAGGAGAGAATCCCAAGCATGAAGGACTCGATCCCACCAACCCAACAGTGAAATCATGAACTGAGCTGAAATCAAGAGCCTGACGCTTAATCAGCTGAGCCACCCAGGTGCCCCTCCATCTTTCTATCTTGCTTAGTGTACCTTTCTAGAATTAGAGATTTGTCCTGACTACTTTTATTATTGAAATGTAGCCTTGATCTGCTTAAACTACATATGAATTATGAAAGATTTTTTTAGAAGAAAGTGATATGATTCAACTATGATTTTTGCCTGGTAACTATAAGAGTGCTAGTGGATAGGTGCTGCTGGTGAAAAGATCTATTCAAAAGTTACCTGTTCAGAAAGACTTTGCTGACCATTTCAAATAAAATAATCATATCTCTTAAATCACATTCACCATCCTACTCTGCTTTCTTTTTTTAAAAAAATTATTGAGAAACAAGATATTTTATTTACTTTAGTTTCTTTACATTATAATCTGAGAATGTATTATTTGATTTTTTTTCCTTGTTTATTATCTCCTCTCATAGAAAGACATGAGGGCAGAGGCTTTGTCTTGCCTAGCGTGTTATCTCTAGAACTGAAGAGTACCTGAGGTATAATACGTGTTCAATAATATTGGTTCAGTAAAAGAATGATTGGAAAGAGAAGATTGGAAAGAAGTGACAGTGGAGGACAGAATATGTACCTGCAATCAGCTTATTGCCTCTCAGCTCCAAATTCATCCCTCAAAACCTGCAGCTGTACCTTCTTTTTCTACCACAGTCTTGTGGAAGAAGCCCTCAGTCCAAGTTTGCAATTCTTTAGGTACTCCCCCCATAGCCCTAAGAAGAATTATAGAATTTTCTTACGTCTTTTATCAGAGATTAATAATTATTTATATTAAACTTCTGCTTGAACCACTATGTTGTTTCTATCTCCTGGTTAGACCCAGACTGATTCAGAATGGGGATAAGAATTTGGATGGGTCTCAGGAGGTAGACCCTTCAAGATGGGATTTTGAGATTGTTTGGCTATGCCCTTGAGCTTGAGCACAGTGCTGAGCATTTTTGTCAATGGGAAATGGATGCTAGTAATCCATGACTTATCGTGGCATCACAGTTAATTAAGCTACCAACTGTGGTTGATTGTAATGAAGTGCCAACTGAAGCACATTTCTTGGGAACTTGAGTGGCTGTTACACTTGACCAGATGGAAGTAATGAATCCTATAATGACTAGAATGTGGGATGAAATATTTTCGTGTGTACTTGAGCACTTATATAGAGAAAATAACCATCTTAGCTTCATTATTTCTAAACTTAACTTACAACTTCATAACCAGAGAGTTTCTCCTAAAAATATATTATTTCTTGTAGCCACATGACTGATATTCGTGTAAATGAAATGCAAAATGTTATTGGGTGAGTTGCTGAATTATAATGACAGGTAAACCCACACACTTGCTAAGTTTCTCATGTGAAAATGGAAAAGAATAAAACTCTGAAACTTGCAATAGGGACATCTGGTTGGATCTAAATGAACAGACAATCTTGGATCCACATGCCATTCTGAGACTCTCTTGTCAGTGTAAGTAGCTTGCTCTCAAAGCCTTGTGATAATCATATTTGAACAGATGCCTTGAAAGGGGACGCTTCTTCTTAAGATCCACCTCAACTACCCTCTGTTGCCATTAAACCCAGAACTAATGTCAAATCTCAGCATTCTCCATGTTGGGTTTTCTCATCCTCAGCACTATTGACATTTTGAACTGGATAATTCTTCCTTATGTGGGCTGTCCTGTGCCTTGTAGGATATGTAGCAATATTGTGGGTGTCTACCCACTAGACTGTACAATAAAAAAATCTACCCAGTTGCACAATAAAAAAAATGTCTGCAGCAATTGCCAAATGTCTCTGGGAGAAAAATTACCACTAGTTGGGAATCACCACACTAGGGCAAATAGTTACACAATATGAACTAGGAAGATACAGCTTACATACCAAAGAAATCACAAGACTTTGTTAATATCTGTCAGCAAAAGCCTAGGATACATGTATGAGAATGCATTCTGAGGTATTAGACCCAGGAAGGCATAATATAACACAGATTTTATTGGTATTATTTATAAGAAATTAAAATTGAACGTGTTAGCTAATGCAGCAGGAGATGTTTCTAACAACTTGCTTGGGTTGACTGAAACTTGGACTCAATATTGGCCTACATTTAAAGAGACTGTGATTCTAGAACCTCTCTGGAAGGATGTGTAGGGAAGGATCCAAAAGTTAATGGAGACAGGAAAGTTGGACTGGATTTATCATGCACCATTTATACACCCACCTAATACGTTCCATGAGAAATCCTAGAGGACATTTGCTTCACTGAGACATTAATATTAGTAAGAGAAATACCTGCAGCCTTGAAAAACTCTAAGGTTGGTCTCCTTTTGTAGACCAGATACGACTGTACGGGATCCCACAATGAGATGGGTTCTCCAATTTCATTGGGGATGAACTGACTCCAGAATAGCAGAAGCTAAATGGCCACACTTCATTGTCAAAGACAAAGTGATCATTTCAAGTGCTAAAGGTCAGGAAGGCATCCTAGAAATAAGAGTACATTTTCTCATACAGATCTTTGCAAGTGGCCAATTTATCACAGAGTCTCTAAGAATGAAATGAATAGAATTGGAGCCTCCAGGAAATCCAGGAAAGAAAAATATTCTGTGAGAAATAATTTTCTATGGGGTCCTGGGTGGCTCAGTCAGTTAAGTATCTGACTTCAGCTCAGGTCATGATCTCATGGTTTGTGGGTTCAAGCCCTGCATCAGGCTCAGAGCCTGGAGCCTGCTTTGGATTCTGTGTCTCCCTCTCTGTCTGCACCTCCCTGCACCTGCACTCTCTCTCTCTCTTATAAAATATAAATAAACATTAATGTTTTTTAAAAAAAGAAATACTTTTCTAAATATACTACAAAAGAAAATATATTATGAGTTGGGGAAATTGATAAAAGCATAGGGAAAAAATGATTGATCCAAGTGTTTGGAATATTGTACTTTGAGAAACAGAGCTTTAGTAACCTGAATACATTTCCATAGGTATAGGCACACTCTATGGTATAGTGAATAACATGTGTCACAATATAATAGCATATAATATATATAATAATATATAATATATATAATAGCATATATATTGTTTTGTTCTTATATTTGCATATATATAAGATTATACACATTTTTGTGTAATAAGATTTTCAAACTTTTAATAAAAGTTAGGTATGTTACTGCTTCTTAAGTGTCTTTATTGGAAGATTGGGAGAATTTGAAGAGGGTACTGAAATGAATAAACTTTAAAAAACATCAATAAACTGAAAATGTATTATTTGGAGTGTTTCTAGTGTCAGCATCAGAAACAGGAAGAAAACAGAGGGCATAACTTAAGGAATTTATTTAATAATAATTCTGGTAGTGACTGTTGCTTTGAAAGCTTCTCATTTCTAGTTTGAAACCTCAATTAAGGGAAGGAAAATTTTTGCTTAATCTTAGAAAGTGTTGATAAAATTAACAAAACATTATGGTATGGGCTAAAAGCTCACACCTTTATCAGTATCAGATTCAGAAAAGAGCAGAAGCTGCTTATGTAGGAACTTTCAGTGGATGATAACATATGCCACTTGGAATGCAAATGCATGGGATGAAGGAAGTCAACAAAAGTGCAAGTTCATTCACATCGACAGAAGTTGAAGTTTGGAAACTGATCATGTCAGTGAATGAGATAAACAATAGATTTGAAGGGGGGGAGGAAAAATATATTCAATTCTCTGAGGCAAATGCCCATTTGAAAGGTATTCAAAATCAAACCTTTCCCAGAAGAAATTAAAAAATATATGGAAACAAATGAAAATTAAAATACAACAATCCAAATGCTTTGGGATGCAGCAAAGGCAATCCTGAGAGGAAAATACATTGCAATCCAGGCCTATCTCAAGAAACAAGAAAAATCCCAAATACAAAATCTAATAGCACACCTAAAGGAAATAGAAGCAGAACATCAAAGATACCCCAAACCCAGCAGAAGAAGAGGAATAATAAAGATCAGAGCAAAAATAATCAATATAGAATCTAAAAAAACAGTAGAGCAGATCAACAAAACCAAGAGTTGGTTTTTTGAAAAAAATAAAAAAAATTGGTAAGCCTCTAGCCAGCTTCTGAAAAAAGAAAAGGGAGAGGACCCAAATAGATAAAATCATAAATAAAAATGGAATTGTTACAAATGATCCCTCAGAAATACAAGGAATTATCAGGGAATACTATGAAAAATTATATGCCAACAAACTGGACAACCTGTAAGAAATGGACAAATTCCTAAGCACCCACACACTTCCAAAACTCAAACAGGAAGAAATAGAAAATTTGAACAGACCCATAACCAGCGAAGAAATTGAGTCAGTTATCAAAAATCTCCCAACAAATAAGAGTCCAGGACCAGATGGCTTCCCGGGGAATTCTACCAGATATTTAAAGCAGAGATAATACCTATCCTTCTGAAGCTGTTCCAAAAAATAGAAAGGGAAGGAAAACTTCCAGACTCATTCTATGAAGTCAGCATTACTTTGATTCCTGAACCAAACAGAGGCCTAGCAAGAAAAGAGAACTACAGGCCAATACCCCTGATGAATATGGATGCAAAAATTCTCAACAAGATACTAGCAAATCGAATTCAACAGCATATAAAAGAATTATTCACCATGATCAAGTGGGATTCATTCCTGGGATACAGGGCTGTTTCAATATTCACAAATCAATCAATGTGATACATTACATTAATAAAAGAAAAGATAAGAACCATATGATCCTGTCAATCGATGCAGAAAAAGTATTTGACAAAATTCAGCGTCCTTTCTTAATAAAAACCCTTGAGAGAGTCAGGATAGAAGGAACATACTTAAACATCTCAAAAGCCATTTATGAAAAGCCCACAGCTAATATCATCCTCAATGGGGAAAAACTGAGAGCTTTCCCCCTGAGATCAGGAACACAACAGGGATGTCCACTCTCACCGCTGTTGTTTAACATAGTGTTGGAAGTTCTAGCATCAGCTATCAGACAACAAAAGGAAATCAAAGGCATTAAAATTGGAAAAGATGAAGTCAAGCTTGCACTTTTTGCAGATGACATGATACTATACATGGAAAACCTGCCAGACTCCACCAAAATTCTGCTAGAACTGATACATGAATTCAGCAAAGTCGCAGGATACAAAATCATTATACACTAACAATGAAGCAACAGAAAGACAAATAAAGAAACTGATCCCACTCACAATTGCACCAAGAATCATAAAATACCTAGGAATAAACCTAACCAAAGATGTAAAGGATCTGTATGCTGGAAACTATAGAAAGCTTATGAAGGAAATTGAAGAAGATGCAAAGAAATGGAAAAACATTCCATGCTCACGGATTGGAAGAATAAATATTGTTAAAATGTCAATACTACCCAAAGCAATCCACACATTCAATGCAATCCAAGTCAAAATTGCACCAGCATTCCTCTTGAAGCTAGAACAAGCAATCCTAAAATTTGTATGGAACCACATAAGTCCCCGAATAGCCTAAGTAATTTTGAAGATGAAGATTAAAGCGGGAGGCATCACAATCCCAGACTTTAGCCTCTACTACAAAGCTGTAATCATGAAGACAGCATGGTATTGGCACAAAAACAGACACATAGACCAATGGAATAGACTAGAATAGAGACTCCAGGATTGGACCCACAAAAGTATGGCCAACTAATCTTTGACAAAGAAGGAAAGAGCATCCAATGGAAAAAAGACAGTCTCTTTAACAAATGGTGCTGGGAGAACTGGATAGCAACATGCAGAAGGATGAAACTAGACCACTTTCTTACACCATTCACAAAAACAAACTCAAAATGGATGAAGGACCTGAATGTGAGGCAGGAAAACATCAAAACCCTAGAAGAGAAAGCAGGAAAAAACCTCTCTGACCTCAGTCGCAGCAGTTTCTTACTTGACACATCTCCAAAGGCAAGGGAATTAAAAGCAAAAATGAACTATTGGGACTTCATCAAGATAAAAAGCTTCTACACTGCAAAGGAAACAATCAACAAAACTAAAAGGCAACCGATGGAATGGGAAAAGATATTTGCAAATGATACATCAGATAAAGGGCTAGTATCCAATATCTAGGGGCATCTGTGTGGCTCAGTCCGTTAGGCATCCAACTTTGGCTCAGGTCGTGATCTCACAGCCCGTGAGTTCGAGCGCTGTGTCGGGCTCTGTGCTGACAGCTCAGAGCCTGGAGCCTGCTTCAGATTCTGTGTCTCTCTCTCTTGACCCCCACCCCACCCACCCCCTTTGTGCTCTGTCTCTCTCTGTCTCAAAAATAAACATTAAAAAAATCCAAAATCTATAAAGAACTAACCACAATTCCACACCCAAAAAACAAATAATCCAGTGAAAAAATGGGCAGAAAACATGAATAGACACTTTTCTAAAGAAGACATCCAGATGGCCAACAGACACACGAAAAGATGCTCAATGTCACTCCTCATCAGGGAAATACAAATCAAAACCACACGGAAATACCACTTCACGCCAGACAGAATGGCTAAAATGAACAAATCAGGAGACTACAGATGCTGGCGAGGATGTGGAGAAACAGGAAACCTCCTGCACTGTTGGTGGGAAGGCAAACTGGTGCAGCTGTCCTGGAAAACAGTGTGGAGGTTCCTCAAAAAATTAAAAAATAGATCTATCCTACGACCCAGCAATAACACTGCTATGAATTTACCCAAGGGATACAGGAGTGCTGATGTATAGGGGCACTTGTACCCCAATGTTTATAGCAGTGCTTTTAACAATAGCCAAATTACAGAAAGATCCTAAATGTCCATCAACTGACGAATGGATAAAGAAGATGTGGTTTATATATATACAATGGAATACTACTTGACAATGAGAAAGACTGAAATATGGCCATTTGTAGCAATGTGGATGGATCTGGAGAGTGTTATGTCAAGTGAAATAAGTCAGGCAGAGAAAGACAGATACCATATATTTTCACTCATATGTGGATCCTGAGAAACTCAACAGAAGACCAGGGGGAAGGACAAGGGGTAAAAAAAGTTACAGAGAGGGAAGGAGGCAAACCATGGGAGACTCTCAGATACTGAGAATAAATTGAGGGTTGATGGGGTGTGGGGAGGAGGGGAAAGTGGGTGATGGACATTGAGGAGGCACCTGTTGGGATGAGCACTGGGTATTGTATGGAAACCAATTTGACAATGAATTTCATAAAAAAAAATCCCCTTAATTATCTTGCAGGTTTTTACAATATTAACCACTTTGCTTGTTTTTTTTTGCTTATGACTTCTCTATGATGACACTAATATTAATTCATAACATTTTTTTTTCAATAGAGGAAACTGATACCAGTCTGTTGGTACAACGATATGTACATACAAATCAATGCAATGTCATGTTTTAACGCAAAAAAAAAAAATCTTGGTGTACATACCCTGTGAAAATCTGACACCTCATTATTTTTCTCTTTTTTGTTTGTCTTTTTAAATAATAAATATTTGCAAGGTTTTGACAAAAGAAAGTCCTAAGGCTCTTGACTAGCCAAAGACAATTCAGAACAATTATTACCTGCTTGGACCTTCACATTCTCAAGGCTAGCAACTGATGCTTTACCTTCCCAAGTCATTTTTATTAAAAAATGCTCCAACCATAAGCTTTCCAAAATCTCTATAACAAGCACAAGAGCAAGGTTTTGAAGTGAAAAAAAAAAAACAGTTGAGGTGATTTTTCTTTTTCTTTCTTTTTTTGGAGGTATGCGTGTGTATGTTTTATTTAGCACACTGGGACAACATGGTCTTCTAATTTTTTATTCCTTTCGAATTTTTTAAAGAAAGTAATAGTTTTATTTTCTATATACAAATATAGAAAAATGAAACTTTTAGTTTTAATATACAAATATATTTAGATAAAATATCTTCTAAAAATAATCCCTCCTTTCCTTATTTCTTGCCTCATGAGTTGTTTGTTTTCTTTTTCTAAATATGAACTTTCGTATCCTTTTGTTAACCAAGTATAGGCTAAAACCAATTCTTGTGTTTCCATTTGTGTGACAAGCAAGGTTTTGCTTTTCCTGAAGCATATGTAGACAAATGTACGTAGGGAGAGGAAATTGAAAGAATGGGGCCAGTAAAGAAGAGGACAGAAGACTGAGAGAAGAGATGGGGGAGCTGATAATTGTACGCAGCATGCAGAAACCAGCTTCAAATTGGTGAAGCAAAGAATAACGGGTATGTGAGTTCCAGATAAAGAGAGATAGTTTATCTTTCCAAAAGATGGTATGCCTTTTGTTGACATACACAGGTTATCCAGAACTGCTGTTAGTATAGAGTTAAATAAAGCCCCATCCATGATACCCTCCTTCCCCTTACCATGAATTTTTGTGGGTGCCTTTGAAATTTCTATTTAAACTATTTAGCTGTCTCCAAATGACTTTGTCTATTAAAGTACCTATGCTTTAATGTGTTTGAAGAAAAAATACAGAGGATTAAGATATTTAATTCAGCCAAATTATATGATATGTAAATTCTTTGAAGTTTCTTTGTAGACAATTAGACTGTCTTCAAATAACTTGACCTTTTAAGTGTTCAGCATTTAAAGAGTTAAATGGAAAAAAATGCTTACAAATTGAAGTTACTCCAATTACACGATATATTATTTCAAAAACATATTAAGTCTTCAGATACTCTGTATTCTTCAGGTGACACATTAAACATCTCTCCCTTTAATACTTATACAGAGACTATTATGCACTGAGAGAGAGAGAGACAGAATTTTTTTTTTCTTTAAATAACTCTACTAGCCCAACTAAGTAAGATGGTGTTATGAGAGTTATGTAGTATATCATGGGGGTTGCAGTACACATGGCTGGAAGTCTCCAGAGTCTCTAGTGGGAGGCATGTGGCTGAGGAGGTCTCTGCTTTGTTCTCTGTTGTTCTAGTGAAGCTGGTCTGACTCCCTTCCCTCCCTTCTTAGTGCCTAATATTCTCAGGTCGTCTTTATCTTTTTTTTTTAATTTTTAACGTTTTATTTATTTTTGAGACAGAGACAGAGCATGAATGGGGGAGGGGCAGAGAGAGAGGGAGACACAGAATCGGAAGCAGGCTCCAGGCTCTGAGCCATCAGCCCAGAACCCGACGCGGGGCTCGAACTCACGGACCGCGAGATCGTGACCTGAGCTGAAGTCCGACGCTTAACCGACTGAGCCACCCAGGCGCCCCTCTCAGGTCGTCTTTAAAGTTTCTGCATGCTCCTGGCCAACTTGCCATCCAGCAACTTGACTTTAATAAGGATTTTATTTTTGAAAAGGCAGATGAAAGCTGGGTGGATGTTTTACTTATAGACCTTAAATACCTGTGCTGGTATCTGTTGGAATGTTTTGATAAAATAAATTTCTCTTTTTAAAAAAATTTTATTTTAAGTAGGCTCCATGCCCAACGTGGGGCTTGAACTCACGACCCTGAACTTAAGAGTTGTATGCTCTACCAACTGAGCCAGCCAGGTACTGCTGCTTTTGTGCTTTAGAAAAAAAATATTGCGGTATAGGCAAATTTTAGAAAAGAATTTTAGTGGAAAGACAGTTTTGGCTTATAGAAAAGAGGTTTTGGTTGCTAGTAATAGCTGAACTAAAAGCCACACATGAGAGTGAGACACACATATGCTGGAAGTTAATTGGCAGTTACCTGATAGAATGGAAAACTTGGGAATAATCAAGCAAAGAAAACAATAATTCTTGGTAGGCAGGTTTGAATTTTTCCACACCTTTTAGAAAATATTTAGAAGTTCATATTTGAAACAAAAAGAAGTTTAAAACCACTGTGGCTTTCTAAGAGAGGGAATGATGTTATCCAAACAACACTTACAGAAGATTATTCTAGCAGCTGTGTTGGACTTCTTTAGTTGCCTTTCAGTTTATTGCCTGATTGCAAGTAACATTTTAAAATATGGCAGAAGAAACATATGGGAAGTTGATCTAAAATGTCTCATCTGTAAAAAGCCATAACATACTGGTAAAATATATTGTATATGTGTATTTTATTTTAAGACAAATTAAACATTTGAATAATCTGATTATAATCTATGTCCCTCAGAATAAAGAGGTACCCCAGTCAGTGTTTCTGCGAAATTTCTTCTTAAATTACATATATAATAAATAAATTATGTTCTCAAATATGCTCCAAACATTGAGCAGGTGCCTGATATAGACCTCTTTTCCATTTCAAAGCAGTGAAATTTCTTGAATTACTTTCCATGTATTCATTTATAGGGAAATACCATAGGAATAATTTTGCTTTACTTGAGTCCTCCTCACAATTTTGGAAATGACTTTTCTGAGTCTGGATAGGAATACAATTTATGGAGGTCTATTTGATTAAATGTATTTGCACCTTTGAAAATGTTTACAACTATTGGTATGGGGTGAATTGTGTACCCTCAAAAGTTCATTGTTGAAGTCCTAATCCACAGTACCTATAATTTGACTATATTCAGAGATAGGACTTTTTTTTTTTTTAACTTTAGAGAGATAAAGGATTAGTGAGGGAGAGGGGCAAGGGAGAGAGAGAGAGAAGAGAGAGAATGTTAAGCAGGCCCAATGCTCAGTGTGGAACCCAACTTGGGGCTCGATCCCATGACCCCGGGATCATGACCTGAGCCTAAATCAACAGTTGGGCAATTAACTGACTGAGCCAATCAGGCACCCCATAGATAGGTTCTTTAAAGGGCAATTAAGTTAAAGTGAGGTCATTAGGGTAAGCCCTAATACAATATGACTGGTGTCTTTATAAAAAGAGGAAATTTGGTCACATATATAAAGGAAAGGTAAAATGAAGATATAGGAAGAAGATGGCCATCTACAAGCCAAAGAGATGGACCTGGAACAGATCCCTCCCTCACAGCCCTCAGGAGGAACGAACCGGTAGACACTTTGATTCGCAGATTTCCAGCTTCCCATATTGTGAGACAATACACTTCTGTTATTTAAGCCATCTGGTCTGTGGTGTTTGTTTTGGCAGCCCTAGAAAACTAATAGAATTCTATAACTAATCCCAATTCTAAAATTTTCTAAATAAATATGAAGGGAATCAAACAGAAGTTTATGTTTTTTTTAAACGTCTGTTTGTTTGTTTGTTTGCTAATTTATTTATTGTGTGTGTGTGTGTGTGTGTGTGTAAGAGAGAGCGAGCGAGAGAGAGCGAGCCAGTACAGCCTTATGCGGAGCTCGATCTTACAAACCATGAGTTCACAACCTGAGCCACAATCAAAAGTTGGTCACTTAACCGACTGAGCCAGACAGATGCCTCCAGGATTTTATGTTAACAAAATTTATTACAGTGCTATTTAGAATACTGAAAAGTGAAATTAACTCAATAAAGTAATGGTTATATGATTTCTGATACAAACTTATAACACCATTAAAATATTTTAAAAGATGAGGCGCCTGGGTGGCTCAGTTGATTAAGCATCCCAGTCTTGACTTTTGGCTCAGGTCATGATATCATGGTTTGTAAGACTGAGCCCCACATAGGGCTGTGTTCTGGCAGTAGAAGCCTGCTTGGGATTCTCTCTCTCCCTCTCTCTCAAAATAAATAAATAAACCTAGAAGGATTATTTTTAAGGAGTGCTTAATGACATAGGAAAATGATCATAAAAAATGTAAACGAAAAAGCAGTTGACTACATTATTTACACTATGATCCTATTTAGTGAAAATAAAATGATTGCATTTATTCAGACAAAAGAGTAGAAATAAATCTATCAAAACATAACATGTTAATTGGAATTATCTCTTAGTGGTGACATTCATTTTCTTCTCTTTCTCTTTCTGCATTTTTTGTGTGTCTACTGGAAAATGTATTTTTAACATTATAAAATATTCTTATTTAGATAAATAGAAATAGAAAAAAATTAATATTGAAGTAATTATTATTGCTTTTTTTAAGATTTTTTTTTAATTTTTAAGTAATCTCTACACCCAATATGGGGCTCAAACTTTCAACCTTGAGATCAAGAGTCGCATGCTATACCAACTGAGCCAGCCAGGTGTCCTATAATTACTATTGTTTTATCTTAAAGTTCAGTGAATCTCTCTCCTGCCATCTGCAGTCTTCAACCTCAACCAGGGAATTTTAAAATTTCAGGTGCTCTCCTGTTTAGCTTCAGAGTTTTCATTTCTTCCTTTGTTTCTTTGTTTCTTTGTTTCTGTTTTTTTAAAGAGAATCAGCCTTTTATTTTGTATTTTATTTATTTATTTTAAATTTTATTTTAGAGAGAGAGGGAGTATGCAAGTGACGAAGAAGGGGAGAGGGGGAAGGGGAGGGAGGGAGACAGAGAGAGAGAGACAGAGAGAGAGAGACATAGAGAGAGAGTGAATCTCAAGGAGGCTCCACACTCAGCATGGAGCCTGACACGGGGCTAGATCCCACGACCCTGGGATCATGACCTGAGGTGAAATCAAGAGTCAGACGCTCAACTAACTGAGCAACTCAGGTGCCTCTAGAATTTTCATTTCTTATAATTTCTATTTCTCTCCTCAGATTCTCCATCTGTTGACTTCTGAGCATATTTTTTTTCCCTTAACTTCTTGAACCTATTAATAATAGGTGCTTCGAAGTCATTGTTTGTTGATTCCTATGTTTGACTATTTTTGCCACTCACTTTTGGTCATTTTTTTATATCTACTAATTTTTTATAACATGTTCCACATGTTATTTGGGTGACTGTACACAGGAGAAAGGGGAATATGCATACATTTTGAGGAATTTTAGATACAGGGTATGAGTTGACATTGATATTTGGAAACTTAAAGTTCCATCAAGTTTCCTCCTTTAGGATGGAGACTTAAGGGTGGCATGTAATAAATGAGATCCTGGCCTAAAGTCAAACTCATAATGTTTTCACTATGCTTGTGGACCCATCCAGGACTCATTTCCCAAGTCTCTTAATGTATAATTTGAATTGATATGCTATCCTTGGCAGTTGGAACAATCTCTATGTTTGTTCTCTGGTCTGTTGGATAAGAGCTGTAACAGTGGAGAAGGCCAAGTAGAAACATCTGAAACATTATATGCCATCTCCTCTCCACCAAAATGGTAAACTAAAAACAATATCATACTTTGTGGGAGATGGTAGAGATTAATGCAACAATTAAAGACCTAAAAGATGTACGTGTAATTGTCCCTGTCATTATTTAACTAGCCGGGTTGACTCTTATAGAAATCAGATGGGTGCTGGAAAATGACTGTAAATCTCAATTGTAGGTTCCATGGTAGGGTTGGTATGATTGTTAGAATAGATGAATAAGGTCTCAAGTACATGGTGCATGGCTAAAAATTTACCAAAGGCATCCTTTCCTGCCTTACTTTGCAAAGAAAATCATACATAGTTTGCATTCATATGTGATGGGCAGTAATACTGATTTACTCTTTTGTCTCAGTAATGCTGAGACTGTTAATGCTCCCACCCAATGACATGAAATAGTCCAAAAACACCTTGACTGCCTGGACATCTCACAGACCATGATTGAATTACATCAGTTACATCATAATGATTGGTCCAGATATATACAAGATGACTAATAACAGGAGACATTGGTAAGACACTTATGTTTCAGAGGGTGAAATCTTATGAAGATTCAGGGACCACTTCAGAGTGGTCAGGAGCATGTCACAATTCCCCTCTGAAGAGAAAGAAAAATTCCTGAATATTCCAATGCCTACCACAAGGTAGGAAGTACATCACCTCGCAGGCCTCTTTTGGTTCTATGGGCAATAGATTTCACATATAGGTATATTTTCCTGGTCTATATACTGGGTGACACAGAAGGCTATCACCTTTGAGTGGGGTCTGGTGCATTAAGGGTTGTGAAATGAGTCTGAACTGTGGTACAATCTCCCCTGCCACTCAGATCATATGATCTGGCAGACAGACTCTATAATTTTGGAGGTATACTATGCAGTATGGACTTTATGGAAAGCCCCAGTAGAAAAAATCATACTGCTATGGGCTAAGATCTTGCCATTCACCACAGAAAATTATATGACTTTGGGGAAACATTTGCTGTCATGTTACTGAGTCCTGGTAGAAACAGAACATTTGACCATGGGGCATTAAATGACCATGCATCTGGAGTTGCCCAATATGAGTTGGGCCCATCAAGTCATAAAGTAAGATGAGCCTAGAATCCGTTCATTATAAACTGGCAATGGTGAATCTGGAATTGAGCCTGAGCAGGACTAGGGGGCACAAGAAAGCTGCATGAATGAGCAGATTTTCACACTAACCACCATAGTTGTCCATCTCCCAGCCTTTACTGATGGCTACATGGGGAGAAGGTTTTCATACCACCAGCTGAAGAGGAGAAAAAAAGTCAGAGGGATTATTTTGCTCGTTGGGTTTATCAGCAAATTCTTCCATAGAAGCACCATATTTTTTAACTACATAGATTAGCAACCCTATTGTTGATACAGCAGAGAAGGTCTCTGCAGTAATCACATATATTTCTTTGAAAAGAAAACATAAGATAAGCTCAGTTCCAAGCACACAGGGTGCTGTTGCACCAGTTTTGGGCAGAGGAACTGGAAGAATTCCTTGGGATCAGCACAAATGAACTTTTCCTCCATTTTTAGGAAAATGTTATAGAGGGACATGATTTGGCTGCCCTGTGTGAAAGATCCTTGTTGCCTGCAAAACCCGGGACCAGCGAATGCTATTTTCTTCAAACAGGGGCCACTGTGGCAGCCACAGTAAGCACCACCCAGGATAGCACGGTCAGTGAAGGTCCATGCAGCAGTCTTCAGTCTTCATGTCCTAGTGATAGGTTTCCATCAAACACATCCAGGATGCAATTGAGCTGGAGAAGTCACAGCAGACCCTGGCTCAAAAGCACCATTACCTTTTTGATGTCCAGGGGGAAAAATAATCTGCTATGGCATTGGACCTTACTTATGAAGAATGGCTGCATAGAGTAAACAAGGAAGGAAAGAATTGCCTAAACTATCATACCTCTGTGCAGAACATGATGTGTCAAAAGGAACGAGAGCACATGACAAACTGGGGGGAGAAGCATGTGGTGCAGAGCACCTATACACAGCAGGAAAAGGAGGCAATTGTTAAGCGTATTGCAGATCTACAGCAGCTGGCAGAGAGGGCTCCAGCACAGCCGGTTCTGAAAATGTATCTACCCCAATGGAGACAGCTAGAAGCAATTGACCAAGGAAACCCGCCCACATGACAAAATCTTTCTGTATTGCTATCTACTGAAGTTACACTTAACCTTTCCTAAAAATGAAAAGTTTGAGTTTCCTATAGTGAGAGAATTGAAACAATCTGTTGTCCAGTGGGGGTGGTTTGCATCCTTATTGCTCTGTGTTTTGTTTTGTTTTGTTTTGTTTTTTTAATTTTTTTTCAACGTTTTTTATTTATTTTTGGGACAGAGAGAGAGCATGAACAGGGGAGGGGCAGAGAGAGAGGGAGACACAGAATCGGAAACAGGCTCCAGGCTCTGAGCCATCAGCCCAGAGCCTGACGCGGGGCTCGAACTCACGGACCGCGAGATCGTGACCTGGCTGAAGTCGGACGCCTAACCGACTGCGCCACCCAGGCGCCCCATATTGCTCTGTGTTTTGAATTGTCCCATGATCACTTTTGAATAAATAGTTCATTTTTAATAAAATTTGTTGCCTGACTGAAAAAACAAAAAGCCAGAGTATGTAGTTTTCAGATGGGTCTATTTGATATGTGAGTATAAGTTGAAAATAAGTAGTAAAGTCACATTCAGAAGTAGCCTTGAAAAAGAGTGAAAAAGCAACACCTACTCAGTGGGCAGAGCTACAAGCCACGTACCTTGCCATTCACTGTGTGTGGAATAAATTACATGGGATGAGAATCTAGAGATTTGGGGAAGTGACCTCACCTTGTGGACTAATTAAAAAACTGGAGACAAGTCTGGGGGAGAAGCATGTGGATGGGTATATAATTAGGGGTATGGAGTGTGAAGATTCTTGAATCTTATGTTAATGACTATCAGAAAGCATCTAACATGAAGTAGACACTGAGCAGTAGACAAAATGACTCACCTACTGAAAAACAGGCTTTGTCACTAGATGCTCCAGAACTGGTGTGATAGGCAAATGAATAGAGCAGTCACAGTGACAGAAGTGGAGGCTACATAATACTGGTACAAAAGCACGTACTTCCACTTACTAAAGACAATCTATGCTGTTATTGTCTCTGAATATCCAGTATGTCGGTAACAGGGACCAGTGCTAAGCTCTCCATATGTCTCTATTCCTTGAGGAGACTAAGTAGTCACGTGATGGCAAGTCAACTACATTGGGCTCCTTCCATCTTGAAAGGCCAAGAGTTCATCTTCCAGGGATCCATATCTAATCTAGGAATATGTCTGCTTTTCCTGCCTTCAGAGCCTCAGTCAATACCACTATACAAGGACAATTGAATGCTTAATCCATAGACATGGAATCACACAGTAAAACATTTGACTAGGAAAGCTACTTTATATCAGCAATGTGGGAGTAGGCTCATGACCATGAGATCCATTGGTTATATTGTACATTCCATTATCCAGAAGCAGTTGGTCTCAGAGATTACTAAATTGGCCTTATAAATGCATAGCTTATGCACCAGTTTGGAGGCAACACTATAGAAGTTAGAGTGCCATCCTTCAGACTGCAACATATGCACTAAATCAGGGGCTTATATAAATTATATATAGATATGTAAATACACATATCTATCTATCTACCTATATATCTATCTACCTATATATCTATCTATCTACCTATATATCTATGGAGAGAGAGAGAGAGAGAGAGAGAGCGAGAGAGCGCTCACAAAGTTCTCCCCAAGATAACTCAACCATGGCAAATGAAATGTTAAATGTAGGTCAAGCAGAAGAGAATCTTGAAAATAGCTTTTGTGTATGACTTTGGGTTCATCTTTGACTTCTCTGGCACCTCACCTTTGTGGTTACCAAATCCTGTCAATGCTTCCTCAGTTTGCCTCTCTTCATTCTTGCTGCCACTTTCCTCATTAAATCTCATGTAGCTAAAGCCTTTAGCTCAGTCATTCACAACCTTTTTTGGCACAACGCAGTCATTGATTTAGTGGTGTTCTCACACATTAGTATTTTTTAAAGTTCCCAAGGTAACTCCAAAGCGCAAAGTTGAGAAACATTGTTAGTTGTCTTCTTTGCCTCTGGCTTCTACCTTCTTTAAACCCTGTTTCCCAATAATGATTTACCTTTCTAGCACACTGATTTTTAAATATAATTATTCTGTTTAAAGCATTTATATTACTTTCAATAGCCAAAAAATTCCAAACGCTTTAAAATTATATTTAAAATCTTCAAGCTTCTGAATTTAATCAGTGCTTTCAGTTTAATATGTTCTCTTGCACAGTCTGGGGTTCAGACTGGAGCACTTACCACTGCTGGAATATGCCATTCATTTGCTTGCTTAGTCTATACCACTGATTCTCATACTCCGTGTGCATGATAGAGTATGGAGAAGAGCTTATTAAAATGCAGATTCCAAGTTTCTGTACTGCACTGTGACCTAGAATGGTCCAGAGGACCTTGCTGCTACAAAACAACAACTTACTTGATAAAAATCTTAGTTTACTATGTATTTCTGAGGTCATAGGAAATAAGGGAATTGCTTAGGGCACCTCTTACAGGTGGGAAAATAGTCTGTTTGCTGAATCTGAAGTGGAGTCAATGAGCAGCAAGCCAATGAGAACCATGAAACTTCCCTGTAGGTAAATGCGAGTATTAGCTCTGTCATTAGGAAAGTTTTGAACAAGCCTCAAGGAAGCATTGCTGAAGCCTAGGCCCTTGCATTATCTAGCGGCTCTCAAAAGAAATTTATGTGGTTTCAGGGGGTTAGACTCCTTGTCAATAGGAGCTAACTTTCAAACTTGAAACTTAAAATTAATCTCCTGCTTAAAAATTAAATGCTAATTTGATGAAGGAGAGAAGATAGGGTTGGTACTGTGAAGAAACTTAAGCTTCAATAGTATAAAGAAAGAAATACAATCTAACAGGAAAAGCTGAATGCTCATGACATGTTATAGTTTCACAGAGGTATCTACAATTCTCACAACTTAAGATAGAACAAACATGAAATTTTAAAATGTCCCCAAGCATGGAAGAAAACAAGCCATTGTGCATAAGTCAGTAGAGATAACCAATAATAGATTTGTTCCCAGAGATTTCAGATACTGTCATTCTTAGGATCAAAATATAAAACTTCTGCAAGATTTCACTCTTTTTTGTGGCTGAGTAATGTTCCATTGTGTGTGTGTGTATGTAACATATCTTCTTTATCCATTCATCTATGGATGGACACTTGGGTTGCTTCCATATCTTGGCTACTGTAAATGATGCTGCAATAAAAATAGCAGTGCATATATCTTTTTGAATTAGTGTTTTCATTTTCTTTTGGTGAATACCCAGTAGTGGAATTACTGGATCATTTCATTTCTGATATTAGTAATTTGTGTTTTATCTCCTTTTTTCTTGGTTAGCCTGGCCAAAGACACATTTATTAATATTTTTCAAATAATTAGCATTTATTGATTTTCTGCATTAATTTCCTGTTTTCAACTTCATTGATTTATGCTCTAATTTTCATTATTGCTCTTCTATTGGTCTGGATTTTATTTCCTCTCCTTTTTCTAGTTTCCTTATATGGAAGCTTAAATTATTGGTTTTAGATTTTTTTCTTCTTCTAATCTATGCATTCAGTGCTATGCATTTTCCTCTGAGCCCTGCTTTGGCTGCATTCCACCAAATTTTCCAAGTTCTATTTTTAATTTTTAATTTAATTTTACTATACTCATATATGCTGAGAAATGTAGAGTCTTTTTTTTCCCTTTTTCACAAACTTCTATTTCTAGAGCTGATCTGATTTTTAAATTTTAAAAATCCGTGAGCTTAATCTATTCCAATAATTAAATGAATTTATTTAAGTGTATGTTTTATTTCTACTCTGTTGTATCAGTAAATACTTTTTTTTTCCATTTTTAAAAAAAAATTTTTTTCCAACGTTTTTATTTATTTTTGGGACAGAGAGAGACAGAGCATGAATGGGGGAGGGGCAGAGAGAGAGGGAGACACAGAATTGGAAACTGGCTCCAGGCTCCGAGCCATCAGCCCAGAGCCTGACGTGGGGCTCGAACTCACGGACCGCGAGATCGTGACCTGGCTGAAGTCGGACGCCTAACCGACTGCGCCACCCAGGCGCCCCTCCATTTGTTTTTTACCAAGGTGGGGGGCAGGCAAATTTTCATTGTTATGATGGAGGCTAGGATTTTTAAAACTAGTGTAGTGAGACCCTTCTGTCTTGGTATTCTCTGAATCTTCCCTGGATTGGCTGGGAATAGTCTAATCTTCTCTTTAGATGAGGGCCTTCTGAGTCCAGGTGGTTCCATTCCTGGGCATTCCTTCAGCCCTATGTTAATGAATCTTGTCACTGGTATAACTCATGACCTGGTCTTTGTGCTTGATAAAGACCTACCATTTCTCCCTGGACAAAGCAAGTTCCACCTCAGCTTTTGCTAGTGGTGTAGACCTCTCTAATTCTATGTCACATCTTCCATTCAGCTTCTGGTCTATGATGACTACACCATACCCTATATTGTGGGGGTATATTGAATCTTATTACAGAGACTCACTTGTAGGTTTCTAAATATCCATTTATCCCCTGTTCATGCTCTCTCTCTGTCTCAAAAATAAATAAACGTTAAAGAAAATGTTAAAAAAAAAAAAAGGGGGCACCCGGGTGGCTCAGTCGGTTAAGCATCCGACTTTGGCTCAGGTCGTGATCTCACGGTCCGTGAGTTTGAGCCCCGCGTCGGGCTCTGTGCTGATAGCTCAGAGTCTGGAGCCTGTTTCAGATTCTATGTCTTCCTCCCTCTCTGCCCCTCCCCTGTTCATGCTCTGTCTCTCTCTGTCTCAAAAATAAATAAACGTTAAAAAAAATAAAAAAAAATCCATTTAACTTCTTTGTCCTTATCCAAAAGTTATGGTAAGTCCTGAGTACTTTCCATATTACACAGTCGCTGAAAATGACTCTGAGACCCTTTCTCTAATTCCAAGTAGTGCTATCAAGTTTTCTTTGATATGGACATCTCCATACTGGCATGAGGACAGCCTTTCATTCCATTTGTTCCCAAGTTGGATGATAGGTAGAAACCCCACAGAGTTTGGTTAGCTGATAACATCCATAGAAACTGTATTTCAGTATTTTGTATGCTAATATCACAGAGGGTATAATATTTTTAAAAGTTTAATATACTTTTCTCAGTTCATCTAATATGTGGACCCTTGCCCAAAGATAAAAGAAGACACAGGTCTGATGACCTCCTTTGTCTTGCTTAATTCACCTTCTTCACTCCATCATCTATCTTTGCCAGAAGGTGCAGATATATTCAGAGTTTCCTTGTACCTTATAGTGAACTCTGTGGTCAAATTGGCAGGATTGTCTCTTTAAAAATCAAAAGATAAAATGGAATAGTTAAGAAAAAGCTTTTCTTTCTTTTAAAGTCTTGGTTTCAAAGCAACTTTAATACTTTAAAATAGTTTTCAGATGATTTGGAGTTAATTTTATTTTGGATATCTTAGCTGAAAATTACAGTTCTTATTCCTCATTCCTCTTTTTCTATTCATCCCCCTTCGATACTTCCTGCAGATGATTGCCTCGGTTCTCCTGGAAAGAGATCATCTGCAGAAAAGTACAAAAGAGAATACTTGAAAGTAATTTTTAAAAATATCACTCTCTGTAGTTTAGACAAAATACTAAAGTTTATGTTCCCTGGATATTATTGGCCCTCTAATCTTTATAGCCAGGATGGAGGGAAAAGAAGTTTTGGTCATGTCACCATATATTTTAAGTCTGAGAACTAATAATTTTTATTGACTTACATAGATTTAAATCAGCTTACTGTGACCCATCATACTTTGTGCTAGAAAAAAAAAATCAAAGGCTTTTCTAATCAATTTGTCTTAAGAATCAACTCTGAAAGTGGAGAAAAATCATTAATCAATTTATATAGCATGAGAGAGAAGTCTAGCGGTTATGGCACATTCAGGACATAGAAGGTATGCCACTCACAATACGTATGATCTCAAACCAGTTATTTATTTGTACCTCAATTTTCTCATCTGAAAAATGGGGATAATTTAAGAGGATTAAATTAGTTTGAGTGAATCTCTGTGAAGCACTTAGAATAGACTGCACATAATATGATTATACCATCTTATACTAAATAATAGCATTATTTAAAGAGTACAGTACAGTGATTCAGTATAGGCTTTGTAGTTTGCAGGCCTGGGTTTTAATTCTTAAATTTTAAAATTTAAAGGGGAATCTGGGTGGCTCAGTTGGTTAAGCATCCGACTCGGCTCAGGTCATGATCTCACAATTTGCGATTTGAGCCCCGCATAGGGCTCTGTGCTGACAGTGTGGAACCTGGAGCCTGCTTCAGATTCTGTCTGTCTCTCTCTCTCTGCCCCTCCTCCATTCTCAAAAGTAAATAAAACATTTAAAAAATTCTAAAATTTAGGTAATTTGGGATGAGTTGTTTCACCTCACGAAGACCTGTGTTTCTCATCTATAAAAGAGGATTAGTAACAGAATCAACTTCCTGGATTCTTTATAGGAATTTATGTAACATATGTAAAGTTCCAACCAAGTAGCTGTGTGTCAACTACTACACTAATTCAGCTAATGACAAAAATTGTAACAGAGTTTATGAGAGAAAACCTGTTAAATCTGTTTTTAAAAACTTATCTCTAAACTCAGAGGTGGAAGATAACTATACAAAATTGAATGAACAATTGTTACACCCATATCTACAAATCCAATAGAAGAGCTGCTGTAGAGTTATGTGGTTTTTTTCAGATAATATAGTCTCTATGTGGTTTATTTTACCTGTATGTGAAAGAAAGGCTCTTAAAGACCAGATCAAATTTTTGCATTTATCTTCTTGAAGCAGCAACCTAGCCCAGCTGGCATTCTGGGACTCCTTCCATCTTTGGTTTGACTTGATGATTCAGTGAAGTACATACTGTTCTTGCATCAGAAGTAGCAGTGTTAATTCTATTATGCCAAATACTTTCACAGTAGCTCAGCCTGACTTCCCTGTACGATTGCTTATTGCAGAGTCACTGAAGCAGCTGGTGGAAAAGTCCATGTCGATCCCTTTGAGACCTGTGCCTTTGGAAAACATTCTAAGTTGTTCTGCATTTCAAGGAGCAAGTAACGTGGTACAAAACTACCAGGGACTCTCCATTTGTTCTTCATTGGCTTGTAGGAACCCCACAGAAAGTTCTTTAGCATCCTAGACTTAGGTTGACCATATAATTTTTCATCCAAGGAACACTCTTGAGAGTGCAGGGGGACACAGTTAATAATTAAGATGGGACAACAAATGTAAAACGGGCCTATTCTGAGTGAATGGTGTTGTGTGGACACTCTGTTGGACTCCACAGTCTCTGATCCTGTTCTTTTTTAGTTCAGTTCCAAACCTGAATAGCCCTGTTCCTCTGCCTGCTGTGAACTGTGGAAGAATGTCCCCAAATAGCTTGTAACTTGTTTTTGTTTCCCTGCTACAGCATTGCTTTTGCTACTGCAAGAGAGAATTAATATTTCTCCTTGGTTCTCATCAGCTTGCCCCAAACTTGCCTCATTTCAAAGACAATGCCTTGGATATCTTCCAATAGACATGTATTTGTTCATTTCACAGGTATTTTATTGAGTGCTGATTTTGAAGTAGGGGCTGTTTAAGGTGTAGGGAAATAATGCACAGGAGTGATAATGTGCCTGCCTATGGAGTGTATGTTCAATTGGACAGACACAATACATGACCAATAATAAGATACATATTTTAGGTAGTGAAAGTTACAGTGAAGAACATAAAACAGATAGGGTTATCTGTGTGAAAGGAGACCATTTTAGATAGGTTGAACTCTGAGGACCTCTGAGACCTGAAAGATAAGGAGCCAGGTATACAGATGCAATCATATAGAGGGAAGAGGAATCATCTAGAGGAAAAACGAACAGGAAGTGTAAACATACCCAGGTAAGCATAATCTTAAAATGTGCTACGGCCATCAGTGTGTCAAGGTAAAGAGAGTGAGTAGAAGAATGCTGAGGGTCAGATAATTTCTGGCTATGTAGGCAGGCCAGGTTATAGGATCTGAGGTCTTTAAAAAAATTGTTTAATGTTTATCTATTTATTTTTTCAACGTTTATTTATTTTTGGGACAGAGAGAGACAGAGCATGAACGGGGGAGGGGCAGAGAGAGAGGGAGACACAGAATCGGAAACAGGCTCCAGGCTCTGAGCCATCAGCCCAGAGCCTGACGCGGGGCTTGAACTCACGGACCGCGAGATCGTGACCTGGCTGAAGTCGGACGTTTAACCGACTGCGCCACCCAGGCGCCCCTATCTATTTATTTTTGAGACAGAGAGAGAGAGAGAGAGAGAGAGAGAACTAGTGGGGGAGGGGCAGAGAGAGAGGGAGACACAGAATTGGAAGCAGGCTCCAGGCTCTGAGCTCAGCACAGTGCCCAATGTGGAGCTCGAACCCATGAGCTGTGAGATTATGACCTGAGCTGAAGTTGGACACTTAACCAACCGAGCCACCCAGGAGCCCCGGATCTGAGGTCTTTGTTCTAATTTCAGTTAAAAAAACACACCAAAAACCAAAAAAAAAAAAAAAACAACCATTGAAAAGTTTTAAGCATGTGAGTGGCATAATCTGGTTTTACTCTTTGAAAGATCACTCTGGTTTTCAGGAAGAGATACATTGTGCGACATAAAAGTTCAGGGTGATCAGGTAAAATACAGACTCTTAACAACAGACAGAAAAACCATGGGTTTCCAGGAGGGGAGGTGGCTGGGGGAGGATGGGTGATGGGGATTAAGGAGTACACTTAACCTGATGAGCACTGAGTAATGTACAGAATTGTTGAATCATATTGCACACCTGAAACTAACATAACACTGTATGTTAATTATACTTGAAAAAAAGTACTGGGTGGCTCAGTCAGTTGAGCGTCTGACTTTAGCTCAGGTCATGATCTCGTGTTTGTGGATTTGAGCCCCATGGTGGGCTCTGTGCTGACAGCTTAGAACCTGGAGCCTTTCTGGATTCTGTGTCTCCCTCTCTCTCTGCCCCTCTCCTGCTCACACTCTTTCTCATAAAATAAAATGTTAAAAAAAATAAAAAAAACCTACTATGTAGTAACCCTAGTAAGAGATTGGAAGTTTAAACTAGGATGGTAGTAATGAAGATGGTAAAAATGGCCCAATTAAAGAAATATTTTGGATGTAATGCTTACAGGTACAAGTGGTGAGAAGTGGAAGGAAAGATGACAGCTACATTTTCAGTATGGGTGAATGAAATGCCAGTTAACTAAGACAGGGAAGTGTGCGTGTGTGTGTGTGTGTGTGTGTGTGTGTGTGTGAACAAGCACATGTGCTCACACTAGAGGGAAATCCAGGCCTACTATGTTTCCACTTCTGCATCTATCTTTGTAGACTTAGAGGAGATGTACCCATTCTAATCTCTGTTACAAAACTTATTATATATAAAAAAGAAGAAACTACCATCCACATGTCTTTCCCTCATAAGCAACTTTGCCGGTATCCTGTTTCAAAGATTTGAAATTTCTTCATTTTTTACAATTGCACCACAGTCTTTGGAATTTGAACAGCTAAATAATTGCTAATTCAATGCAAATCTAGTCTCTCTTTCTCTCTCTTTCTCCCTCATGCACCCCCCCCCCCCCACACACAATCCTTTGACTCATATTTTTTATTAACAAATGTTCAGGATTATTTGCTCAGATAATCCCTTATGTTTACCATTTCCAAAGTCTATTTAAACTATTTGAATTGAAGATACCTCAGCTCTTTAATTCAATAGCCTAGAATAAGGTGTCTATTCCTTTTTTTTTTTAAATAAACACTCATCTTACACATAATTGTTAACACAATCTCTGTCATTTGTTTCCACAATACTTCCTCAGCACTTTCCTACTCGTGTTCAGGGCTTTCCAAACAAGAATGTCTCAACCTCACTCTTGTTAGGACTATTGATTGCCTATGCCATAATCATCCTCACCTTCTTTATTGATATCTGACTAGTTGTGTGTGGTGATGTGATTAGTAAAAAACTACAGGAGTGGACTTTCTTATACTTAGGAGCACAGTATGGTTCAAAAAGGTATAAATGGAAGTCATAGGGTGAGTCTTTCATAAAAGTTCCTCCAAAGGGACAGGGAAAATGGCCCAACCAATTATTTCTGTTATTTTTGGCTTGGAATACAGTCCCAATAGCTTTGGCTGAAGATACATTGTGATTATGAGTTCTAGAGTTTCAGATTACAAATCATGGAGTAGAAAGAAGGAAGACCTGATACATCAATGATGTTTTGGAGTTTCTGATTCATAGCTCTCAGGACTGTAACTCTTTCTAGCTGATACATATGCCTTCAAGATCACCTGCCACCTGATGATCTCCTCCAGCTCTTCTCATAAACAAACTTTTATTCTTCTGTGTGGAATCTTTACTGTAGGAAAACAAGTCTTTCTATTCGCTGCACATTTTATGTTTGTGTCTGTTCCTGAGTCTCGGCACGTGCCATTGTTGTTTGCATCTATGTAGCCAACGTTGGATGGAGACCTCATAAGGGCAGGCACAGGGTTGGAATCCTTTGCATATCAACAAAGTTCTGTACTGTGTATAGTGCCTTGCACACAGAAGGCATTCAATATGTGTTGAATGACATTTAATTCCCTTCTGGTGAGCTTATTTAGTCCCTCTTCTTTCTATTAAAGAATTCTCAATTACTTAAAAGTCTGGCTTAAAACTAATTTTCTCTGGAAAGGTTTTCATGATTAATCCCACCTGATTATGATTATACCTCCACTTGGAATTTTCTTGGTACATATGCAACTCTGGCTAATAAAAGTGTATACCCAAGCCTTCTTGATGTATGTCCTGGTTTTCCAATATATACTAAAGTGCTCTGTGGACAGGAATCTTGTACTCTCCCTTCCCATTTAGACTATTCCCATATAAAATCTGATTTGTGTTCTGTTATACAGAACCTAATAAAAAGTGTTGACTAAACTGGAAATTCACTTGGGCCAATCTCCTCCCAGGTATTATAAATCTGTCCCCATCCAAAGGAATAGCTTCCTATAAAAAGAATCAGATACTTCTAGAATCAGATACCGTAATTAAAATTTACAAACAACTAGCTCAATATGACTTGGGAATTAAGAATTAATTTCATTCTAAGTGACAACTATGGTATTATTATGCTTTGAATGAGATAAATATATGTATACCCTATGTAAATATTTATTATTCTCGTTAGTTTGTTATAAAATTCTGTAGGATACATCACCCACACTGATGACACCTATATTAATTGGAAGGTATATTCTTTGCATGAAGACTAAAACAACTAAATAGAATTATGTGTTTGATATTCAGGAATAAAATCATTTTTAAAAACATTAGTGAATGAATGAGAATAAGCTGAAAAGGCACAAATCATTCACTTTGCTCAGTATGATCACAAATACATTATGGTCTGTAATACTCTTTATTCACAGACAATTGATCATTAACTTACTTCAATTTTCTGAAGTCACTTGAACTAAGGGCAGCTACAAATTTCAGCACATTACAGGATACATCTAATTCACTGGTTTGAACATTTTTAAAGAAAAAGGTGCAGTATAATGCAGAAAAAAGGAAATTGAGGGAACAAAACATAATTTCCACTTAACGAAAATCTAAAGGTTAAATAGATGAGAACTAAAGATTTGAATTCACTTCCCAGAACAGTGCCTTCTTACCAAAATAAACTTGAGATGACCACTTAACTGCAAAGAAAAGTCAACAAGACATTAGATAGTCATTAATCATCCTGAATAAACAGTACTTTTAAAGTGTCTGATTGGCATTGTAGGCATACATTCTGTCCTTAGAAATACGCCTCAGATTTCTACCATATACCTACATAGCTTAATTCAATGCCTGACCACTCTAGGATTTAAGATGAGAACAGACATTGGTAAAAACAGATTCTGAATCTAAGAAGAGACCAAAGCAGCCATGTGTGGACTTTCTCCTAGTTTCAGTGTGAATTTTTTTTAATCTATTAATGAGTTCCTAGAAATTTGAAATATTTGGTTATTTTTAACTAATGCTACATATAATTAGTTTCAACGTTTGTTTTAACAAATTATATCTTAGTCTATTTCTTAGTATAGATTTCCATGGTAAATATAAGGGCATGCTATTTGCTTACTCAAATCAGTCACAGAATTGAAACTTTATATTTTAGGCAATTTCTGAATGACATGAGTTGATTAGTACTCTCCCATAAATTTATAGCAATCATGCCTTTTATAGCATTCTTCTTATATTTATTTTCATGTTTCCTAATGTTTCATAGAATTCTATCCTTCACAGGCTTACCAAAAAAGAAAAAGGCAATTCTTGGGATTTTACCTTTTTTTCTCTCCTAAAATATCAAATCTCTTTTTAAGAACAGCAGCATGCAACATCCAAATATCTGGCATCCAATGCCAGCTAAGGTTTTGTTTTGTTTTTTATTCCTATTCACCTCATTTCCCATTAAAAGGCACAATAAATATACCATGTGCAACAATTTGTGTTTTTTTAAGATTTTTAAAATGAAAAAAATTATTTTGAGGGAACGAGAGAGTGAGAGTGTGAGTGCTAGTGGGGAAGGGGAAGAGAGAGAGAGGAAGAGAGAGAATTCCAAGCAGGCTCTGTGTAGTCAGCGCAGTGCCCAAAGAGGGGCTCGATATTACCAACTGTGAGATCATGACCTGAGCTGAAATCAAGAGTTGGACACTTAACTGACTGAGCCACCCAGGTGCCCCCATGTGCAACAATTTGTAATTGCAATATACTGACCTGAAAAACCAATAAATATCATTACCATAAATGAAAAGAATTGGTATGTTGTTATACCATATATTAGCAATTTATATACTGAAAGTGTCCGTTTATTTAATTTAATGAATATTTACTGAATACCAAATACATGTTTAATGTTGGTTAAAGGTTAAATGAGACATATATCTTGTTTTCAGGATCCCACGATCTAGCCAATCAAACATAGATCTCCACATATGTGTTTACAAGCCCTGTAAAGAATACTCTTTTAAAATGAAACGTTAAGATCTAGTCTAAAGAGTATTGAGTTCTAACTTTGGCTTAGTCATCAATTATTTGTCTAAAAAGTAATCTTCAATTTTCTTGCATGTAATAAACATAATATTTGTCCTCAACATCCTTAAAAAAGTTAATCAATGTATTGAATGTTAAAGGATAGATTTCAACATCAAATAACATGAATCGACTCACAGGAAAAAGAGAATATTGATACACAAATTATTCATATCATTATGTATGCAATATTATTGTATGCCTTATTTACTATTTTAATACATGCAAGTCGGGGCGCCTGGGTGGCGCAGTCGGTTAAGCGTCCGACTTCAGCCAGGTCACGATCTCGCGGTCCGTGAGTTCCAGCCCCGCGTCAGGCTCTGGGCTGATGGCTCAGAGCCTGGAGCCTGTTTCCGATTCTGTGTCTCCCTCTCTCTCTGCCCCTCCCCCATTCATGCTCTGTCTCTCTCTGTCCCAAAAATAAATAAACGTTGAAAAAAAAATTAAAAAAAAAATAATACATGCAAGTCAAGTAATATATGCAATGATGCAAATCATTGCTATCCACAATGGAAGGGTAAGCCACTATCTAGCATTTAGCAGTAGTTATTTTCGTTGAATCAAGTTTGTAGGGAATCTTCACAAAAATGTTGACAAACGCTTTAAGTTTCCGAAAAAATAGAAATGGAAATAATTGGGCTGCCATTATGTAAATGAGATATGACAGGGAAGCACAAAAAAGCAACAGGAAATGCAACCTTATCAACCAAATATCTGTGATACATTCTTTCTAATGAATAACATGGAGTTTTATTATATGAACAAAACTGAGTGTAAATCTTGTAGTTATTGAGTAAAAATAGGTGGCTGCCATTGCGACATATACATTGAGTGGCACATGTGTGATTTCCTTATTTTCTTTTTCCATGTGTTATTCTTAATTAAAAGTGCCATGAAGCACTTACAGCATTTACATTATTTTAAGGGGACACACATTTG
The DNA here is from genome assembly GCF_022837055.1 of Prionailurus viverrinus. NCBI lineage: Eukaryota > Metazoa > Chordata > Mammalia > Carnivora > Felidae > Prionailurus > Prionailurus viverrinus. The sequence continues at coordinate 74,352,060 of NC_062566.1, forward strand.
GAAGAGCTGGCCATTTAAAAAATTATTTTGTTATGGCCATGTCATGCAAATGCCTTGTTCTGTAACTTTATTTTAAATTCCCCGATTGAATTTGTTGATGAAAACCAAGAAGCAAAAGGTTCTGTTTGCGGACATAGAAAGGAATGTACATGAGGGGCAGAGTGTGTTTTGCTTGGCAGTTCTTTTGCTACCATTTTGTTTTTGTTTTTAGTGCTGGAGGGCAGCAAATTGGCAGGTGTAAATAAGGCTGTAGCTAGTTTCATACTGTATTTACAATCAGTTATGGTGGGTTAAAATGTCTGTAGTGCATAGGGAATTAGGCACACAACTTCTGTTAAGAACGAGGGAAGCTTATGATCTAATTTCAGACATTGCATGAACATACTGCTTCTACCTAATCTTGTAATAATTTCCACCAACTCTCATAAAGTGAACACAAATGGATTATTTCATACTTGCACAATGTTTGAAATTTTGAACATATATTTTTGTATCTAAAATTCTAATATAGCATAAAATTTGCCATAATGACAAAAACTGGTAGTTAAGAAATGAATATTCATCTACAACTAACTTGAGAAAGAGAAGAAGAGAGCGATTCCTTAGTTTAAATGATGATTTGTTTTATGGAATCCATACAGCATATTGTTACAACTTTTAATTTTTTAAAACAGCAAATAGCTATTTGCCTATCGAATGTGATGCAAAATGGTATCATTTTATGATATAGTTTACACTTTACTAGGATTTGCATGTACCACATGTCAAATCATGTCCTAGAAACATAGCAACCACTAGCGGAGAAAGCCTAATGTCACATGATTACATAGAACACAAAGGTTCTAATGTTTGTGCAGATAATGCTTTTTAATAAAGAATCTCCATGTCAAGGAAAGGAAAGCAAGAATAGTTTTATAAAAGATTTAGAGTGGACCTTATTTTCATGATCCACCGACCTGTAACAACTTTTTTGAAAGCTCCCGGAAACATGAATTCCCCATGTCTCTATATTTGCTCTGTACTTTCAGACAAAGAGCCAAGACAATTTTGAGGAACAGTAGAAAAGATGATACAGAGGGGTATGAAATAAATAATAAATAAATAAGTGACTGCTGAATAAAACAATTAGTTTTGCCCCAGGCTTCTGCAATAGCTTATGAATTCTTACCAGCATTAGTTTACAGCTGTAACTTCAGGATATAATAAGAGATTGAATCTTATACAGGCAATGAAACAGATGATCAAATTCACAAGGGATTGTGTCAGGCTTTTTCCAGTACTAAAGAAACATATTAATCCTTGTCACTGTTTTCAGAAACGCTGTGACAGAAATAAACCTGTACTGTAACTTGGCCCTTTTAATGAGCTTCTGGAGTGTGGGCTTTCCACTCAGCACCTGAAAAACACAACAAAACACCTTTTATATTAAAGATGTGAGGTTTGCTGCTGGCTAAATTTGTACACAGAAGTCTATAAACCAGTGCTCAGCCAGCTGGGAAGCAAGAAAGCAAATTCAGATTCTGCCATGAACTTCACAGACCAATTATCTACTTGGAATCATGGGAGTTTAACAAACAAATACCAGCCCCTGCTGAGCCTTTTCAGGCCAGCAGCTTATGGGTGATTCAGTTGCATCCGAGGCTTTTAGACTGATCAATTCTTAATCACAAAGCGCAAAAATTATTCTCAGACTCATGTCAGTTTCTTTGGACACGTTTGTTAACAATCTGCTTCAAATCATTTTTTTAAAAGAAACTGCAGACACTGTTTTTATTGACTCCCCACTTGTAAAATGTTTATAGCTTGTTAATTTATATTTACCCCTTTACTTTTGCCTGCAAATCAACATCACTTAGCACAGTTTGGTTACACTTTGTCCAAAGGAAATTACAGAAGCCTGCTATGGGGCTAAAATGAAGGAAAGCTGCGGAAAATCAATACACTGCTGATTAAACAGATCGTAGCAAATTCACGGCTGTATGCTACAGCATGGAGACATCAGTGTGATGCCTATCTAGCAGTTAATGTGCTTTCAGTCAGGTGAAGAAAATTTCAGAATAAGGCAAAATCACTCAGAAAAACAAGAACTACCTAACACAAGAATGTGTGTGCTTATATGAAACCTACATTTTGTGTCAAGTAGTATTTCACTTGAGGAATAAAGAGGACATATTTATTTTGTGAAATAAAGCAGTGTGGCATCTATATTATGACATTTACCCTTTGTGTTATGAAAAGACCTAATGCCATTGCAAGATACCACCTATTAGCTACAAGTCAAGTATTTGGTTTTTCTTTTTATGAAATAGTAGGTTTTAATCAATGTTTTCTTGTGTAATTTTCAATTCGACAACAAAAGAAATGACTGAAAGGTGGATTCTTTGTAGAGGTTGTCCTGATCAACGTAGCAATGATCTCCGATGAAAACATTCTAAGCAATTCAAAAAGAATCACTTAATTTCCAATTTTAGAGTAGAAGAATAAACATGAAATAAATCAGGCATAAACAGGGGATTCAGTTCATACATAATTAATTTTCTTAATGTGTTGGGAATAGATAATCTTAACACAACATAGTTGGAAAGACCAACAGTTGTTTGTACGTCATAAAGGCAGCATTAGGGTTACAGGGAAGAACTAAGGTATCCTGACGAAAGAAAAGGTACCCTGGGTTAAAGCATAAACTTTCATTTCCATGCTATCCAATTCTTGGGCTCTGCAAACCAAATACTTTGAAGACTGTAGGAAAATATGCTCATCCCAAAGACTGCGTAAGAGGTGGTACCTACTTTAATCCAACTTGAAGAAGTACACGCTGTACCGTATCGCATGTAAAGTAAGGAAATGAGAAACAAACAAACAAAAGTTTAAATACAATCTTTCTGAGAGAGTGTCATAGAAGAAATTTTGTTTCAACCTCTTGTTATGCTTTTTACTTGGCATACACATTTATGTATTTAGAGTATTGTGATGCTATTGCAAGATGTTTTTTTCTTTTTCAAATAGATAAACTAGGGTAGAATTTATGGCTCCCCTTACTATTGTTCATTCAGGAAACCTATAGCTTTGATATGTTATGGTATCCTGGCAGATAAATTTCAGTAGTAAATCCTTATACTGAAAAATATACTCGAGAAAATTATGTTCCATACACAAAAGCCAACTTAAGTTTCAATCTCTGTTGTTTTTAATTCTCTCTTTTTCAAAATATCAAAGTCTTTCAAATGGTAACATGGTTAAGTTCTTTGCCAAATCCCATGTGTTAAAATGAAGGTGTTTTTGAGTCATCAAAGCTTATAAAAAGACCTTTAACAAGTAAACAGCTTTTCTCTTTTTTTTTTTTTTTAACTGGAAGATGTGGTATAAGAAAACACATTCATGGACACCATATGTGAACCAAGTTCCATCCCAAGATTTTGAGATTTTTGAGAATTCCTAGAAAATGAGAGATTTAAATTTATAGTCTGAAGAGGCTCACTGAGTGACACTATTTTCATACTGATATATGTGTATGACTTATACTGACTCATACTGATTTATATGTATATATAAAACTCAAGGTGTCATATTTTGATTATTCTATTTAAAATCTTTGGTAATCTTGCTTAGGAAAAAAAAGAGGCCATCAGGATTTCAGGAGTATGAAAAATAATCATTATTTCAGTATCGTCACTGTAATGTAAACATTAACTTACTTTTTTCGTATTGTGGGAAGTGGTCAACTTGTTTCACAAGTCAGTATCAAAAGCAGAGATCATTTCTACTTAAATAATCATGATTTTGTGACATTGGGAGAATAAAGCAATGGGTACCAGTAGAAAGAGCAAGTGTTTTAGAAAATATAGAACAATACTTGTATTTGCTACACACATCGGTATGCTAGGTTGATTGTGCCCTTGAGTATGTATTTTAAGATTTTTCTTTCCTGGTGGCATTGAAGGAAAACTACATTGAAGTGACAGAAGAGCAGGAGATAATGGACAGACTGAATGATGCAAGTATAAACTTCTGAGCGAAAATTATTTTCTAAGTCTCACAGTTTCTGTAGATATTTTCACATTTTTGTAGTTCCAATAAGCTAACAAATGGTTGTTTGTAAACATGCTTTACTTTATTTAAAGTCCACGCACTGTACGAATCTGAGAGTTGGCAAGGGTTTGAATACCCTTTGGTACAGACCCACTTTTTCTTCTTAATACATGGTAATTTATCACCATTAAGTATATGATCCCACTGGAAAAAAAAATTGATGCACATTGCTCTCTAGACTATAATTTCAGTGTTCATGATATTAATCTTTAATTAAATTACAGTTATTTTAGAAATCTATATCTTTAATTAAATTATACCATGCGCTTAAAGAAGAAATGACTATGGCACTATTAAAACATGTTTAAAAATGTACCACTGAATTTTGCATGCTGTCTGTCATCCCCAAAGTATGACTAACTAGGCTTAAGAAATGACTAGAAAGTCAACTGAAAAATTGCCAAGTAAAACTGTTTGGCTCTTTAAAGAACTGTGCATTAAAATTTTGGACACTTTCTCTATTAAATCTAAATATACTTCTTATAGTATATACAGTATTACATTTCTAAATTAATTGCCATAGTCCCATTTGTTAAAGAATTTCACTCCACGTGAAAAGCAAAGTCTCACTAGATGTGAATTTTACACTGTGCTAGATCAATCCCAATACCAGTAAATGGATATTATTAAACAGCATGGGGTAGTGCAAACTGGGAAAGAAAACTTGTAGTGTGCTGCCTTTGAGCAGACCTGGCTTGCATGCTGTGACAGGGCAATTGTCGACATGCTTTTTCATGCCAATCTGCAGCTTTTTCAACTCTAGATGCTATGGCAACCAGGGTTTAACAGACTAAGCAGCTAACAAGCTTCCCTGATGGAATTGTCTGGTTGTGTGATTGCCTTGTCTTAGGGAAAATATAAAATAGAATGAAGACGCTTGTGGACATTTGTCAACCTGATTATAATTTGGACAGTTGAATCATAATTGTCTGTTGTGTGCTGTGCAGCAGTGACATGTGCTATTTTCCACGTCCCTTGCAGGGCACACCACTACATTCCCGCATAGGCTACGTTTCCCTTGGGAACAATGGGTCCTGGTTGCTGTGGGTTCGGTGCAACATGGCGGTCCGCATCTCACACCAGATCATCTGGGAAAGAAGGGAACAGGGAACAGCTCTAATGGTGTTTTTTTCCTTCTCTTTGAAAAGGCTTGTGTTTGATTTGAACTATATTTGTATGAATATAATGAACACAAGTTGATGTGGAAAGAGATTCCTCTCTTATAAAATGTTCGTGCTCATAGGGTAAGTTGTAGATCAAAATATGCAGGTGAATTAATTTGTTATTTATGATTGGGCATAATTTTAGTTCTTTGGGAATATTGATTTTTTAAATTTGCAACCACTTAAACATGTATTTGTGTCACCAATCATATGCATAATTTAAAACACTGAGGAAATAATCAAGCTTCTCTGATAGAATGGTCTTGTTTTAATACTGCCTTGTCCTATTGAAAATGAATAGAAGATACCCTCTTTATTGTTTGAAATGATTAAAAGCCTACTAATACAATTTCAGTCTCTTTAAACAGTCAAAGGCATTGTATTTTCCACATCATTTGATGCCAAATCCTTACTTTTTTTCTTGAAAAGGATACAGGTTTTAAAAAATTAAAATCCTAAGAACAAACATTTAAAATTAAATGTGAATTCTCATAAAACAAAACGTAGGTTTCCATTTTATAGACAAATAAAATTAGCTATTTTGCAAGACAACTTCACTAATTATTTTATAGAACATTGCGAAATAGTTTATTTCGTACTTGGAAAAAATCAATATTAGAACATGAGGATCAAAATTTGAGGATATTTTCAGTATGCTCTGAATGAGTTGAGGTTTAAGTATAAGCTGATTGTAAGAAGATTTTGGCTAGTACATAGAAAGGATGCCAATGATTATGTTAGCATATTCGTCATGGACAGATCTCACCAACCACAGAGTTCTGCCAGGTTTTTTGTTTTCTTATTTATATTTTGAAATACTTCAAACTGATGCCCTTGCTTTGAGACACCAAGGCCTTTAGGAAAAGTAGGGTTTTCCCTTCCTCTATTTTGGAAGAATGGGTAGCAATCCAAGCTGCCTTTTAAAACAACCTTCAATGTCACGGACAATGACGTGCCTAGATGGTGCAAATCCGAAAACAGGTTTGTTTCTAGTTTCAGAGACCTATTCTTTTTCCTAAACAGAAAGATAGCGTGAAAACACCTTCTTCTCTGATGAGAGTGGTGCACCCAAGAAGGGTGAGGAGTGAAATTGGGAACATTTCACTCTCTTCATAAAGAACCTTGTCTAGCCCAAGTTATAAAAAAATATTTTTGCAGAGTTACAGTGTACCAAAATTAATAAGCTATGAATTATTGCCATAAAACTGAATTTTATATGAATAAGTCTTCACAAAAATTGCCTTTATTTACTAGACTACCAAGGTCTTACCCTCTAATTCCTAGTTTTGAAATTAGGCTCTTTTTTTAGTCACCTCTGTGCCTGCCTCCTTCCTGTGGGCAGCTAGTGTGGCACTGTTTCCTTCAGTTCCCTGAAGAATGTGGCATTTTCTTTATCTAATAGGGAGCTTGAGCTACATTAATGTCATCTGAAATTAAGGAAAATCATATGTTTTCGGTGGAATGAGAATTTGATTCTACTTTTTCTTTTGAATATCAAGGATTCAGATTGGATAGATTTTACTTTGGGATTCATTAAAACTCTTTTTTATTCAATAGATTCAAACGTACAACATGTTAGATGGTACCTACTTTTTTTTTCCCCAAATTGATGGCCCCTACTTTGGAGTTTAAAGAACTACGCTTGAAACTAAAGTAATTCCTTCAGTCACTACAGACCAGAGGTGAGAGTCAGGATGCTTTATGTTAGTTTGATGACAGCTTTCCAGAAGATAAAGAAATTATGGTTCAAGGTGCAACTATTTTCCTTCCTGTTTAGGAAAGAAAGGCATCCAAGGCTATGATATTTCCTTAGTTACTAAAGTAAACTTCAGCAATGTTCAAAGGTCAACCTTACTTTGTGAAACATTTTATAGCTATAAAATGTGCTTTGTACTGTCTTGCATTATTATCTATCATCTGAAACAGTCAAAGACTGATAAACCCATTTTAAAGCTTAGAATAAAGTGAAAACCTTGAGTTTATGTATTTACTAAAAGAGGCATGTATTTTTTTTAAAATTTTTTTTTTTCAACGTTTATTTATTTTTGGGACAGAGAGAGACAGAGCATGAACGGGGGAGGGGCAGAGAGAGAGGGAGACACAGAATCGGAAACAGGCTCCAGGCTCTGAGCCATCAGCCCGGAGCCTGACGCGGGGCTCGAACTCACGGACCGCGAGATGGTGACCTGGCTGAAGTCGGACGCTTAACCGACTGCGCCACCCAGGCGCCCCGAGGCATGTATTTTTAAATGTTTTTCTTCTTTACTCCTAAATTTCACCAAGAATCATATGCCATCGGTTCTGTAACATTAAGATGGATTCTCCACTTTGAAAGGCACCATAAAGCTACACCATCCACGCAATCTTTTACCAAGGCTTTTTGGTGAAAAACATTATCATTCTCCTATTAAACTCAGGCACCAAATTAGGTCATTTACAATGAAAACATTATTGGAAGTCATTAATGTTTTAGTATAAATTAGTTTCAACCATTATCATCTTGGTAATATTACCAAAGTTCCACTTTGGAGTTCAGTAGAGGGCTACCTCAAACTTCTTACTCAGCCCTATATATTTCTATGCAAAATTCACATCCTGAGGGACAACAGGGGTGGGGATGGCAGACAAAGGCAGCAAGAGTGCTGGTGTGCTACTATTCTTAAGCAGCTTATGTGTACCTGACTTCTGTCAAGTAAGCAAAGATGAAAAAAAGAAGTGAAACTTGTTTCTGGAAACAAGTGAATCTCCTCCTTGAGTAAGTCAGAAGGGGAGTTGGAGGAAGAGATAAAGTGTGCAAGAACAAGTATGCACTAAGACCTAGTGGCACTCGAATATTTTTCCAAATGTGACTATTCTCATGGTCACAGGCAAGGAACGTGATGGTTACATTTTGAGTAGTCTTTCCCATGAGGCAGAGTTGGACTGCAGTGAAATTCCCTTGGATTACTAGACCTCTATCCACCTCTATATTGTGGAAACTTGTGACTTTAAAATTTTCCCTAAGTTCCACATTTTTTTCCCATAATAGATGAGTGCATATTTGAAATGGATTTTTGTTTTGTGTAAAATTTTCAGTTGCACTAAGCTTTCTAAAATATATCATATGGAGAAAAGTTATTTTCCTAGAGTGTAGAGTAAGCTTTCTCAGCTACACACTGCTGTTTAGCCCCTTGGCACATTCTCTCAAACATAGGAATTTCAACCCTTGTTGAAGAGTTGGGTATATCAGTGAAATTAACTAATTGGGTAAAGCATCTTGGTGAAAATTCTGATCAGCAATTCACACATTTGGAGTGATATTGGAGGACACTGTAGGGAGATGGGGGGATACTGAGGACAGAGGTCTGGAGAGGCAGGGAGCATGATCACTCTAGGACATGTACATAGAAGTAGCTACCAGCCTGTCTTTTCTGGTGAGGGTATTCTGTTCATATTACCTCAGAATGATTAACAGTTATATATCTTCAATCAGACTCAGAAATATTGAAGCAGCCTTCAACATTTCTAGCTCTGAAATTTACCTACGTACATTTGGCGTCTTTCACAGATTCTTCTCCCTTTGAAATGAGTGGGGTTTAAAAATAAAATCTTTATTACTGCTAAAATAATTCACTGAAAAACCCGTGGGAAATTATTTTAAAATATCATCTAGTTTTTACAATGGTATTTTTTGTTGTTTTTAACTTTCAAAACTTTTTCCTCCTAAAGAACAAAAACAAAATTAATATAATAATAATGGTACTAAGCATAAACATGTTAATGAAAATAGGTAACATTACTCAGCATTTACTATGTTCTGGGTTTTCTTTTTTTTTTTTAACATTTATTTATTTTTGAGACAGAGAGAGACAGAGCATGAACGGGGGAGGGTCAGAGAGAGGGAGACACAGAATCTGAAACAGGTTCCAGGCTCTGAGCAGTCAGCACAGAGCCTGACGCGGGGCTCGAACTCACAGACCGCGAGATCGTGACCTGAGCCGAAGTCAGACGCCCAACCGACTGAGCCACCCAGCCGCCCCTGGGTTTTCTTTTTAAATACTGTAAAGTAATTTAATCCTCCCAAGAACCCTAAGAGGAAGGTATTATTTCTAATATATAGATTATGAAACTGGGACATTAGAAAAGTTACTGATTGCTCTATGCCACACATTCATAAGTATAAACCTGGCATTTTAATCCAGTATATCTGACTACAGCACCAAAACTCTTAAATATCTTCTTTAAAAATTTTTTTAATGTTTATTTTATTTTTGAGAGAGAGAGAGAGAGAGAGAGAGAGAGAGAGAGAGAGAGAGAGATAGTGTGAGCAGGGGAGGGGCAGAGACAGAGAGAGACACAGAATCTGAAGCAGGCTCCAGGCTCTGAGCTGTCAGCACAGAGCCCGATGTGGGGTTTGAATTCACGAACTGCAAGATCATGACCTGAGCCAAAGTCAGATGCTTAACCGACTGAGCCACCCAGGCATCCCTTCCAGTGCCAGAACTCATAAATCTTCCTTGGTAATTCAAAAGCTGTATTCTAACACTAGGCACTTGTGAGTAGGTTTCATTACATGCATTTACTACCAATATTACACTCGATGAAGACGGCAAAATGTGTGTCCTGACATTATTTGATTGTGTGTCCTCGACGCTTAAAGGCACTTTGCAAAGTTCTTAACAGAGTGCGGTTTAGGAAAGTCAATCCTAAAACTCTGTCAGTATAATTATACTTATGTGGCATGATGGTAATGCCCACAGTGTTCTTGCTAGTGTGCTAGGTGCTTTAGTGAGGCTAACACCAATACCATGAAGCAGGTATCAGTATCACTATTTACACATAACACTGAGGCATAAAGAAAATTTCACGGTAAGTAACTCGAAGTGAGTTTCTAACCAAAATATATCTGAAGACATAGCTTTCTCCCAAGGTTTATTAACCTAAGGTCATTTATATTGTAGAATTCACAAATGGTGGAATCAAGAATTTAAACCTTTCTCCAATCCTATCGGTGGCAACGTTAAAAGGAGAGGTTATTCCACTAGTGACTTCATAGAGATAGTATGGATTCAGTCTCTTACCTTTACCCCATAGTAGGGGTGGCAATTTACATATAACATGCTAAAAAATACTATTTACCTTTATTATGTACTGATGTTGTTCTGGAGCCTACACCCTGTTGTTCAAAGAAATTAATTTTAGTTAGTTAATTATAGGTAGCTCATTTCTTCCAGTTTAAAACAGTTGTCATGGTTGTAAAACATGTCCATGTATTCTTTTGAAGGGACACTTCTCTCTTCAAAAGGTGGAGCCTAATTCCCTTTCCCTGAATGTGGGCTCACCTAGTGACTTGGTTCTAACATGAAGCAACTAACATGGAACTGACAATGTGTATCTCCTGAGATTAAGACATAAAGGTATTGTAGTTTCCTCTTTGCTCTTTCTTCTGGTGTCACTCACTTTGAGGGAAGCCAAGTGCCATGTTATGAGGATACTCAAAAGCCATAGAGACCCATGTGGCAAGGAACTGAGGCTGTTAGCCAATAGTTAGTGAGAAGTGAGGCCTCCTGCCAACAGCCATGTGAATGAGCTTGGAAGCAGACCCTGAAGCCCGAATCAAGACTTCAGAAGACAGAAGCTTTGGCTGACATTTTGTTTGCAATCTTATGTGAGACCCAGAGCCAGAAACACCCAGCTAAGCCATTCTGAAACTACTGAGCCATATATATTTTGAGATAATAAATGTTTGTTGTTTTAAATCACTAAGTTTTGGTATAATTTGTTGTACAGCAATACATAATTAATAGCATAGTATCTGTAAGGTAACAGTTTAAATTCAAACTACCTGATAGGTTTAGCTCTCCCAACTTCCTCAGAGTCTCTCATTCTCTACCTACCAAGATGGAAGCCTTCGAGAGGAAATTTTTAAAAAGGACATGTTTTGTACCATTCTCTAAGGCTCTGCTCCTTTTGCTGAGAGGACCCTCTTTCTACCTGGACACCTTTTTTCAATAGAGTCCACTGAGGGACTGGTTCAATTTCAACATTGCTCTGGAATCTACTCTTGATTGTGAACTTGATCGTCATACACATACAATCTTTGCAGTGCCCCTAGTCCCCATCTGATCTATTTGTATTTTCAGCTTTTGAGGACATGAAAGCTTTGGATGTCCTACATATCAGGTATGGGCTCCAAGGACCTGATGCTCTGTCCACAGATTGCCCCTCACCTGTAGTGCTTGAAGTACCATACTTTTACTGCCCCATTTGATGTAGAATTTGGTTAAGATTCTTGAAGCTTTCCGAGGCTTCATCCTGAAGACATAGGACCAAATTCTTTCACTGAGAATCCCTTACATTTTTCTTTTTTTAAAAAAAATATTTATTTTTGAGAGACAGAGAGAAAGAGAGAGAGACAGAGAGAGAGCAGGGGAGGAGCAGAGAGAGAGGGAGACACAGAATCTGAAGCAGGCTCCAGGCTCCAAGCTATCAGCACAGAGCCCGACACAGGGCTCAAACTCATGAACAGTGAGATTATGACATGATTGGTCAGGTGACTGGGTGACTGAGCCACCCAGGTGCCCCCATATTTTCTTCATAATATGTGAGATACTGGAAACAGCCTAAATGCCCACACATAGGAAAGTAGTTGAATAAACTATGGTATATCTACATAATGGAGCACTATGCATCTATAAATAAGAAAGAGAAAGGCCTTTTTAGGATACATTGTTCTGTGATCAAAGCAAAAAGTGCACCTGGGTGGCTCAGTAGGTTAAGCATTCTGCTCAGGTCATGATCTCATGGCTCCTGAGTTAGAGCCCCTAGTTGGGTTCTGTGCCGACAGCTCAGAGACTGGAGCCTGCTTCAGATACTGTGTCTCCCTCTCTCTCTGCCCCTCTGCCTCTTGCACTCTGTCTCTCTCTCTCTCTCAAAAATAAATAAACATTTAAAAAAATAAATAAAAAATAAAGCAAAAAGCATCTATAGTATATGACCATCTAAGCCAGAAAGAAGTGTAAGAATATACGTGCATCTGCTCATTTGTGGAAAAGACATATAGGAAGGATAAAACAGAAACGAAAATGATTGGTCACATATAGGGGTGTATGTAATGGGAACATGGCATAGAGTTGAAGAAGACAATACTTTTACGAATATATATTTTTATAGCTTTTCCTCTTAGAATAACGGTATTGTTTGAATACCTCCCAAATCAATAAGTGATAAAATAAACCAGGATGTGAGTAGAACCCAGAATGGAAACAAACAGTACCAAATGAACCTCATTGTATTATAAATGAGTAAAATAACCACACCAAAGAGGGTGGGGATAAAGGAAGGAATGTAAGTAACTTCAGAAAGCAGTATTTTGACTAAATATGGTAAAATTAAAAACAAGAAAAAAAAAACCCAAGCTTTCCACAAACAGTATACTCTGTACAGTAAATTTGTTTGTAACATGGATATACATTAGCAATTCCAAAACTATTTTATGTTCATACTAAGTTTGAATGAACGAGCAGATATGTTGTTTACAACACAGCCATGTTTTTCACTGTCAGAGAAAGAGGTAATGAAAATGAGGAAAGACTGAAATGAACCCTGTCATGTTAAATTAGAATAAAAGGCATCAGTATGAATTCATATTTTTTAATATAGATACAGCTAGATACAGAAATAAACAGGTGTATTCATGTGTTAACTTACATAAACATATTTCCTAGGCCCTGTTCTCCTAGAGGGCCTAGAAACCATGACACCCCCAGTAGCATTGAGCACACTTAGAATTTAGATCTTGAATTGCAAATATCATTTCCCAATGAAAGGGACCAGGGCTCCTTGGAAAAGTAGCTGATGCCAGAAAGGACCAGGGCAGGGAAAATGGAAGATGAGACTGGAACATTTTAAGGTAACAGAAACTACTCATAAAATGTTGGAGGCCTCTCAAAAAGCCCACAAAAAACAAGTGTGAAGAGGTCCCGATGGCCACAGTTGGCCAATTTCAGAACAACCCAAATAATGGTAGATTTGAATTTGAACCTCTAGATTACAATAATTATCTGTGACTCCACACAGATATAAATATGTAAGTGGAAAAGTAAATAGAAGAGAGTACTCTCGTTTATAGTAGAGTACATATTAACAAATCTACAAGGAATAAGGGAAATAGAAAATTACCATTAAACAAACACCACAGTAATATTTGTTGTATCTACCCATCTGTATACATGTTGTCCAAACCATCAGCTAAAATTAGTGAGTGATGAGAAATAGAGTATTTACATCATTTAAAAGTGTTTCCTCGCAATATACTTACTAACTACAAAGTGAAAATATTAAGATTACAATGAAACTTGGCAGACACAATCTCGCCATGTGATCAGAGTTAACATTATTTGTAACAAGATATAATACCATGATATATCCCTTTATATGAGGTATTGAAAAGGATATAACATCCCTTCAGTTTGTGTTTTGGCAAAAAAAAAATAGAAGAATGCATAAAATAAAAATTGAGGGACATTTTAAAAAATAACTGGCACATACTTTCAAAAAGTGTTAAGAACATGAAATACTGAGTAACTGTCACAGATTGAATGACCCTAAAGTGAAATGACAACTAAATGTAATAGAGGACCTTGGATTGTACCTTGGGCCAGAAAAAAAAATAGGGAAAAACTGGCAAAATTCTAATAAGGACTGTATATTAGTTAATGATCTGTTATCAACATTAGTTCATTGGTGTTAATAATTAATTTAGATCTATATAAGACGATCACATTTGGGAAGTTGGGTGAAGAGTATACAAGAATTCTTTGTACTGTTTGTGCAACTCTTCTTTAAGTCTAAATAATTTTTTAATGTTAAAAAAACTTGGCAGAAGTCAAACTCTAGTGAATTTGCTTCAGCTAAAATAATCCAAGTATTTTGGGAGAATGCTTTCAACATATGTCAAGGTTAGTTAGTTCCAATGGTCTGAAAAACAGTATCATGTCAACTGAAGTTAATAATAATTTCAGACCACCACAAGTTAAACCAGTGTTCTGGCCAAATTGAAATAAATACCCTATGTTAATCAGCACCCCCCCCAACCCCCCGCCACACACACACATACACACACGTGCCCTCTGTTATATATCACTCCTGGCTCCCTCCACTCTCTGGGAGAATAGGGGAATGGTAAGAAAGGATGTTCATAAATGACTTCATGCCTTTTTCTTCATTATGTCTTTATTTCTTAACTTCCTTTCCTTTTAAGGCCATTCATTTTTCAATTCCACAGAAACAGACTCCTTTCATACCCTGCTCCTTCCTTACATGGCATTTACTCACATTATCCTTTACCGGGACAAAGTGGCAAAAATGTTGCAGGGAGACTCAGATATGAGTGCCTCTCAAGATTCATGGAGATATACTTAAACAGATTACCCCTAGCATACTTACAGACTGTTCTATACATTTTAATATGTGAGTATCCTCCTGAGTTGGTTTCCTGAAGTTTATCTTCCTGGTTACATTGTCAAACCCTTGGCAGCCAGACTGAGATCTTACACATCATGTGCATCCCCCATAGCATGCAACAAATACTAACTCACCAGTGCATATTTTGTTGACAGATTGAAGTAGATCAATCACAAATCATTTTGAGTATGGTATTAAAGAAGTGTGGAAGACCAATGTATGAAGAGCAAAGTCCATGGTTCAACTTCCTGCTTATTTTTGAAAGGTTTGTCAATCCTATGAAAGGTTTGCCCATCGTCCACTTTGAGTTTGGCTCTTTATAAAGATTTTCAGCTATGGAAAGGCATCAGACATACCCTCTGTTTAAAGATCATACATATTAAAAATAACTTCACTATCTTCTTTGGGAAGATGACAAATATGCTGTAGTTTGAGGGCATCTGGTTGAAAAAGCTACTCATGACCTGAAGCTATTCATGCTTCAAAAATTTTTTGAAAAAAATTAAAAAAAAAACACTATTTCTATCATAAGAATCCTAGCTCCATCTTTTGAAATGTGAGCAATTTAAAGAATTTTTTATTTAAATCCAAGATGGGATCAAGAAGCGACTGTGGACAAATAGAGTAACACATGTGAAGATTTAAAAGCATACAATATTTGAGTTTGTTGAGAAATCAAAGACTTAGAGTCAAATACATAGGCATTTTGGCTAGTACGGAAAAGAGAGAAATATGAAAATGTTTACTGTAAAATGCCAGGATGTAATTTTCTAAGTTTTATAACTTTTAAAGTAGGACTTTTTTGTGCATCCTGAGATGCTAAGAATGGATTTATATTTTTTACAGGATTAAATATTTTTAACCTTATTGAAAATTCTATATTCACACTGAACAGAAATGGTGAACTATTTGCTGGAAATAAGAGGACATCTCATTTTGAAGGAATCTGTTACTTTTACAAGCAGTCTTGAGAACATTGCTTTTTGTTTAATAAAAACTTATTTTTTCTAAGATTACATCATAGATGGGCAATAGGGATGTTTTTCAATTTTCCTTATTTTGAAGTTACAGTTTACTGTAAAAAACACAACTTTCAGACAACTTAATTTAGGATAAATTATTGCAATTTGGATATTTATCGTATTATAAAAGACAAAATTGTTAACTACTTATGAATTCTCTCGCCCAATTATGGGTGGTTATGCTTGAGAAAAAGAAAAACATTTTAACAATATTTGTTCTTCCGATTAATGAACATGGAATGTTTTCTGTTTCTTTTTGTCTTTTTTCAATTTCTTTCATAAGCTTTCTATAGTTTTCAGCATACAGATCATTTTTACCTCATTGGTTAGGTTTATTCCTAGAGATTTGATAGTTTTTGGTACAATTGTAAATAGGATCAATTCCTTGATTTCTTTTTATGTTGCTTCATTATTGGTGTATAGAAATGCAAACTATTTCTGTACATTGATTTTTATCTTATGACTCTGCTGAATTCATACACCAGTTCTAGTAGTCTTTTGGTGATCTTTTGGATTTTCCATGTACAGTATCATGTCATCTGCAAAGAGTGAAAGTTTGACTTCTTCTTTGCCAATCTGGATAATTTTATTTCATTTTGTTATCTGATTGCTGAGGCTAGGACTTTTAACACTATGTTTAGCAACAGGGGTGAGAGTGGACATCTCTGTTGTGTTCCTCTTCTTAGGAGGAAAGCTCTCAGTTTTTCCCCACTGAAGATGATATTAGCTGTGAGCTTTTCATATATGGCTTTTATGATGTTACCATATGCAGCCCAGGCATGAGTCCCACTTGATCATATGTCAATACTACTCAAGGCAATCTACATATTCAATGCACTCTCTATCAAAATGACACCAGCATTCTCACAGAGCTAGAACAAGCCATCCTAAGGCTTGTTCTAAGCCGTCCTAAGCTAGAACAAGCCATCCTAGAACATCCATCCTTTTGTATGTAACTCCAAAAGACCCAAATAGCCAAAGTAACGTTGAAAAACAAAACCAAAGCTGGAGGCATCACAATCCTGGATTTAAACCTGTATTACAAAGCTGTAATCATCAAGACAGTATGGTATTGGCACAAAAAACACACACATAGATCAATGGAATAGAATAGAGAATGCAGAAATAGACCCACAGATATAACCTTCAACAAAGCAGGAAAGAGAATCCAATGGAAAAAAGACAGTCTCTTTAGCAAATGCTGCTGGGAGAACTGGACAGTGACATGCTGAAGAATGAAACAGGACCACTTTCTTACACCATACACAAAAATAAACTCAAAATGGATGAAACACCTAAATGTGAGACAGGAAACCATCAAAATCCTACAGGAGAAAACAGGCAGCAACCTCTTTGAGTTGGTGGCAACAACTTCTTACTGGACATGTCTCTAGAGGCAAGGGAAATGAAAGCAAAATGAACCACTAGGACCTCATCAAAATAACATTCTTCATAACAAAGGAAACAATCAACAAAACTAAAAGGCAGCCTATGGAATTAGGAGAAGATATCTCAAATGACATATCAGATAAAGGAGTAGCATTCAAAAATCTATAAAGAACTTACCAAACTGAACACCCCAAAATAAATAATCCAGTGAAGAAATGGGCAAAGACATGAATAGGTACTTTTCCAAAGAAGACATCCAGATAACCAAGAGACATATGAAAAGATACTCAACATCACTCATCATCAAGGAAATACAAATCAAAACCACATGAGATATCACCTCACACCACGCAGAATGGCTAAAATTAACTCAGAAAACAACAGATGTTGGCAAGGATGAGGAGAAAGGGGAAGCCTTTTGTGCTATTGGTGGGAATGCAAACTGGTGCAGCCACTTTGGAAAACAGGATGGGGCTTCCTCAAAAAATTAAAAATAGAACTACTCTATGACCCAGTAATTGCACTACTAAGAATTTATCCAAAGAATACAAAAATGCTGATTCAAAGGGGCACATGCACCCCAATGTTTATAGCAGCACTATCATCAATAGTTAAATTATGGAAAGAGCCCAAATATCCATCAACTGATGAATGGATTAAGAAGATGTGGTGTATATATATATATATATATATATATATATATATATGCACACACACACACACACACACACACACACACACACAATGGAATACTACTCAGTGATGAAAAAGAATGAAATCTTGTCATTTGTAACAACATGGATTGAACTAGAGGGTATTATGCTAAGGGAAATAAGTCAGTCAGAGAAAGACAGGTATCATATGATTTCACTCATATGCGGAATTTGAGAAACTCAGCAGATGAACACAGGGGAAGGGAAGGTAAAATAAGATAAAAAAAGAGAAGGAGGTAAGCCATAAGAGACTCTTAAATACAGAGGACAAACTGAGGATTGCTGGAAGGGGGAGGGTGGGTGAGAGGGTGGGCTAAATGGGTGATGGGCATTAAGGAAGGCACTTTTTGAGATGAGCACTGGGTGTTATATGTAAGAGATGAATCACTGGGTTCGACTCCTGAAGCCAAGACTACATTGTATGTTAACTAACTTGAATATAAACTTAAAAAAAGAAAAAAAAGGAAAACATATTTTAGCTTTACCGGATATTATTTGTGTATGAGAATAACAATGTCAATCCTAGAACTATTATTAGGTTCTTCTTCAACTGAGAGACACAGTTCTTCTACTTGTATTTTTGGTAGCCATTTGAATGTTCATCGAATTTTTTATTGCTAAATGTTATAATAGCAACATCTAACATTATTAACATTATTTCGTACATTCAAGAAAAAATCTGCTCTTACTGTGCGTAGACTTAGGAAGAGATGGATTGTTACGATGTTGAGGTAACAATATATAGTAGTAGTGTAATTAAACAGCAAGGGGACATATTTGGGCAGCAGCAGAATCCGAAAATCAATAAATTACTTGGCATATTCCTAGCTGGCAAAACAAGTGTACTCTGGTAGAAATTGATCAAGGAGCTTATACACAAGATAGAAAGAAGTAATGAAAAGATAACATTGTTTACATAATATAACTAGCATACACTAAGAGCTTACTTTGTGCCGAAACTATGTTAAGTCCTTTTCATACATGAGCTTATCTAATATTTTATATGGTCCTAATATAACAGGAGTTACTTTCAAAGAGTTCTCTGAAAAAACACATTTGTTTCATGATTTTGTTTCACTGTTAACAGAAGTAGCCATAGAATATTTTTTCAGTGTAATTCTTTTATACAATGTTTAAGTTATCCACTCTGTATTTGAGAGTTAGGTTTTAATTTTCAATGAATCTGTTCAAGATTGAATTCTTTCTTGTGTTTTTAAAAATTAATTTTCTAAAATGATAATTTCTGCATAAACATTTTTCATTGGAATGTCTACTTTTAATGTTCAAGAAATAAATAAAACAGTATGTTGGATTTGCTGTTTATCAAAATTTAGAGAAAAAAGTACACAAAATTACATGTTCAAAGTAACTAAGTCCCCCCCAAATAAGTTCAGCTTATAAAAATTGAATCAAAGTTTAATGGGGAATCATAAATAATAGCATCAATATCTTCATTTTCAATAATAACAATAAAGGTAGTAATGTGTCTTATATTCCTAAAAGCTCTTTAATTTTGAAAGGTCTAGTCATCCTGCCTCAAATTGCAAGAATTTGTATGCTCCCTCTAATTATTTTTATATAAGCTTTCTCTTGATTGTTAATATACTATATGTATTATATACGATGCAAATGTACATATAATAATTACAAGCAACAATGATTGGTTTTAATTTTCGAGCATGTCTGAGGTAAAATATGCCATTAAACAATTATAATCTGAAGATAGCTTTGTGATATTATAGATACCAAAATTCTCCTTTCATCCAAGAGTATTTCCCTGCACTATCTGCTCCACTCAGTATGTTATTTCCTAGTTTGTGAGTATTAGCAAAAATGTTGTACTGAGTTAAGTGGGTATCTGATTTACTCTGGTAGGAAAATATATACTTGAAAAGGTAGGAGATGATGAAGCCAAACATGTTAAAAGTGATAACTAGCTTGCATTTCAGTGCTTAAGATATGCCAGGCACTGCTCAAAACACTTTACATGGATTTTATCAGTTAAAGCTAATCTTCTTTGGTAGTTAATGTCATCATCATCATCTCATTTTATAAATAAGGGAAAGTACTTAGAGAGGTGAGGCAATTTTTCCAAGGTGACACATAGTAAAAATGCTAGAGCAGGATTTAAATCCAAGCATTCTAGCTCTAGAGTGTGTACTACAATATTAACATCTTATTGAATATTTGCCATATAAAGTCATTCTGAGGATCAGATGAGATACACTCAAGTTACCATCTAGAGTCTCTGCTTATGTTACTGTGGGATAAGGGGCAACTTAAAGCTGCAGGTAGATTCTGAAAGGGGTGATCACTTATTTCTAACAAGTTTCATTCATACCAATAGGGACATTTTTTCCATCAGTAGATGATGGCATTAGGACAGCTTTTCAAAATGGTAGTTTCGGTGAAGGGGGTCTGGGATAGGCTGAGCAGGGCGATTCAGCAAACTCCAGTGGTGCAGGATACGTTGACTTTAGTGTATAGGCTATGCCAGCAATCAGAATTAGTCTGTATTCTTCCTCGGATTTGGGTCTGCCTGCTTCAGACTAGATCAATCAAAACAATGGGAAATTTTAGGAGGACATTTCAGATCTGCTAATTCTGGACCTGTTTCTTGGCAATAGTACGGTATCTAGTGTTGTATTCAAAATGTGTAACTTCAGTGCTAGTCCTCCCTTAGATAAACTCCCTCTTCAAACTGTCCTATTTTACTCCTCAGGGTTTCTTTCCTGAAACTAGTTGTGCATCTGAATAATACAAATAACTTCAGAATGTAATTTGCTGACATTAATAATTCATGCACTGCAGGTGTGTTAGCAAAGAAAAATCAGCAACAAGTTTTGAGGTTTGGGGACTTGACAACATGATAAACACCCATCGAAAGGTCTTGGTCATATGCTTAAAAATCTACAGTAGAACCCCTCCAGCAGGGTAGTTTACTCTCCAGGTACTGGGCCCAGGCTTAATTTAGGATATAAATTCAGATTCATTGCCCTGCAGGCCACATGTCTGATCGCTTCTGAGAGCAGGACGAGAGTCTTCACATTTGGTTGAACATAGATGGCAGTAGGGAAGGAGCATAGCTACGTATGTAATGGTGTGTGGAGGAACGTGGAAACATACTCAAGATCTATTCAGGAAAGAGGTATACAAACACTCTTCTGAGATCACATGCGGGAGTGTCTGAAATATCTTAAAGTTCAGTAATAAAAGATGATAGAAAAGTCTTGGGCTGATTCTCTGTTTGTGAAAAACAGGGCTTGCCAAATTCCACCCACTTCTGTGGCAGTCTTCCCAAATCAATAAGTTGTGTTTCTATAAGTAGGAATTCATTACCACTGGCATTAAATACATTCTTGCTGAAACTTGGGAAGATGGACTTGTAATCTTGAGATTGAGATTCAAAAATGATTGAATTTGATGACACTTTAAAATTACAACTTTAATTAACACACTAGTCTCTCAGTATCAAGACTTATTTATGTTTTTTATTCATTTATGTTGTATCAATACTATCAAGGCTAGTAAATAATAAATATGTTAGCAACAGCAAATAAAGCAAAAGTAAATAAATAGTTGATAACTTAAATAGGTCTGTAATTAGTTTGATGATATAAGAAGGCAAAAGGAAGGAAGTACCCAATATTACCTTCATTTTCTATATTTTCACTATAGATGAATCAGTTTCATATTATTAATATGAGTAATTTATTAAAGGTATCATAAGGTTTGTAAGTAAATGTATGTGATAGACATTTCTTTTTTTTTTAAATATTTTATTTATTTTTAAGACAGAGAGAGACAGAGCATGAGTGGGGATGGGGCAGAGAGAGAGGGAGACACAGAATCTGAAGCAGGCTCCAGGCTCTGAACTGTCAGCACAGAGCCCAACGCGGGGCTTGAACTCATGAACTGTGAGATCATGACCTGAGCTGAAGTCGGATGCCCAACCGACTGAGCCACCCAGGCACCCCGATAGACATTTCTTAATGGAAAGATTTATATTTCTTATGTAACATTTGGCAAGAAGTGGCCATTTGAGGGGCGCCTGGGTGGCGCAGTCGGTTAAGCGTCCGACTTCAGCCAGGTCACGATCTTGCGGTCCGGGAGTTCGAGCCCCGCGTCAGGCTCTGGGCTGATGGCTCAGAGCCTGGAGCCTGTTTCCGATTCTGTGTCTCCCTCTCTCTCTGCCCCTCCCCTGTTCATGCTCTGTCTCTCTCTGTCCCAAAAAAATAAACGTTGAAAAAAAAATTAAAAAAAAAAAAGAAGTGGCCATTTGATTTTCTAAGTTAGCGTCAAGTGGGTTCTCTTTGAGAAATATTCTGTTTGTACACCAAGGAAAAAACCTTGAAATTTAAAATGTAAATTTAAAAAATCCTAATGTAGGATTGGAATAGTTCATGTCAATGAAATCAGACCAATTCAATCAGTCAGTCAACAGACACCTGAAGTGCACACATTCTTTCCAGGCACTGATTACATTGATAGGAAAGGGACAGTCTGTGAGGGCCAAGGCCCCTACCTCTGTGGAGCTGGTAATATAGACTCTCTGGCTATTTGATCTACTTTTCCTTTAAGTAGGAGTAAAATAAGGATTTGTAGGCCTTAAAATACACACTATTTAATAAATAGCATGGATTGTATACTGAAAAAGATATTTGAGACTTTTTGAATTACACCTTTCTTTGGGTATATTGATGCCATGAAAAGAGGTGAACTTATACAAACTTCTCATCTTATAATTGTAAAAACAATGGCAGTATTAAAACATCTATGTAACATTATATAGAAAATTAAGTGTGTGAATATGATTTTCATCATTTGAAAATTCAACTTGTCCTTGATTTTCTGAAGTAGCTGGTGTACAATGAGCCCATGCAATATCAACATGCTCAGTGATAGAGAAGATGGTAATTGTGTACTAAGGGAATTTAGACTGTATTTTGATGATGTGGTCAATTACTTGGCCTTTGTGAACATTCATGGAATAATTGGTTTTATTTAATAAGTCCATTTATGGAAATAGCCACTGTTGAACACTGGTGCTTATCAAAAAGCATTTTTCCTTGAAGAGATTGCACATGTAAAGCACCAAACTACCAATTAATGTAATTTGTTTAGAGCTATTTTTCCTTCTGTACCATCAAGGCATTAGCTATCAAAGGTGAATGGTACAATATCTAGCCCAAAATGGGTTGTATGGCTATCCCAACAACTTAAGCAAAGAGTGTGGAAGGGAACACATGCGTTGCATTTACCCAGATTCTTCCCTTAACTGAAGCTTTTAAACTAAGATTGATAGAAAACAGTGTTTAGGAAGAAATAATGCATACTGATTTATATAAAATGCTATTCGCTGTATTTTTCTTTTTGTATTAGCTTTAATGAATAGATATGCCTTTTTATTTTGTGGTACCCTACCATTAAATGATACCATCATTTTTTTTCTGCCTAAATAAATTCAAATTCTTGTCACCTACTATCTGTACAGCAAGATTTGAGACATTATTCCTAATTGAGATTTTTACTGAATATCTTTTAAAGATAAATTTGTTTTATTCTTTCACCCCACTATTTAAAAGGATTTTCACATTTTTATCTTCTAAAGGAATTGTCAATGAGAAACTAAAACTGCATAGACTATACATTAAAATCACTTTAGTTTTTAAGCTGTCATGAACTGTTTCAAAAAATGCTAAGTTGCTATTGTTTAATGTCTGTCATTTTATAATGCTTTAGAAGTTATCTATCCTGTAAAATTATTAACTGATGCTAAAATTGCCTTGTAAGTATTAGGACAATAGCAATTTTGTAACAGCTGGGACACTGCCAATGTAAGATAAGTACATTTTGCTCTGTACATTCATAAAGTGCTTTGAAATGGTTTGTAACTGATGGATGGATGCATTTTCTAAGTGTAGAAAGCAATATTTTGTAGAAGGAAATGGCTTGAAAGCTGACACACATGCATGCAAATGCCATTCTCTTCAGTAAGTAATTTGCTTTTTCTTTCAAAAGCATAAATGGCATAGTTAGACACATTATTTTGTATATTGCACATAACAATACAAGATGCACAAAAACAGCAAGTACAAAACATTTCATATTGATAGAAGAACCCATGGCTGTGGTATATGATTAGCATAAATGTATACACACTGAAGTAATGCCTTCAGGATTAAAAAGTGAGACTGAAAAAAAAAAAGGAAAGTTCTACTAAACTTCAGGAATGACAATATTTATTATGTTTTCCCTCTTTAAATTCATTGTGCTACTTGATTGGAAGGCTAGATCACTTTCAATGGATATATTTTCCTTAACGTGCTAAATATTAATCACAGTGCCTCTGTAAGGTTACAGAGCTATCATATTGTTCTGCTTACCTACTTAGGATGGTTAACATTTTTCAGCTTTTTAAAAATAAAAGTCAACAACCTTTCCTATAAGTGTTCATATAGGACTAGTTTTTCTCAAGTTAAAATTGTTCTGTGGCTTGAATTTGATGTTTAAATTGTTTTTTTAAATATAGTTACTGTTGGGGGCATCTGGGTGGCTCAGTTGGTTAAGCAGCCGACTTTGGCTCAGGTCATGATCTCGAGATTCGTGAGTTCGAGTCCCGTGTCCGGCTCTGTGCTGACAGCTGAGCCTGGAGCCTGCCTCGGATTCTGTGTCTTCCTCTCTCAGTCTCTCTCTCTCTCTCTCTCTCTCTCTCTCTCTCTCTCTCTCTCTGCCCATATCCTGCTTGTGCTTTCTCTCTCTCTCAAAAAAAATAAACTTAAATAAAAAATAATATAGTTACTATTGTATCCTGAGTACCTAGAATTGACTGGCACAAAGTATGTAACAAATATTTGTATTGTGAATTTCTGAAAGTCTGTACAAGGAAGACCAAATTTGAACTGAAGTGTCTTTCAGAGACCCTTCATTTAAAACATCCCTTATCAACTCTGCGGTTGTTAAAGAACACAAACTTTGGAGCTAAGTTGGTTGGGTTTGAGTCCTAGAATCAACATCATTAGTCTTCTGAACTTAGGCCAGCCTTCACACTTTGCTAACCGCTAGCATCCTGCTATACATAACATGAAAAAAGTACCATCTACTTCTCAAAGTTGTTATGAGGAGTAAATCCATAAAAAGTGCTTTTGCACAGTGTTAGGCACTTAGCCTTTGATAAATTATAGCTTTTGCATATGAAATTATTATTGTCACATCTCCACCATGAACCACATTACCATCTTGTTTGCCATATCAATATAGATTTAGCTCAGTTTGGGGGACCCGAGGGGCTCAGTTGGTTAGGTGTCGGACTCTTGATTTTGGCTCAGGTCATGATCTCCTGGGTCCTGAGTTTGAACCCCACAACCCTGCTTGAGATTCTCTGCTTCTCCTCTCTCTGCCCCTCCCCTGCTCTCGCTCTCTCGTGCTCTCAAAATAAGTAAACTTAAAAAAATAGAATCATCTCAGTTCTTTCAAATGTCTTCAGTTTCTTCCTTGATTTGGACAATTTCTGTGAAAACCACTTATATTAACTCGACTCATTAATGGGAGATGCATATAATTAGAGAGGAAACCATACCCTCAAATTTTACCATGCTTTTAATTTTGTTTTACTGAATCCATTTTTTTTCCTCTTTGATACATGTTTCATTCAACATGTTCAATGGAAATGTAGAAATTAATAAAACCTATTGGTTTGGGTAGTCTTTTGGAGGATAGTCAGGCAAAATTTCCAATTCGCACTTTGAGATGTGCCCCTCATTAAGTACTTTTCTCAGAAATCAGATTATTAGAGCACCTGGACATCTTTGGGTCCATTGGTCAGTAGGAGATGTTATACAGCATGAATTGATTAATTGGCCTGCAACTTAGTGAAATTCTCTACCTTCTCATAAGGTGCATTCATTATTCACCTGAAAGATTTTGTCACAAAGATATGGCAGAGGAATGCTTTTAGGCCACAGCTGTTCACATCTGAGTTATTTCCACTTGAGATCTTTGATGGGACTCCTTGACTGGATAGACTCCCGACAGAAGAATGGAAAGAAATCTTACAGGCCAATTTTGAAGACTTAAAATTGTGTGGATTTTGTAAAACATGTAGCTTATTAAATTGCTACAATGTTTCAGGCTTAATAAATTTTCTTTTATTTATACAGTATCTTAATTTGCTTTGTTATGCCTTCAACTTTTGCTGAAGAAATTTATACATATAGTTTCAGTTGGAGCTGTGCCACTTGGTGTTTATGATATCACATGTGTTCATTGCCACAGTACTCCCCCAAATTCTTCATGTGTAAAAATGACACGAGAGCATTTTCCTAACTAACTTTATTCATTACCATAAGCCCAAAGCTCCTTAGGAAATATCAAGGTTTTTAGTTACATCTCTGATTATGGTCCTAGAGATGCGATCTCTTACTTTTTCTCTTATTGGTATGGATCCACTGAGGAATGGTGTACCTGTCTGCGGGCCATCTTCTCTCTTTAGCAAATTCATTTGATAGGAAGATCACATCCTCCTTACAGATTTTTAGATTTTTCATCTCAAACTCCTGTCATGTACAGCCTAAATTTTGTGGGTATTTATATCTTATAACCAGCTATTGGCAGACTTTGGACATAGTTATCCTATTACTGATACTTTTTATACTCTGTCATCTTGTGGATAAATCTACTGGAACAACATAAGTTTGTTCACACCTTTTCTTTACTTTTGAGTCCATGAGTGGGGAGTGCCTTTGGGATAACTTATAATAATGCAGTTTAAACCCTTAATTATTAATGTTTATATAAGACCTTTTACTGCCATGTAAGTGTTGACAAGAAGCTTAATGGCAGATGTTCTAGTGAGATAAACTAGTTTCGTGTTCTTTTATCCCTTGTCTTTATGTTATATGACTCAATACCACTTTTTTAAATTAAAAAATACCATTGTTGTATGCTTTGGATAAATGGCTACTATAAAAGAGGAAAACATAGGCATTTGTTCCTGTCCTTAAGATCTTAATTATCACAAATTTGCAGAGCTCTGACTTACAAGCTGATCCTGTTCTATATTTATTTCCAGGAAAAAAAAATAGTTAAGAAATATAAAGCTACCAAATTGCTATTTTTTACTCAAAAATATATCTTGAAACTGTCTTATTAGGCACATAGTTCTGCTTCATTTTGACTCCTGTACAGTGTGATAGGTTAAAAAAATTGGGGCATCGCAAATAAATTATTAAGCTTATTTATTTGAGAGAGAGACAGAGAGAGACTGAAAGTGAGAGAGAGTACGCACAAGCAGGGGAGGGGTAGAGAGAGGATCCCAAGCAGGATCCACCCTATGAGCATGGAGGAACCATGAAAACATGACCTGAGTTGAAATAAAGAGTTGAATGCTTAACTTGAACCAACTGAGTCACCCAGGCGCCCCTGCCATACCTCTATTGATAGACATTTAGGTTATTTACAATTTGGGGCTACAATGCTACAGTGAACATCCTCATATGTCACCTCTTGTGTGTAAGTGTTGCTTTTCCTTTAGGGTGTATAAAGAAGAGTTTACTAGTTTGTACAGATTCTGTCAAACTGACCTTTCAATATATACTCTTGTATTTGGTACGACATAGTACTTATTTCCAGTATTAGACATACTGGACGCCAACTTTTTAATTCTTACTAACCTGACAATGAGTTAAGATACCCTCTCTGTATGATTTTAACTTATATTTCTCCTTTTATCATTAACTTTATCACCTTTCATATATTTATTTATAATTGATATTTATTCTGTGATTTTCCTATTCACATTATTTGCATATTTTTCTGTGTTATTTTGTCCTGTTCATTCATAGG
The DNA here is from genome assembly GCF_022837055.1 of Prionailurus viverrinus. Lineage (NCBI taxonomy): Eukaryota > Metazoa > Chordata > Mammalia > Carnivora > Felidae > Prionailurus > Prionailurus viverrinus. The sequence continues at coordinate 74,379,723 of NC_062566.1, forward strand.
GTGGCCTCTTATTCAGTTGCATATCTTTAGTGTTGGATTATGTGTCTTGTCTTTTTTTAAATTTATTTTAGAGAACATGAAAGTGGGGGAGAGTGGCAGAAGGGGGAGAGAGAGAATCTTACACAGTCTCTATCCCACAACTCTGGGATCATGACCTGAGCTGAAATCAAGAGTTGAACGCTCAGTGATGGAGCTCAACTCACTGAGCCACCCATGTTATTTTCAAAGTTGATAAAAAGTGGTGTCCTGTTAAGCCATATACAATGCCTTTAATTTGTAAGGTATAATTGAATTCTCTGCACTTCAGAACTTGGTTAAAGCTTGATTTTGTGATAAAATATGTTTGGAAACTTAGTATTAAATATGTAATCCCTTTCATTACTTATAGACACCTTAAATTTTATCTGTGGATTATGCTAGTCCTTCAGAGATTTCTGTGTAGGTTCCAGTCTTTTGACTATAGTGGCCTGAACTGAAGGCAATTATAAGTTTTTTAAAAAGGTCCTGTAAAAGGTATTACTTTAATGTTATAATTGTAACATCTGTAGAAAAATTATAGCTATTGTTCACCCGGTCATACTGTCAAGTTTATGGCACTAACAGTAAAACTATTTCTCAAATATTGTTATGAGAAATAAATATATATTTTCTGAATAATTGATTTTTAAAAAGTGCCCTTTGTTTACTTTGTTTTCTTCTTTATACCAGCTGTCAGAAATCTAAAAGCAAATTTATAGCCCATCAGAATATAGGTGTGCTAATAATTGCCTTGGACCTAATATATCTTTTGAAGTTTTTATACTTTTATTTTTTTACAATTATTTTCCCTGTATCTTACTTCCTTGCTTTTTAAAAAGCATATTGCATATACAATTGTAAAAAATGAATTTTATGTAAGGATGTAGATACAACCTGCTTTTAAACAGTTACTATAGCGAAATTCATCATCTATTGTGCCAAAGCTTTAAAGGCTTGGTTCATGTTTAAATTTCATATCATACAAAAGAAGGAAATAGGCTCAATTATTAAATAGAAAAATATAAAACAAAGGATAATCTTGTTCATACATCTAGTATATTTGCTTTTTAATGATATGTTAGTAAAGGATTAAAAAAAGTGGCTAAGTTTGTGTTTGTTGATGTCATGAAACATGACTAAAAGAATCATTTTGTTGGGGCACCAGGGTGGCTCTGTTGGTTGAGTGAGAGTCTGACTTCAGCTCAGGTCATGATCTCACAGTTCGTGGGTTCAATCCCTGCATCGGGCTCTGTGCTGACAGCTCAGAGCCTGGAGCCTGCTTCAGATTCTGTGTCTCCCTCTCTCTCTGCCCCTCCACCACTGTACACGTGCACTCTCTCTCAAAAATAAACATTAAAAAGTTAAAAAGAAATCATTTTGTGATAGAGCTATTTTCTTTCATAAACATGTTGGCCCAGTTATTTTTTAACAAAATAGTATTTTATGAGTAAAAGTATGAAATTCAACATATTAATAAATAATAATGACTTGCGGTAATAGAAAATTGATGTTACAACTAGTTATAGATGATTTTTGGGGATTGAATTGTATTCCCCTAGAACATATGTCAAATCCTAAATTCCAGTACTTGTGAAGGCAACCTTATTTAGAAACAGGGTAATTGTGGAGGTAAACAAGTTAGGGTGAGGTCATAATGGATTACTGGAGTACTTGTGACGAGGGAAGTCTGGACACAGATACGTGGAAGAATGGCATAGGAATACAGAGGCAGAGATAGGAGTGATACAGCCACAAGCCAAGGAATGCCAAGGATTCCAACCACCAGAAGCTAGGAAGAGACAAGGAAGGATCTTCCTCTAGAGACTCTGGAGAGGGCATGGTCCTGTCAACAATTTGATTTTGGACTTGTAGCCTCTAGACTTGTGAGAAAATAAGTATCTGCTGCTTTGAGCCATTTAAGTTTCTGGTAATGTGTTATGACCATCCTAGGAAACTCCTAAAATGGTCATTATTTCTGGACATAATAATATTATGATCTAATGTCTAAGAGAGAACATATCAGGGACTTTGTGTTCTCCATTTCATTTCTATGTGAGATCATAAAAGATGCATGTTTGTGAATAATGAGTCTAAAATGTTAAATTCTGATACATACAAATGTCAATTACACTGGAAATTTGGAAGAAACTTTGAAGAGGAAAATTTATTCCACGAGCAAATGTCAAAAGAGCTTCAATGTTCAAATTATAAAGAATATATTAGGAAAATATGTAAATTCAGGTCAGGAGAGTATCTGATCTCAAGAAATGAAGGTTAATTGTCATATTTTTAAAAAGTGAATATTGCACTTTTAATGCTAATAAGGGTTTTGTTCATAACATGACAAAAATAATTTACCTTATTTGTCCATTATTTGTAGCCCTGTGTTGACATTTAAAAAAAAATCACAGAAGCTTTTCTTTACTTTCAATTGACTGTTTTAAGAGATTATTATTTTTTCACTTAATCATTAGGGTCCAAAAGGCTGTCATTGGCTATTCTTAAATTAAATATCATAAGTGCAGTTCTACCATTATGTAACTAAGGAACTGCATTGCCTTATGACTGATAAAGTCTATATTTGAATGACCTTTATTACTTCTGAAAGATTGATGCTCTTGGGCTGATTTAAAGAAACCAATTTAAAGAAGCATCACTGGTTACCACATGTGATAGTAGCTTTTGGAAAGAAAATAAATAGTATTTATTAGTTGTTAGTTTCACAGTATAGAAGTAGTATAAACTTTTGTGATCATATATGAAGCCAGCTTGGATAGATGATCTTATCACTTTGGTAAGAATGGAATTTTTACATTCAGGATTGTTTCTGTTTCCCTAAAAATTCATGTGAGACATGCCATCGTTGAATTTTTGCCTCAGGTAAAAATTTTAAGTTCTCCACAATGCATCTCACCCATAAAACCCATTAATCAAATTAGGTGGGAGAAGACAAGTTTCCCCTGGCTTGATCTTGAGTTGTATTCGTGACGGTTAATCATTGCACAACACGCATGAGGTCACTGGAAAAATGTCATACTCATAGTCCACCATTTAGGTTCAAAGAGAGGAGTAACTTCAGAGTAATGGTCTAGCAAGAATACCTTTACAAATGGTTCATAGTAAGAAGCCTAATTTCTTTAGAATGTATCAGTGAATAATAGTTTTCTTTCTTCTTTGGGATTTTCAGCTATTTTCTCTACTGAGATATTTATTACTTTTGGATGCTTTCATATTCGTACCTAGTTTATTAACAGTTTTTGCATAGTTTTATTGGAGGAAGGTTTATTATAAAAGTGATTCTGGCACATGTTATATTAGTATCTTATATTTGTGTAGCAATTAGAGATTTCAAAGTGTTAATTACTCTGCTACCAAATTTGATGGTTTTTTTTTTGTGGTGAGTTCTTAGAGATTCATAGTTGAGAAATAATTTTGAGTAGATACTAGATTGTCCACAGTCTGAATTACTTAACATTTCTGACATAATGGGATAAATAACAAAACCAAAAGCTACAGATGATACACTTAATGGCCATCCATTTCACTATCTGTAAATTTAACTTCAGTTTAAAAAAATCGACATGTGAAGATTTCCTATGTTTTTAACAAAAATTTGATACGCAAAACTGAGAGATAAAAATTTCCAAATATTATCATTTATTACATATTCCCAAACACTGTATAAATGGTCTGATTTCCTTGCAACATATGCCATTCTGAAATAATAAATAGAGACATTTGCCTGCAAAATAGCAATTACTGCAATTATTTTCATGGAGAGACTTAGGAAAACAAGGACTTTTGTGATGTACTTAACATGTCTCCAACTTCGTTTTTCATGCTCTCTCTTGGTGCTCCCATATTACCAAACTACACTCTTACCTTCATTTATTCTTTTATTCTTTCTGTATCATCACATGCCTTAACGTTACTGTTACGGAACTTACTATGCAATAACCTTGTCTTTAAATACTCAACTTTTAGGCACTCTCCATGTTCAATATTTTCCTTTTTACCCTTCAGGGGATGTTTCTCAGTCTGTATCTTATTTTTATCTCTCAGCAGAATTCAATGTGGATGACTACTCCCTCCTCTGAAGAAAATTCATCCCTACTGAAACACCACTATGTCCTGACTCTCCTTTTGCCCCCTTCTCCAAATTCTTTCTTACTAGCTTCTATACCAATTTCTCAGTTTTTCAATTCTACTTCTCAATCATCTGATAACTTCATCTTGGGACTCCTCTTATCTACCCATGAACTTTGGGGACAGACACCCTGCGTTCAAATTCCAGACTTGACACTTATCAGCTGCACAAATTTGGGCAAACACATGTTTGTGTTTCAGATTTGTGTTTCAGGACCTGCTTCATAGGGTTACTGTATTAAATGAGATAATATAAACAAGATGCTTAGGACAGTACTTGCACTTAAGCGCAGTGTAAGTACTAGAGATGCTTATACTTTCTCCTTAGAATATTTTCTCTAATGTCATGGCTTTAGTACTATTTCTGCTCTGGTAACAACCAAGTTTATATTTTCTCTAAACTTTGCACACAGATTTCCAATACATATGCTTAGCTGCAGTTTGATATTTCCACTTGTATGTCAAAAAGCATATTAAACTTCACATGTACAAAAGGGAAATCTTGAGGTCTTTCTTTCAACCAATTTCATGCCCTGTTTTTACACTACCATCCATTTGTTCAAGTAAACACGCTTGGAGTCATTTTTCTTCATGCTTTTCTTTCTCTTACTTCCACATTCATTCCATCAGCAATTTCTATTTGTTCTACCCTAGTAAATAGTTTGAAGCCATCCATGCCTCTCAATCTTTATTGCAATCTGCCTAGTCAAAGGGACCAGCACCTCTTGCCCAGCATTGTGTAATACCAAGTCCTCCTCTTTCCACTCCTGTCCTTTTGCAAATTCATCTGTATATACCTGCTCTAATAAGCCCTCTGCAACACAGACTATAGTACAACTCTGTGCTGACCACATGGTACAGGTTCAATTGATACTTACTGGAAGAGTGAATTAATGTGCTATTAATTGGGTGGCATAGAATCTTAGTGGTTTTAAAAAATCAAATATCATCTCAGGATTAAGAGCTTACTATGAATCAAAGAAGAGAGTACTATGAGACAGAATAACCCGGAGATAGGAGATACACTTAAAATAAGATGGCTAAGGAAGTTCACTCTCAGCAGGTGTATTTTAAAGTTTGCTTGTTGGTTTATAGAGAGAGAAAGAGAGAGAGGGAGAGAGAGAAAGAGAGAGAGGGAGAGAGAGAAAGAGAGAGAGAGATCATGAGCAGGGGAGGGGCAGAGAGAGACGGAGAGAGAGAAAATCCCAAGCAGGCTCTACACTGGTAGCACAGAGCCCAACGTGGGGCTCAAACTCAAGAACTGTGAGATCATGACCTAAGCCGAAATCAAAACTCTGCTGCTTAACCAACTGAGCTACCTGGTGACCCTGAGCAGGTATATTTTAAATAGACACTCGTACACTGAGCAAGAGCTTCATGTCACCGGTGAAGACTGTATGCAAAGAACTCCAGGCAGAGGATCTCTGGGAGGGGAATCTCTTCCCCATTTCACAAAACTCAGATGATCAGTGTGCCTGAAGCTGTGTAAGGAAGAGGAATAACTTTGGTAATTAGTCAGGGGACAGTTCTTGCTGGACCTTAGTCTGGTAATTGGTAGTGATTTTTTATTAGCTACACTGAGACCACCGGCCGATTTTAAGGAGGGGCATTACACAGTCCAATTTATGTTTGTTAAAGATAAGGGACTGGTTTCTTTGTGGAAATACTGGAAGGAAATGAGTGAAAACAAGGATACTATTGAAGTAGGCCAAAAGAGAGGACAGTCACAGTGGGGATATATTTTGGAGATAAAATCAGGTATCAAGAGCACTTGCTGATGTATGGCCGTGAAGAATGGGGAAAGGGAGCAATTAAGGATGATTTCCATGTCTCTTTGAGTTACTGTGTAGAAATTGATGCCAGTTAATGATTTGGGTAGTGAGAAGTTACATATTTGACAATGGAGTTAAAAGTTTACATTAGAGATACAGATTTGGAAATAATGAAGATTTAGATGGCACTTATGACCAAGGACATAATTGAAATGTCCTTGAAAGAAAGTAGTGAGGAAAGAGAGGAGGAACTCCAGTTTTTAAAGCTTGATAGAAAGGGGCTATCAAGAACGTTACCTCATTTGCCATATTATCTCTCTCCACCGATTTCTTACACGGTAACACTGTCACAATCTGCTTGGCATACTCCATCATTTGTAACATAAAAAATGCTACCTCTCCTGCTACCTCTACTTTAAACAAGGAGTATTATTTAACTAACATTTATCAAGTGATTATTAATACCGAAGGTACTTTAATATGTGTGAATGCATTATCCCAGTTTTAAAGATGAGAAACCTATAGGGTGCCTGGGCGGCTCATTTGGTTGGGGTTCTGACTCTATTTCAGCTCAGGTCTTGATCTCAGCGTTCATTGAGATGGAGCCCTGCATCAGGCTCTGCACTGACAGTGCCTGAGCCTACTTGGGATTCTCTCTCTCTCTCTCTCTCTCTCTCTCTCTCTGCCCCTCCCCTGTCCACATTCTCTCTATTCCTCTCTGAATAAACATTAAAAAAAAAGTTTAAAGATGAGAAACCTCAAGTAACTTACAACTGGTTACCAATGGAAGTAGAAGATGAACCCAGACTGTTAGCTGTTAAAGTCTATGGATGTAATTTCTATATTGTGTTTTATATATAGCTGGAATTTTATCTTCACAGTATAGTGCATTTTGTATGTGTACATTAGTATAAATATGACAAACAAAAGTTAACAGGAAACTAAACAGAAATTCATACCTATTTTGTTCTTTGTCTTTCTCCTTTAGAAAATACGAGCAAGGTGAAGGTAGAATTCATGGGTTACCAAATTTTATAGCTTCCAGGCCACCATGGTGTCTGACGTATAGCAGACATTATACAGATATGCGTCTGTGATTATATGAATACCGATCCGCGACTTTGAGGGCTAAGTCTTATAAAATTTTAAGTTCCTCCGCTTAATCTCTTGTTTGCACACCCATGTACTCACTTGCTCAAAAAAGAGGTGGGATCCAATCTTCATACATGGAATTTGGAACCTAAGCTCTGAATGAGTTTGTTAGACGTATGCTTGGCTGTGTGCATCTTCTCTCCACCAAAATTCCTTTTTCAAAGATTACATCACCGAAATATCACGCTGGCTGTTTATTAAATTAGTTTATGTAATTTGTTCTAAGTTATTATTTCATGCAATTTGTTCAAGCCTATCTTTTTTTTTTTCTGGATTCCCCACCATTTTGAAGTAGTCTTCTATTACTAAGAATTTAATTTCATGCTGCTCTCAAGTATCTTGAATGGAGACCAAAATGTGTGTGACTTCTGGAATGGTAAAATACTAATTTTGTATAATTCACCAAAGATAACTGTGTTAAATGTTCCTTGCTGTAAAAATGCAAGAGAAAAAAAGATAAAGAAATATTCTTTTTAAGTAATACTCAGCAAACCACCTTTTATTGTTAGAATTATGAAAGAATATAGCTTAAAATGGACTAGAATTATTACTGAATTAAAAGATAAATTGTCTCTATTTTAACAATGACTGGTTTTGTGCTTCAGAAAAGTTGACATCATTACAATGTTTTTCTTTGTCAGGCAATTTCCAGTTTCTGTTATTAAGAAGCTTTCATTGCTTTGACACACTTTCCAAAATGCATACTGTTTTCCCATATAATTGAAACCAAAACAGTCTAAAACAAAATGTTTCCATGCAATGCAACATTTTACAATAACTAGGTTGTATCTATTATTCAAAATGTACAGAGCAACAACTTTTTCTATTTTATTTGCAGGACACATTTGCTTCCTTCCCTTCTCCCAGGTACAAAAAGATCTAAGCTGGGATGCATTGTTAGTGGGCTCTTTTTGGATACTCAAAGAAATAACTGACAGAAATTTTATACTCCTTAGAAGGGGTTTTGATTTGGAAATAAATTTTAAATTGAACAATCTCATTTTTACCTACTCTGTTTTGATACCTAAGAATATATACTTGGCAGTCAAACTTCGTCATAATCATTCACCCCAAAAATGTACCATACATTTACCATACAATACATTTACCATAACTTAACCATTGTCTTTTTCTTTTTCACATGCCATCAAGTTCACTTTTAGTTATTTTTTCCAGAATAGTTATTTTTTTTTTTTTACTTTTTAAAAATTTTAATTCAAGTTAGTTAACATACAGTGTAGTCTTGGCTTCAGAAGTAGAGCCCAGTGATTCATCTCTTATCTGTAACACCCAGGGCTGATCCCAAAAAGTCTTTTCCTTAGTTTCCATCACCAATTTAACCCATCCCCCCATCCACGTCTCCTTCAACAACCCTCAGTTTTTTCTCTGTATTTAAGAGTCTCTTTGGTTTGCCTTCCTCTGTGTTTTTACCATACTTTTCCTTCCCTTACCCTATGTTCATCTGTTGTTTCTCAAATTCCACATATGAGTGAAGTCATATGATATCTGCTTTCTCTGACTGACTTATTTCGCTTAGTATAATAGACTCTAGCTCTACCCAGATTGTTGCAAACGGCAAGATTTCATTCTTTTTCATTACTGAGTAGTATTATATTGTGTGTACACCACATCTTTATCCATTCATCAGTCGATGGACATTTGGGCTGTTTCCATAATGTGGCTATTAGCCATTATAAAGATACTTTGTATCTGGCAGGAGGTGAGGCACTTCTGATGTTATATATCCTCTAAATAACTACACCCCAGCCAGTTCTACCACCAGGGATATTATAAGAGATAAAGTGATTTTATATTTGTGGCCACCTGGTTGACCACTTGCTTACCTTCATTTTTTTAGTTTTTTATTTATTTATTTTTTACATCTAGATTGATTTGCTTACCTTTAAACTAGCTCTCCTATTCAGTGCACAAGAGGACAGATGGATGTACATTCCCTAACTTATTACTTGCTATTCCAACTCCGTTTCTTTGACTTCTGTGGAACTTACCTCTCATTCTCACTATGAACTTTAGCCTCTCCATTTGCGCAATCTATTGTTCTACTTTTGCTTAACTGGAAGCTTTACCACAATCAACCCTTCAAAGAAACTCTCAGCATGATCAAATATATTATCTCTTTGATTTAGTGTTTCCAGACTTATTACGATTACCAGCATTACCTCAAATAATCTCTTCCTTCCATGTTATACTCCATGCCCAAGTTTGATGGCTATATTTAAGAATATTATTAACCAGAGGTAGAAAGTCCACTATAAGTATATGTTAACTTTATCTTGATCTACATCAGAACAATTATATTTTTCTCAGAAAGCTTTTTATTCCCCACCAAATTTTCCACTACATTGAGTTCAAAATTTTGCATAACCTTAAAAAAAAACAATCAAGCTTATATTGGTTCTTATCATAGGCAACAAATTATCTCATCTCCTATTTTAAAAATCAAAGACACTGAAGTAGACTCTGCCATTTTCTGCCCTCCCTTTATTAAAATATATGCATGTCTAACTATGATTCCTATTTCATATTTTTTTCTAAGAAAAGGTTTTCCTTCTCCTTCATGAGCTTGACCATTTCTGTGCACTCTTGCTATATCCCCTTTAGTCCCCTTGTGCATTATTTTATTTATTTATTTACTTAATTCATTTTGAGAGAGACAGAGAGAGAGAGGGAGGGAGGGAGAAGGTGCACGTGCACAGGCAAGCAGGAGAGAAGCAGAGAGAGGGGTAGAGACAGAGAACCCCAAGCAGGTTCTGCATTGCCAGAACAGAGTCCAACGTGGGAGATCATGACCGGACCTGAAATCAAGAGACAGACGCTTAACCAACTGAGCACTGGGGCGTTCCTCCCTTGTGAATTATTATCTTTCATTGTGTCATCAGACTTTCCCCATTGGATCATCTCCTTTTGTCTACAAGAGACTAAAGCATCTTCCCGCCTAAAAATACTCCTGTTTCTTCCACTGTCCTCTTTTCCACACGCAATTGTCTTTCTTTCCTACCATTCTTTAGAAACTGCTTTCTGGAAAGTGACCAATGACTTCTCTGGAATATTTCCTCTTTGGCCAACCTGCTATCCATGTTGTATCTTCCCTTGGCTTTCTAATACCACCTCATCCAACCTCTCTGGTAATTATTGTTACTCCTTTTTATATCTTTTTCTGTCTTGTCCTTTACAATAGATGCTTACCATAAGCCTGTTCTGAGCCCTCCACTCTTTTTTTCAATGCTTTCTTGTTTCTTTACATATTGTTCTTATGTATATTTATCATGTTTATGTGCATCATCTCCAAATCGCTATCCAAGTCTAAATGCCAGGTGAGACGCTCCAGCTATTTGCTGAACACATTACATATCTGCTTAAGGCCTTTAATTTTTGAAAGCATTAAAGGTCTTCTATTATCTTCCCACAACATGACTGCTCTTCACATCACAGTAAGTAGCCCCTTCATGCACTTGACACGTTTAGTTAAATTTAACAGTTTTGCCTTTCGGCAAACACTTGTTTTGCTAAACAAGTGTTTTTCGTCATTTTCTATTTGTTCCTGAATCATCTTCTCTCTGTGGGCTCTTCATGGGTGAGCCCATGTGCCTCCTACCTTGAATTCTCCCTGACTGGGATGAGATATTCCCTTCCTCTGGAAGCTCAGTGTTTTCTTACCTTCTTCTTGTTTGTGACCTACACACGATAGTCAAATCTCAAAGTTGGTGTAAAGAGAGATTAACAGTTTTACTCTCTGAGTTCTACTGGTGTTTTAGCTATTTGTGTTCTGAATTCAGCCTCCAGCCCAGCGACTCCTAGAGTCTACAAAAAGAATTTTCTTACCCAAGTTTACATTCCTCCAAAGTTTCTGACATAGTGCTTTTTCACCTCCTACAGAGACATTTAACATAAATATACAGGATATATAAATATTAAGTTTGCTACACATGAACCTTTTATCATTGAGGTTAGAAAAGCTGACCTTGTCTTCTCTCTCCTCATTCTCACTTAGGGCACAAATTCTGCATATTCCTGTAAATTTGCTGTTTTATTACTCTCCTGCTTACCACTGGGAATGTTGTCAAAATACACCTACCTATTTCCCTTTCCATTAAAAAACTCTGGATATAGACTCTTAAATACAGAGAACAAACTGAGGGTTCATGGGGGTGGTAGGGGAGAGGGGGAAATGGGTGATGGACTTTGAGGAGGGCACTTGTTGGGATGAGCACTGGGTGTTGTATGGAAGCTATGAATCATGGGAATCTACCCCCAAAACCAAGAGCACACTGTACACACTGAATGTTAGCCAATTTGACAATAAGTTATATTAAAAAAAACACAACTCTGGATTTAAATATGCAGTTAACTGACTGTGTTATCAAATTTTTCAAATGGAAGAAAAAATCTTCCAAAACATTTTTAACTGATTGGTGTTCACTGAGTTCTGCAAAGGGATGGGTGTATCTGTTTTCTTCCAGTAGTACACGTTATGGATGGAAATACTATTTATTTTTTAGGTGGGTACACTATCATAAGGTTTAATTTAGAAATTTAAAGAGCTTGGTAAATGGTGCCTTTAAGCCAACAGATTCTTAAGAAATGTGGAGTGGCCAGTGTTAGCTACAGTGTCAAAGAAGCAACAGGAAAATGCCTATTAGAGACCAGTAATCATATGGTTTATTACAGGCTTAAAAGAAAGTAATTACATAAGAAAGGATTTAAAGAAATGCTAAGATACTGTATTTCTAATTGAAATAAATGTAGTAATAATCCTCAAGGTATGAATATTAAGATCACTTACTGACAGAAATAGATCTCCAAAGAAAGTGTGGATGTTCTTTTTTAAATGTAACCTTCTGCAGAAGGTATCTTATAGATTTCTGTAGTTCATGTGGGAGAAAATACCAAATAACCTGGAGTACATTAAGAACAAATGATGAAACAATTTCAATCTGAGACAGACAAATCACAAGGAATTTGATTTTGATCAACCTACTCTTATATTTGCCAGTGAGTGTAAGCATTGTAATTATTACAGACTTTATTTGGAATAATTCCTGGAGTCATTTAGGTCGTTAAGAAATTAAAATAAAATTCAGTGTATCCTTCCTGTGAAAAAAAACAAATCATTCTTTATTTTTTCCAATGGGACAATTTCTAGGAAGTTGGGTTATGTTCACATTGACCTTATAACAAAAATCTTATTTTTCAAATTATCCTTAAAAGTGAGGTGCTTAAAACTTTTAATAACTGATAGTATTCTTTGGGGAACTGTGCTAAACACACACGAGTATGATAAATTGATGACACAGTGGTTTTTGTGGTCATAGTGGAGCTTGATTTCAAATATTCTATTTCCTAATTTTTAAATGTTCCTAGGGCCCATTTCCTTATCCAGCTTTCATTCCTTGTAACATTTTAGGACACTTTAACTATTGCTATTTTGTAGACATTAATAGGACTGCAGTGAGGTACATTTAAATAAAGTTATAGATCGAGGATGCTTAAATATCCCCTTGACCGAGGATGAAAGAGATTTAATGAAATGGTTAAGAATTACCTTTACTCACCATTTTGCCTTATCTGTGTAGATCAGGCCTATGTGAGATAGGTATCCTTAAATATTAGCTCAGGGCAGTGATTAAGTGCAGGTAAGTCTGTGTTGGATTCATTTCTTGGCTCTGACACTTATTGGCTGTTTGGACTTGAGAATGTTTCTTAACCACTCGTGGTTCAAATTTTCTTATCTGTACATTTGTGGTAATAGCACCTATCTAGCCAGATAAGTTATACGTGTCTGATGCATTCTAGCCACTTGAGGTGTTAACTGTTTGTTGTAATCAAGAGGGAAATTAACAAGACATTTGTTTAATTCTCTAATTCAAGAAATATTTATTGTAATTTGTGTTAATACTAGATACTATTTTAGGTACTGTCTCTACCCTCAAGAACCTCCTAGTTTGCAAGAGAAATTGGCCAAGGGGCACCTGGGTGGCTCAGTCAGTTAAGCATCTGACTCTTGGTTTTGGCTCAGGTCATGATCTAGAAGTTTCATGAGTTTGAGCCCGGAGTCAGGCTCTGCAATGACAGTGTGGAGCCCGCTTGGGATTCTCTCTCTCCTCTCTCTCTGCCCCTCCCCAACTCATGCTGTCTGTCTCTCTCAAAATAAATAAACTTATTTTTTTTTAAATGGCCAAGTTATAACAAGATCCAATTAAATGCTAAATAAAAGCTGCTCAAGGTATTATGGCAGGACAAAAAGATTTGACCACAGAAGAATTCACATTAATAGCAACAGGAAATGCACTATAGGATCAGAATTTGGCAAAACTGACATCCATAAATGGAAAAAAAGTAACCAAAACATTCTTTAAAGAGTAGTTTTGACAACTTACATATATTTTCTTGTGAGAAAAGAGAAAAAGGGACTAAAAGTCCATAGCTTAAGTAATAATGGCTCTGATTATTATTAATTTATGTAATTTCTACTTTAATAGAAAAAAGGTTTTAAAAAATTTATAAATAGTAGGCAAGCATTTTAGATTCAAATCACATACACCATATTCTTCTCCTATACATATAGTCTTACATACTGTGGCAGGTGGTTAAAAATTATTCTGTTGCATTCCTACCTACGGATACATAGCATTATAATGCAGATTTGCTTTCACTTCTTTCAAACACCTTCAAATCCCACAGGGCAGAGCAAAATTTTCAGTGGTCATTATTGCACTTGCTTTATAATCACCACCACTCCTACTTCTTATTGAAACAAGTGCCAGTAAAAAGACAATACATAAATATCAGAGTAATTAAATGTTTTATATCGCTAATAATTTACATTCATTTCTCCTTTCTTGGAAAAAGAAATAATGTGCCTGTTGTTTCTTAAGATTCTGAATGACGGTTGTTGCATGATACACACACTTGCTGACATGGTCCTAAACTTAGAGCTGTGTGAATACATTTCTGGTCTTTATTAAACCTGTTAAAAGGAGTTTAGCTCAAAGATACGTAAATGACTCCTGCTAGCCATTTCATTCTCTTCAAATATGACATTTGATTGCGGATCCAACTAATTATACCTCAGTCTAAGATGAGATAATTTTTCTTGGTTTATGATTATGAAAAATAATCCCACATTTCCCCCAAAAAACGAAGATAAGATTTGGGCGATGAGGTTGTATGGCTTAGTCATTTGAACTTAATTTGGACTTCAAATTTATTTCAACACACAAAATTTAAAGATATAATCACATTATCTGAGAAGAATTATCTCAAAATGCTCAGGAGGTACATGTCATTACATTTGACAAAACTTAAAGCTTTGAGAATTTAAATAAGTTTTGAATTTCACAGCAACATTTTGGGGGCCAAACCTAAAGCCTAAGATATTTTTAAGTTTTTAGAAAAAAGCTCAACTGGGTATTGTATGTAAGTGATGAATCACTAAATTCTCTTCCTGAAACAATATTACACTATATTTTAACTAACTCGAATTAAAAAAAAAATTAAAAAGAAAAAAGCAAAAAGCTCACTGCCTAACACATTCTAGCGATCCACTCATCACATACTTGATTTTCTGGATTTTTTATTTGCTTGTTTCACACATGTACTCAGCATTCACAATGAGAATATATAAGGAATTTACATTGTACATATAGAACTGAAAATATATGGTTGACCTGATGTAGGAAAGTTTTGTTAGGATGAGAGCAGTGATCACACTTTATTAAGACGTGAGGCAGATTATTTCATTGAAAAATCAACACTGTTATTGGACATTCAGATCCCTGGACTGCAGTTAAAATTGTAGTATAGTTTCACAGGGTTTTACTAGCTGAATAAACTTGCGCTATATGAATTAGCTTGTTTGTACAAGTGATAAATCTACCTTTTGTTTTATCTTTGGAGATGGCTCTGGAAGGAAAGGCTATATATTTCGTGAGATAATATAGAATAAAAATAGCAGCATATTTTTATGATCTCTGAGAACAAAAAGAGAAAACAAGATGGAGATCTAGCCAACGACTTCTAATAGCATGGTATCTGTAAGAAAAAATCTGTTAGTGGTAACAACTGAATCATAACTTGAATATAAATGTTTGACTTAGTTTCTCTGTTCAGTTTATAGGACATCTTGTGGGTGGGTGACACTAGTCTTTTAGTTGTAATTATTTTTTAGCAAGTGCTAAGTCAATGGAATTCATTGTATTTACTTTTTAAATTTCAGTAAAAGGCAGTTGAAAATTACACATAAAACTTCAGTGAATAATTTCAGTCCTCTTTAGCTCTGGCAATCATTAAATTGAGTAAGTAAGGGGATTTAGGAATTAGAGATTAATGTTATCAGCCATTTCCTTACTACTGCTTATGTGAACATAAAATATTACTGTACATATTCTAGAAGCAATAGAAAATGATTTTGAAGGAAATGGCAGAGGTTTGACAATGCAGGTGACTCCTCCTAAACTTCTCTACCCCATTCCAGAAATACAACAAATACTTAACATCCTAAAATGAAAAAACAAAACAAAACAAAACTATAACCAATCCCCAGAAAATTAACCTTAACAAATGCAAAGTTTGAAAATCCGACTCTCAGGTTTCTCTAACTACAAATCATTATCATACCAGAAGAGAGAAGATGAAAATTCTGGTACCCTATAGAAGTCCCTTCCAAAGATGGCTACTACATCAACTGATCTAAACAAATGATAATAACTATGGAGATAACTAGTATCTTAAGGACTTAAAAGAGTCATTGCAACCCCCAAATAAAGGCGACTTTCTGAAGAACTTTGTTAAACTTGTATACGCCATGTAGTAAAAAAAAAAAATTGTAGAATGAAATAGAACAATGGGAAATGAACTTCTTCATATAGATGAAGTGCTATTCTTCCCCTTTCCCTTACTGTTCCTGCCATCCCGCTCTTTTTGGAAATTTGAAATTTAAAAATTAAAAATTTAAAGTTATTCTTCCTTGTCTTAATGCATTCAAGAATAATGCTTTCTTCATTTATAACCATCAACACCATTCCTGATGTGCTGATTCCCATTCATTTTCAAGTAGACACTGTCTGACTTCTCAGGCTGGGTTAAGTCTCCTTCTTATCATCCCATACTTTCTTATTTTAACATCCTCACAATTGTATTCACTTGCTGTCTATCTTGTCACTATACTATAAGCCCAGCAGGGCTGGGGACCAAAGATACTCATTTAGTGACTGATGTGTCTGGTACCTCGCATACTACTTGGCACAGTTTTTGATGTATCCATTTACCTAGCTGTTAAATGAAAGAATACATAGAAGATGACAAGGTTATCAGTTCTCAGTGAAGGTCCTACCTCTAAAAATTTGTAACAAGAGGCATTGAGAGATATTACAGACAAATATTAAGAGATATTAAGTGACTAGCTCCCATGATGCTGTAAGTTATCAGTTAGTGGCAAACGCTGGATCGGTCCTCAGTTAGGTTCACCAACCAGGTTTGTTCTTTTAGTCACTGGACCACTGGGCACATGAACCACAGAAGCTGTTCAAATGCGTAACGCTGTCTCCTACACCTGAAGAGTTCCCATTCAATATGCAGGGCCAAAGAACCTATTAGGCACAGTAAACACAAGGCATGGAGCCTACACATTTTCAGGGGCCTATGAAAATATTTTAATATTTAAAAAAAAATCATAAGAAAAAATTAACAGTCAGGCTAAAGATAAAAATTTAAATATATAATATTAATATATTTGTCTTTATACTAACACATATGTAAACAAATTATTTTCAGTATGTTCTTAAAGAGAAAGTGGCCCATGGAGGAAAAAGTATGTAAGTTCCACAAATGTCATAAAATGGCCCTGTAAGTCTGAGTTGAACAATTTTAGGAACTTTCTCAAATGATTTTGAAAAAGGTAGCCCTTAGGACCACATTTAAGCTGTACACTAGATTTTTCTGCTTTAGTCCTGACTTAGGTTTATTGTTTAATTTTCTAAAGAAAAAGATCCCCTTATTAAAAGCAGTGTTTCTTAATATAGAAAATGATTGTAATACACAAAAAGGATGTAAACATATCTTTGTCACATTAGGAATAAACACATTAAATCAAAGTAGCAGGTAAGTTCATTAGTAGAGATATTGAAATTATAAATGACATTTCAGCTCACTTCACAGGGTAAAAAAAACGTATATTTTCATTATGACTGAGTAAGACTTAGTACAGCCAAGAAATTCTGGCATAACACAGGAGAGATTATTAATATAATTCATTACATTTGTAGGAAATATAGTAAAAAAAATAATATTATCTTGATAGATGAGAAGAAATGATAAAATTCTACATCTATTCTTGAGGAAAACACCAAAAACTATGTTTGGAGTATTTCTTTCTTAGCATGACAAAGAATACATATTTAAAACCTAGAGCTAGCATTATAATTAATGGAGAAACATGGTTAATGTACTCTGTACCAATTCTTACTTAATAACATACTAGAATGTACCGAGCCCTAACTATTCAAAAAGGAAAAAATTAAGATACAAATACAGCAAGATTTTGAAAAATAGAAAAAGCTTTCTGAGAATACAATTCTGTATCTAAACTCAAGGAAATCAACCGAAAAATATCCAAGGCAATAAAATGATAAAATAACAAAGCCATGAAAACAGCTAAATATCAAGGTACACATGAAAACTAACAGAGTGAGAAGAAATATAACAAGCTGGTTGTTCCACTTTTTCCACACCCATTTCAAATTTATGGTGAATTTATATGATGTACTTTGAATTAGATTCTGAAGCCAAGACAGAGCTAATTCATTGGCATCTCCAAATTATCAGCACACAACTCACCATCTGTACATATGCTTTGTGGGAGAAGGGTGACATTCGTTCCCGAGTGCTCACTCAACCACGCATAAACACAAATGCATGCACATAAAACATACACACCCACTCAAGTACACACATGAAAACACAAACATACACATTTATACACACATAAACACACATATACACTCATATATGTTTGCACATGTGCCCATAAAATGCATATGCACACGTGCCCCTGTCCTCTTTCAGAAGACTATCTGGCAAATGTCCAGGATTAAAGGATTAAAACCAGAATCTTCATGGACAAAAGCTAGAAGGTGATGAGAATAAAGTTCACATTCCCATAGTCTGGCTATGCAATCCATGCTATGAATCACAGTACTTTGAGTCCACTTCTGTAACCTGAGTGAGAATATCTGCCTTAAAGGGGTTTATCAAGGGTTATGAGTGATAATATTCGTGAAGTGATTAACACAATGCTGGCACATAGTACAAACCTACTGAATGTTACACATTGTTATTTTTTTTTAAATTTTTTTTCAACGTTTATTTATTTTTGGGACAGAGAGAGACAGAGCATGAACAGGGAAGGGGCAGAGAGAGAGGGAGACACAGAATCGGAAACAGGCTCCAGGCTCTGAGCCATCAGCTCAGAGCCCGACGCGGGGCTCGAACTCCGGGACCGCGAGATCGTGACCTGGCTGAAGTCGGATGCTTAACCGACTGCGCCACCCAGGCGCCCCTACACATTGTTATTTCATTAGTACTCATTTTTACATGATGTCATTATCTAAAATTCATGACAGCTCCACAGCAGTCTACGATCACTGCTACTTCTCTAAATCTTAAGGGCTTGGAGACCCACCTAAAGGAGAAACTTGCAACCACTATCAAAGATGAAGTATTTCATTCCTAGACCGCTACAACATACTGATGATGGTCAGGGGAAAATGTGTTCAGTCCACAGTGTGGTCAGGCTGAGTGGTAGTGAAAGGGAATGTTATAAGTAAAGTCAGGGGCACCTGGGTGGCTCTGACTCTTGATTTCTGCCCGAGTAATCTCACGGTTCATGAGTCCAAGCCCCGCATCTGTCTCTGTGCTGATAGCACAGAGTCTGCTTGGGATTCTCTCTCCCTCTCTCTGCTCCTTCCTGCTCATTCTCTCTCTCAAAAACTAAATAAACATTTAAAAAAGGTAGTAAAGTCTCTAAGTACAAACGTGGAGGAGCAATACTTCAACGGGATAGAGAAGAAGGTATCGAATGTAAGATCATAATGAAAGCAGTAGTATTCGCTACATTTGATTTGAGGAGAGGTGAAGATGAGTTCAAAGTTGCTGTGGAGGTACAACAATAAGGCAACTCTGGTTCTTCAAATACCGAGGAAAATTTGATACAGCTGTTATTTAAGTGTTGAGGTTGAAGAGACAGCAGGGTATTCAAAATCAGTATTATCAAAATAAGTAAGGTAGATTTGATATAGTGTAAAAAGTTTTAGACCTTGAATCTGAATACTTGAGTTTACTGGGGAGCCTGTCACACATCATTTCACTTGAGTACCAGCTGTCACAAGTGTTACAATAATTCTTTCTTACCTAAGAGAGTTGTTGTGGATCATAAATGATACAATATTTACTTGCCTTAATCTTTAATTGCAAAAGTTTTTCAATGTAAGAATTGAAATACCATTCATTTATCTCCATAATTAAACATTTGTGACCTGTTTCCAGTATTGGCGATTGAGGATATAGTTTTAATTTCTAACAACTTGCCTAGAACCTAGTAAAAAGAAATTTAGGAAATTTAAAAAATGGATGTTGACTTCTATCTGCAAGAAATAAGGAAAGCCTAATAAAATAATTCCATATGTGGTTGGATAGGTGAATAAATAAGTAATATATATATTACATGCATACTTTTTTACTGTCTCTGGCTTTATATTTTTCTTCCATACACTCAGCCTGACACTTTGCTTAAGACTCTTGATTATCAGGTTTACTCCATGTGGCATTATTTTTACCCCAAGCATAGTTGTATTAGGCTAATAAGAATGTTGTGGGATCTGTTTATTACCTTGGCTTGCTCATTAATGAGACTCATGTGGCTTTCAGTGTGTAATTATCCACCTTAAGGGAATGAGGTGGTTTCCTGCCTGGGAGTCAATCTGGCTACCAGGGAAGAGTAGCTTTATTCCATCCCAGCAGTTCTATTCTCCTTGGAGATAATAATATAAGTGACATAATATCACGTTCATAATTCTCAGCATATTTTATCAACATCAAGTGATTTGTATTTAACAAGGTTGTTTGCTGATCTGAGTAGCCAGTTACGAATATAACTTTGAAAAAGGTGCTTTTTGAGGATAAAAGCTAGGGAAGTGAGACAACTGCCCTGGAAGTACCTAACAGTGTAAGTTATCCGTGATGGTGTCTTATTTAAAGAACTCATGGGGCGCCTGGGTGGCGCAGTCGGTTAAGCATCCGACTTCAGCCAGGTCACGATCTCGCGGTCCGTGAGTTTGAGCCCCGCGTCAGGCTCTGGGCTGATGGCTCAGAGCCTGGAGCCTGCTTCCGATTCTGTGTCTCCCTCTCTCTCTGCCCCTCCCCCGTTCATGCTCTCTCTCTGTCCCAAAAATAAATAAACGTTGAAAAAAAAAAAAGAACTCATAAAATGATAGGTAGTTTTTGAATTGCAATAAAGCTCCATTCTCGAAGTGTTACTACTAGTCATTTTTAAGGAACATAGTATTCATTTCTTGAGAAATCTACTTAAAATGCTGTTTAGGTACTCAGGTCCACGAAAATACGTTGACTGTTTAATGGACTGGAACTATACGTAGGAATACACTGATTTCACACAAACTAACCTCAGTGAAAAATATATTCCAAATTTCAACTTTGATATCACAATATATGGCAATGAGAAAAGAAACCCATTCCATATTCACTGAACTCTCATCCATAGAGAAGAATTAGCCTCCTCTGGTCCCTGGACTAGTAGCGGTTCTAGTTAGGAGGGCAAAGGTGTTATAAACTCTAAGGCACAGATTGGCAAGCTTTTTATGTAAAAGCCCAGATAGTAAATATCTTGGCTTTGTGGGCCAAGAGGCAAAATTTATAAACAAGAGAGAAAACAAACTTCAACATTTTTTCATTGACACGTGAAAAATATAGTAATAGAGTACTTTCTGTAATTCAGGGCTACTAGTGAGAAAATGAACTCCTATTTTAGGGTAGTATTTTGCTTAATTTTGTTTCAGTTAATATTTTCTATCGCCAAAGTTAACTGCAAATATTCTTCTGTTAAAGC
Source organism: Prionailurus viverrinus (assembly GCF_022837055.1). NCBI lineage: Eukaryota > Metazoa > Chordata > Mammalia > Carnivora > Felidae > Prionailurus > Prionailurus viverrinus. The sequence continues at coordinate 74,400,951 of NC_062566.1, forward strand.
TGATCTGTAAGGAGATTTTACATATTTCATCCTGAAAAAAACCTTTTTTTCACACCGATAAGGACTAACAAATACCTATGGCAATCCTTGAGTTATCACCTTAAACATTTTTTCACTTGGAAGGCATTTATAGAATTCTATTATTCTTCTGTCATCAGGCATTTACCAGGTCATTAATGCACAGATTAATTACTTCCAATAGAAAATTAGGTGGAGCTTCTCAGTTGCACAGTTAAATGGATTCTGAAATACAGAAATTTCTGGCACTTGCATTGAGGTCAGAAAATGCTACTGAAATTGTAATTTGAGTTTATAAAATATAACCACTAAAATATTTTGTGCAAACGGACTTTTCACCTCGTTTTAAGTTCTATTATTGTGGGAAGTGTATTAAGCAACACACAGTGGCTGCTGTTACAAATGGCAATATTTCATTCTTTTCTATGGCTGAATAGTATTTCTGTGTGAGTGTGTGTGTGTGTGTGTGTATACACATACAACTTTTTTATCCATTCATCTATCCATGGACACTTGGGCTGCTAGGACTTCCAGTATGATGATGTTTTGTTTTTTAACTTCTTATTGATCTAATCCAGTAACCAGATAATCTATACTCTACTGTGTCTTAGATATAGAATATACTAAGTTCACTTTTCCCTTCTTTTTCTGTTTAATGCAATGCATATGCACTGTAATAAAAATAGTAAAGGTCATGGGATGGAGATATGTATGGCACTTAAAACACTGAGAATTTATAATTGCGTTACTATGTTGGTAGTGCCTTGAGCAGTAGCGTGAACCACTGAGAGAGCCACATGTGGTCTCTGTAGCCCAAATAGGCTTAGAAAATATGACAGGAAAACATTATTCATGAATACTGAAATAAGAATTGCATATAATTTTCACATATCATGAAATATTACGTTTTTTCTCAAACTATTTAGAAATGTACGCACCATTCTTGGCTCTCAGATAATATTTAAAAACGTGGCAGGCTGGATTTGGCCCATAGGCTGAGGTTTGCTGACTCCTGCTCTTAGTGATAGATCTAGAGAGGGTGAGGGGGAGGCATCAATGTTTCATACAAAGACAAACACCTAGGGCTAGGCCAATACTCTTCTGAGACAGGGCAAGTCTGTGTATATGTGTGTGTATTGTGTGTGAATGTAGGTGTACATATGGTGAGCGTGTATGTGTACATGTTTTAAGAGTGGGCAAATGTAGGCATATATATGTGTTCATGTCTACGTGTGTGGGTGTTTATATGCACAGGTGCAGAAGTGTTTTTATGCATGTTTGTGTGTTTATGTACCATTGAGTAAGAACTCATAAACAAATCTTACCTTCTTCCCACAAGGTATATGAACAAATGGTTGTATGTTGATAATTTTAAAATGGCATATACGACTTCTATCTTGATTTGAGGATCTAGTTCAAAATTATACTTTGCTATCTTCTTTCAAAAGAGTCTAGATATGCCCCTTTCAATAGCACTGCTCTTTTGACCAGCTAGCCAGAAACTGAGTTGTCACATACATATCCAGACAACTACACCACGTTTAGTGCCAAAATTTAAATGTCTGCACCTCCAAGTCATGTCTCTATTTATTCCCAGCTTTAAATAAATCTTATCTTAAAAGATATGTCTTCCTAGGAGTTATGCAACTTAATTTGTCTTCTGGTTACAATTTTTGTTGTCTCTTTCAAATATGTTATTTAACTTTCTGAAGTGTTTGGAGGCGCTCTGAATAAATGAGGGAAAATATCAAGTGAAAAAGTTTTTTTTCATCCTGTATGACTATATGCAGGGAGTGACAGGTCAGCACACATTTTCTTGCCAATTCCATATGTGAAATTCATGGGATACTCAGAAATAGTGCGCGCCTCCATCTACTCAGCTGGAAAGTTGGATTTTAAAAAATGGCGTGCAGAGTGAATATGGAAGGTATGGGGTCTGGCAATTGAAGGTGTCTGTAGGAGATTCCCAACACATTATATGTCTCAAATGATGAGCACTCCAAGTAATCTAACAAGGAGAGAAAGGTTATTATCAAATACAGCCTTAGTCAACAAGAGGATTTCCTGCTGTCTGTGGACACAGAGGGACGAGAAAACATGAAGTCGCGGTGAGTACTGTTTGCTCTAAGATATTTAGAAGTAATTTTATCATAAAATTTACTTCTATACTGTAAGCTTCCAGAAACCTTGGAAAGGAAACAAAGGTTCCTTTGGGTGAAGGAACAGTCCCTGAATCCATCATGTATAAATCTCTCCTAATAATATATATTTTTTATTCAACATCTAATTATTTCAGGTTTGTGGGCTGGCTTTTTGGGGGGGTAAAGGGGAATTTTTGATCTCTTTTTATATAAAAATATTTTCTTTTATTTCTGAGATATTCTAATAATTGCCTTTTACCCTTTCTTGAAATTATAGCATTTTTTCTTATGTTATGCTTCTAGTAATACATGACAAAACAGGAAATCAACTTGATAAATAATGTATCAAAATTTTCACCTGCACAAGTGACTTGCCTGGCTCAAAGAGGACAGATTTGTACCTATAATTAAAGGTAAAAGAAACTGCTGGCTCTCAAATACATGTATGCGCCTATGCTTCCTGAAGACAAAAAAAGAAAAAAAAAAGTCAACCTGATAAATTAAAACAACAAGAATGAATATACCAATCATTATTCGTAACTCTTAGAGAACACAACATATTAGACGTTATATGGGAAAGGTGTAAAGTCCTACAGTTATGATATTGGTGAATGATCTTTATTTTTTAAAGCTTATTTATTTTGAGAGGGAGGGAGAGAGAGAGAGCCTGCACACATGGGGGAGGGGCACAGAGAGAGAGAATCCCAAGCAGGCTCCTCACTGTCAGTGTAGAGCCTGGCACAAGGCTCAAACTCACGAAATGTGAGATCATGTCCTGAGCGGAAATCAAGAGTTGAACGCTGAACCCACTGAACCACCCTGGCACCCCTGGTGAATGAGCTTTAAATGCACAATTTCTGCTCACCGGAATTGTTTCTATGTTAAAATTACCAGTAATAGGGGTTTTCAGAATCTTCAGAAAATAGATTCTGAATTGCAACTGAAGGTGAGTGTTTACTTCCATTCCTATTTAGATCTGAAAGCCAGTTCTGTTACAGGTCAGGTGTGCAAAGCTAAATAAAGTTAATACACGCCCCTCCTCCCCAACCAAACTGCTCAAATACCAACTATGAGTGTTTGGCATCCTTGAGAAGTAAAGAAGTGAAAGCAGGAGATCTAGAGAAAAATCTACATGACACTACATTACACTTAATTGACTCACAGATTGATCAGACACTGATCTCTTGAGTTAACTGTGGGTGACTTATCCTACCTACAACCAGATTGGGCCTTTGTAATCAGCCACTATTTCAGAAACGTCCACACCCCATGAGTGTGTCTGTCTCTTTAAATGTCTGTTTGATATGAAAAAGAATTAGAGTTTACAACAAAAATTAAATATATAAATATTTAATGCTTGATCTTAGCTGAACCTGTAAGTTTTCTTTCTGTTTACAGATAAGGACGTTTTCTCCTAAACTGTTAGATTTTATCATCTATATGAAATACATCTTTTCATCTCTATACTATGAAAACATCCATATGGATATGCATCATTGCTTTTCAGGTGTCAAAATTTGTTGATAAATATATAGTTCATAAGAAGCATATAAGTGGCAAGTAAACAACTGTGACTAGTAAACTAATATGAAATTCAAATAAAAATGCATGTGTGGTCTAACAAAGCTGATGGCCCAAGTTCAAAGTAAGGAATGAACTAGTTCTGTGGGTAGAGCTCTTTTACCTAGACATGCCTGTAGGACAGTAAGAAAAAAAGCAAGAACTTATTGCACATTACAAATTAAGTCTGGCTTCTTGATAAATCAGTCAACATCCTTTGTACTGAAATTCTCTCAACACATGATTGTTTCCAGTTCATGTTATGCTTACAGAGGATAGATTTTCATCACATCGAATGGTTTAATTTGATTGATTGTGTTTCTTTTTCATTATACCATCTGTTTGAGTCAGGGTTGGAGATAACTGAACTACTCTGGTTATTTTAAGCAGAACAGGATTTAATGCAAGAATTAAGTTTGTACAAACTTATTGGAAAACCTGAAAGGCAGGCTCCACTACTATAGAAGTAATCCACCAGGTGAATCTCTTCCTCTATTATAATTAAGAATTTGGGGCGCCTGGGTAGCTCAGTCGGTTAAGCGGCCGACTTCGGCTCAGGTCACGATCTCGCGGTCCGTGAGTTCGAGCCCCACGTCAGGCTCTGTGCTGACCGCTCAGAGCCTGGAGCCTGTTTGGGATTCTGTGTCTCCCTCTCTCTCTCTGACCCTCCCCCGTTCATGCTCGCTCGCTCTCTGTCTCAAAAATAAATAAACGTTAAAAAAATTAAAAAAAAAAAAAGAATTTAGGGCACTGTCATTGCAAACATAGGATCCAGGAATGTATTATTATAGCTGTTGCAATCTCTAAATTATAAAACCATGCATGTTGACTCTAGAGTCACATTATTCCTATATATTGACAAACATGGATACCCTGAGTTTTCTTAATATTCACAAATTAACTATGGGGCACCGGGATCTCTGCAAATGGTGTTACAGAAAAATCCAGGGCCTCTTTGAGTAGGATGACAAAAAAAAAATGGCAGAAATGGTAGACCTGTGGCCTCCCCATTTCTTCCCCTTCCTTAGATATGAATGTTGCCCAACTGTCGAAATCTAAACCACATTCTGAGCCCTGTTTTCAAAAGAGATTTACAAATGCAGGTTTTAGCTTCTCAACCTCAGAAGTGAAGGAAAGAATACTAGGAAACTGGTAGGTGGATAATGAGCAGTGTCCCCTGACCATTCAGGTTTCTCTTTCCATACATAAATTTCCAAACAACAGTAGCAGCAACAACTGATTTTCATTCAACACAACTATTCCCCCGTATACATGAAAACCTATTATCCTGCCCCCAAGAGAATAAATTCAAGCTTCTATTAGTCATAGAATCCTTCTCTAGATGCTGTTCCTTCCTCCTCTGGTTCACTAGCTTTCCCATCTACATACCCTACAAACTTATCAAAGAACAATATATAATATAAAATGAGGAAACTGAGTGGCAGAAAGGAAATATACTTACATAGACATAAATACATAAAGAACAAGAGGCTCTTCCAGCTTTAATTTCTTCACATGGTCATAAGATCATGTTTTTTATTTATTTTTTTTATTAAAAAAAATTTTTTTTTCAACGTTTATTTATTTTTGGGACAGAGAGAGACAGAGCATGAACGGGGGAGGCACAGAGAGAGAGGGAGACACAGAATCGGAAACAGGCTCCAAGCCATCAGCCCAGAGCCTGACGCGGGGCTCAAATTCACGGACCGCCAGATCGTGACCTGGCTGAAGTCGGACGCTTAACCGACTGCGCCACCCAGGCGCCCCAACATGTTTGCTATTTAAAGCATGCTTTTACACACTCTGAACCCATGTTCCCTCAGCTGTTTGAAGTTAAATGATGGTTGGGTTAAAGGAAACCTTCATTCCTGATAGCCTGGGGCATTAGTGGTCCTGCCTGTTTTGGATTGCTGGTATTGTACCAGAATTTATACCTGAGGACATGGTAATATCAAGACACATCCCTAAATACCCCTCCCATTCCACATACTCACATGCTACTGCCCCTGACACATCTTAACAGCAGCTCTATGTCTCTATAGAAGCAATATTAATCTTCTTATCCAACAAGAGAAACCACTTTTTTTTTCCTCCTGTTACTTTAAGGTCATAAGGAGTCCACAAATGGCCTTATGGCAGACTCTTCTTCCAGTTCTAGAAACCAATGTGTCATCTGGCAGAACCATTACTTTCCTGGAGATTACAGCCCCTAAACCAGTATAGGTAAAAATTGTGAGAAGAACAAGGAAATTTTTGCAAGAGGATACACCCTCCAATCCCACATTATAGGGGCACCTGGGTGGCTCAGTCCATTAAGCGTCTGACTTCGGCTCAGGTCATAATCTCACAGTTTTGAGTTCTAGCCCGCATCGGGTTCGGTGCTGACAGCTGGGAGCCTGAAGCCTACATCAGATTCTGTGTCTCCCTTTCTCTCTGCCCCTCCCCCGCTCTTGCCCTGTCTCTCTCTCTCTCTCTCTGTCTCAAAAATAAACATTAAAAGAATTTTTTAAAATTCCACATTATAAATTTGCATATAGAAGATGCACCCAAATGAATGTCGGACACTTTACTTCTCCACAACTATGAAGTTGAGAACACTGGGACCAATGCTGCCACAGTAAAGTCCAATATCACCATGACCATGCTTGCCACCAAAACAGCAGAAGTAATGGAAGCATAGCTTCACTTTTCTTCTACCTTCCAATGTCATATGAGTCCCTCTGATTCTCTTACCCTAGATGACATCCAGACTCTACCTGCAGGGGAGTCTGGAAAACACAACACACTGGAAGGAAGGTGGAATGATCTTGAGTATCAGCCCATTCTGCCCACCACCTTATTTAATTTTACCACTACAATATTCGTTTTAATTCAGGTCATGGGTCACCCAATTCTCAATTTTTTTAAATGTTTATTTATTTTTGAGACAGAGGGAGACAGAGCACGAGTGGGGGAGGGGCAGAAAGAGGGAGACACAGAATCCAAAACAGGCTCCAGGCTCTGAGCTGTCAGCACAGAACCCAATGCAGGGCTCGAACCCACGAACCATGAGATCACGACGAGAGCTGAAGTCGACGCTTAACCGACTGAGCCACCCAGGTGCCCTGTGGGTCATCCAATTCTAAAAGCCAAAGGTCATGAATTAGTTTTCTGTTTATCATTCAAAATGGCAAAAAAATCCTTTTCCCAATGGGCTCCCCAATTATTCAACTGCTTTTATTTATTGCTTTACCTTAGATACTAATTTTGCTTCTGCCAGGCAAGCCTTCTTGTCCAATTTGAATGTCTTCACTTGGCAACCAAGATTTGAATATCATATTATGTTTGCAATGGGCCACCTCAGCTTATCTTGCTCCCAAGCTCTTATTTGTATCTCCTTATTGTTTTTTGCTTGTCTCTTTTTAAATAATTTCCCAAATGAAGTTTTCCTGTGCCTGCTCATCCAGATACCAGCTACCTAATTTCACAGACAACACTATGTATCACTAATTATCTTTAGCCAAATACTGCATATAGATATATTATTAAATAGTTTTGAAATTTTTACTCTTGAATGTTTCATTTATATAGTCTCCTTTATATAAGTATAAAAACTTTTTCTTTTTTTCATTCAACAAATGTTTACTCAGTGCTATCATGTGCAGAATGAATTGTGTCCATGGCGATAGGAAAACGTACAGCCTGATAAATATGAAACAGTACTGTATACATGCAATTTTCTGAGTAATTAGGATTCATTATATTACCTAAAAAGTTACAGTGGAATGATGGTCACAGAGACACCAATCATATAAATCTAACTCATGCATTTATAAAGTTAAACATCACACTTCAGATTGAAGTCTAAATGTAAAGAAATGAAGTTTAATGGGTTCAAATATTTTTTACTTTGCTATTCAAGTATTTAATCTTATAAATGGAAATAAACACTACATAGGTAGGTATTAAAAAAAATTCACCTACTAACAACATTATTCTACTTTATATTGCCAGTTTCATTGTTTAGTTCTTTTGAATTCAAGGATTATTCCACAAAGGAAAATTTATTTTTTTAAAGATTTTTTTAAAGAATAGTTTGGCAGTAATGGATTCTTTTATTTCTCCTTTCTGCTTAGTGGGCTTCAGGAAGTCAAGTCTCTTCATAAAAAGGAGATAAAAACATATCATAATATTACCTTGTTCCTAACACTGCTTTTAAAATATCTAGTAATATTTATTCCAAAATAATTTGAGTGAATTTTCTTTATGTCTTGGTTGGTGTTTGGGGCCAATTTGGCTCAAGATTTTAAGAAAGAAACTTAATTGTCCATATAAGATTATAAGATCTACAAAATGATGTAAAATGATCAATGACTATTATATTTATATGTCTATATTCAGATATTCACATTCAGATAAAAGTGATCAATAAGACTATATATATATATATATATATATATATATACACATACATATACCTATATGTCTACATAGCCACATACGTGCATTAAAATATGTTGTTTATTTGGGGAAAATGCTTTAGAATATACCAGGTGACTCCTTAATTTCTGCCCACATCTATCCAGTTCTTAAAAGGAGAAATTGCCAGTAACTTCCCTTCTCCCAGAAATTAAATGAATAATTATGTGCCTACTAAACTGATTTTCTTCTCTTATTTACTCATTTAATTTATTCAGAGTGTAGAAATTTTAACTTCTTCAAGGAGACACAGTTAGCCCATAGCTAAATACAGCTTATGTGTTAGGAAAAGAATAGTAGCTGTAGATTCAAGCTTACTTTAAAATATTTTAGGTCATAAACAGGAAATATTCAAGTCCAATCTTAAAAAAATTTTTTTGATGTTTATTTATTTTTGAGAGAGAGAGAGCACAAACAGGGGAGGGGCAGAGAGTCAATCTCACTAGAAATCATAAAACACAATCAGGATTGTGTTAGCCTGTTCACATATAAATCAGTTAACAATGTAGAACGGTAGACTCATATCTTTATGTCTCTGTAATTGTCAACTACTAGTACAGGCATCAGGGTGTAATTGGACTGTTTCATAGTGTGAAGTGGTGAGGTCTTCTTTTTAGGTCCTTGTACCTGTAAATCAGAGCAGGTAACACGTCTTAAAACTGAGGTGGCAGGACTGACGCATGCGTTCACACACACTTGGTGTAAGTGTTCACACTACGTCCTACAGAGTGCTGTAATATCTGTCAATTAATATCACTGATACTTAAAAGCTTTAAGCATATTTAATTTCCTCAAAATTGCTTGGAAAAGTTTAGAGTCACAGACAAGAGTCACTTTTTGAGTCTTGGTCCATTACTGGATTTTAAAACTAGTTTCAGGTAGGCCCAAGAAACTTAGTAGATGGAGAAGGGACAAGTCTCATGAGAACTCTGAGCTCTCTTGTGCCTTTCTGCAGTTCTTCTCATTAGTCTGTTGTGGAACTTGAGCAACGGGACCAAACTGCAGGTTAGTCTTCCAAGGAACTGAACAAATTATGATTCATTTGCACATATTCATAAAATGGATTCATTCCAGTAAAAAACTATTTATTTTCTAGAGCTTTAGAATATTTCTCGATGTGTTGAGCATTAATCAGCTGTACTGGTGTTATAGGACTCATCGGTAAAATGCAGCTCCTGTACCTTACCCACAGATTAGTATATTAGACCTTGTAACAGTAGAAGAAAGAAGTGTTCTTTTATACTTCACAGTTTAATTACTAACAGAAAAATGAGAAGCAGTTAAGGTTTACATAATAGAGCACTTTTAGATAGTGGGTAGACATCAGTATGAAGAGTTTGCTATTCAAATTCTCTTGGATCTGGGCCCTGGGCCCAACTGATGTTTACCAGTGACACAGTGCTCTTTGGTTTCCACAGTCCAGAGGTTATGGAACAGCCCAGGAATCACAAAATGGGAGCCTCAATAAGCAAGTCCTATTGCGATATAGACACCAATATCTGATAGTTGAGCTATGTTATTGAATTAAGATTAGAGTCAGGAAAAAGTTAAGCAATATGTTGACTAATCATGTTTGCAAAGAAAATGGAGCCAAAATAAAGAATGGATTAGGAAGAATAGTGAATATATTGAATTTTATGCTTTTAAATTGGTAATCATAAAATGGAGATGAATTATATATAGGATTTAATTTTAAGAGTACCTCTAAGTCATACTGAAAATATCACTGGAGAAGATAATTCTATTCTCTAACGAAGTATAAATTAATTAAATGTATTCCAGGGAGAAAAAGATGCTCCTCCCCAAAAGCAAACTATTTCCTCTCTCCTTATAGCATCAAAATTAAGTTAATCATGAAATTTAGGTTCTTGTTGATGATAGAATGGCAGATTGTTAAATCATTTTTAAAAGTGTAAAAATACTTTAGTATCTATATTAATCAGCAAAAATAATCAAGACATTAATTTATAGAAAAGGTCTTCAAAGTGTAAATGGACTTCTCTTTGGTAGATAAATTACTGAGCACGGATGTCACTTTGAGACATTTATGGCCTGAATATAGAATTACAATGGCATTTTATTTTAATGCTGTGGTAATTAATGCTAAGTTATGATGATAAAAGTACAAATAGCAATGAATAGCAAATGAGCTAATACAATAAATAGCAAATGAATCAGTCCTGACACAGAAATTATCAGACTGATAAAGTTACAATTTTTTTTAGTTACTTGGACATATTCCTTTGAAACAAAAAAATTTTACAACAAGCTATAGCTTTTGATAGTATAATTGTTATTTCTTTCGAAGGGATTTTATAGTGTCTTCCTTTTTTTATGTTTGTTTATTTTGAAACAGTAAGAGAGAGGGAAAGAGCAAGGGAGAGAGAGAGAAGGGGCAAAGAGAGAGACAGAAAGAGAGAGAGAGAGAGAGAGGGAGGGAGAGAGAAAGGGAGAGAGAGAATCCCAAGCAGGCTCCATGCTCACCACAGAGCCAGACGCGAGGCGCAATGTCCCGACCATGAGGTCATGGTCTGAGCCGAAATCAAGAGTCAGATGCTTAACCGATTGTGCCACCCAGAAGACCCTTATAGTATATTTCTGAGTGACGATTGACCTAAGAGTACCTAAGGATTTCAGCCTTTCAGAGTGCACCAGGTAAAAGTTAATCTGTTCACAGGATTAAAAACAACAGTATGCCACATCCATTTTATAACCAGTTCTGTATCTTGACTCCTAAAACATATCCTAAGTAGCATTTTTATGGGAATAGAGTCGTGCTGTTAGCCCTTCTTCTCTGCAGAACTTTTCCCCATTTGCCTCATATGACATTTGTAGGTAGTTGTAGCACATTTCTTATCTATTAGGAAGGTATGGACCTGAGTCACCAAAAATTCCTCAGCCTCTAATCAAGTACCCACCATGTACTCAGACAATGCCCCTGAGACAGCCCTCTACTTTAATCACAGCCCACTACAGAGGGGTCTATGCCCTGAGAGCTACATGCATTTGTGTGTTCCTCTCTATCGTCCTAAAAAAGACCATTTAGGACCAAGTTGAGGAACCAGTGAAGTGGCTTGGGGTGAGGAGGGACTATGAGGAGGAATTGAAGGGATGAGAAGGGGTACAACCACTCCTTTTGCCTATGAAGAGAGTTCATAAACTCACCTGATAGACTGGAAATTATGCTCTTCAAGAGGCTGAGATCTAATGTGTAACCTTAAAAGAAGTGAAGGGTGGAGAAACCAGGGAAGCCAATGGTGAGAAATAATGGGAAAGAGAAGTGGGACACAGTGTAAAGAAATTCTGATGCCAAAAACCAGAATGCTTTCTCACATTGTCCCTCTGTGGCTGTGCCAGTGTGTGATAGACTTACTAAAATATTATATATATATATAGATACACACACACACACACACACACACACACACACACACGTAAATAAAAGTTTCTCAACAGCCATGATTTTACACATTTCATTGGGGTCTATAACACAACTTTAAAAATTGCATGTTCTACTACTGTTATTAATAAAATTTGGTTACATCTTCTCCCTTTCTATCTCTTGGCTGCAAAAGATTTGAGTATACAATTAACAAGAAAAATTCTAGCCAATAAAGACATGTATTGATTCAGTATATTTCAATATGGCAATTTCCACACTCTTTCCAGATTACAGAGAATCTTGTTACACTTGCATGAGTGGGAAGCACAGAATTGCAAAAAGCTCCAAATTGGTAAGACATTTCCCATTTTATTACCAGCATTTTCATTAAAGGAAAACATTAAATGCCTGCTCCTTTTTGAATAATTCATATTCGTTTTGTATTATTAAACTTTTGCTTCTCAGATTGATCTTCATTCACAAAAGCAAATTTATATAATGGCTTGGTTGGTGATATATAGCAATTTCAAAACCACTTTTCATAAGACTTTAAAAAGAGTTAACTAACTTCCCTTTCAAAATACATTTCTCCATGTATAGACTATGTTGACATTAAATGAACATGATAGGGCAGTTTTTGATGTAATACAGTAGTACTAGACATAACAGTGTTTTATGAATTAGTGCTATATATTAATAACTGCTCCTCATGATGTATCTTTCTGTTATTAGTGTCATTGCAAGAGCAGTTTAGACAAGGTTAAAAATCCACAAGATGACATCAGTTAATACAGTGAAGACAGCTGAAAATGTAGAGCATTCATACAGGAGACAATGTATTGTAATGGAGATTTCCGTTTCGTCTCTCAGCAGAGAGCAGCCACTGTCTTTGTGTTTAGACAGACATATGGATATATGAAAAATTATAGAATAGGATAGAGGACATGGTAATCTAATGAGTGTTCTGACCGAATGTTCTAACCTATGAAATTATCAGTCCATAACTACACGTTCAGAACTTATGAGCAACATTATCCTGCATTATATCAGTAAGCACATTAAAGGAAATAGCTGAAGAATAAAATTAAGAAAAGTAAAAAAGACTTTTACTTAAAAAAGCTTCTTTTCAGGAATGGTAGGAGTTTTTCCCCAAACCATCTTAATTTTAAAGTGGCTTTAAGAACCCAGAGAGTGGTTCTAAAAGTAACTAAAAGTCTCTTAAGAGGTACTCACTGTTCAAAGCTATTGCTGAGATTCAAGTTAAATTAAGTGTGCACAAAGAAAAATGTGTAGAAAGTTATTTTAATAACCTTGACTACTTGCTCTGATTTAGACCCTTAGACTTCTTTTTTTCTCTTCCGAAGTCCACATTAATGAAATGTTAAATCTTAAATCAAGAAGCATGGAAAGGAACACATATATCACGGACTGTAAACTTCATTCCTATTAAGAAAAACATTAAGTCCCAGTATATACTGTAAGGACTCGGTTTTGTTTTGTAGAATGGCTTTGGTAAATAGAAATTGCTTTTTTTTAGGGGCTTAGAGGTGGGTGTCACATCATTGATTGCTGGGTAATGGAGAGAATATTAGTTACTTGACAGTGTTTGTTGCATTCTTCAGCATAATTACGAGTGTGTAGTTGTGTTATACCACACTCACTTGGTGGATATTCTGTTCAACTCAGCAGGAAATGTTACCAAAAATACACGGATGTAAAATTAGTGGGTAGAAGTTATGTAAATTAAACTATATCATTTTAAAAAAAATCTTTAATCCTTTTAATTCACTATCCACTCAAACCACACAGAAGCTGGATTTATCTAATGCTTTAGAATAGCCATGCACATGACAAGCAACAAAGGTGAAATACTTTTTCCACACTTGAATAGAGGAGTTGGAAGCCTATACTGTTCTAACTCCTGTGTAAGGATTAACCTACAAACAATATACTTTCTATTTGTTTTCTTTTGCACATTTACTTTCAAGTGTTGTCATTTTTAAAATTATGCATTGATTCATTCAATAATCAGCTATAGCTGGAACCTCACATGCCAGGGGGGTGAGATACTGAGGGGTCAGATACTGAGGGTCCCCACCAGAACTTCCATTCTGATCAGACAAGGCCAGCAAAACCAATAAAGACCTAAAGAGAATTCCAGAGAAGACAAGGTATAAGCCAGACACAGAAAAAAAAAATACTGCACAGCATCATATGAAGAATGTAAAGTAGTCAAATTCACAGAAGCAGAGAATACAAGAGAAGGGGAAGCAGGGAAAATGAGATGTTGGCCAAAGAGCACAAAGCTGCAATTATTTAGAAGGAATAAGTTCCAAAGATCAAAGATACAACATGGTGACTATAGATAATACTCTATTATATACTGGAAATTTACTAAGAGAGTAGATCTTAAGTGTTCTCATCACACACACACACACACACACACACACACACACACACACGGTAACTATGTGAGGAGATGGCTAGGTTAATTAGACTGTAATAATAATTTCACTAGGCATATATACTGAAAATGTCATGTCTGGATGTTAAATATACACAATTTTTATTTCAAACCAGTTATAAATGATAGAAAAACTTGGGGGACTTTGATGAGATATTGAGGACTAAAATAGGAGATCAACAGATTTTGAAATCATGGACTCATTTTGTATGGTGAGGGAATAACTTTTAACTATATTTACTCCTATGTCTTCATGTGATGTGAATCTACCGAAACCGTTCCAGGAATACCTTAATTTGGAACTGATTTTTAAAGTTTATGTGTTAGAAAATGCTTGGTTTAGGGCAAGAGGTGCTGTGGGAGCAGCACCTTCAGATTAGATGGTAAGGGAAGGCCTTTCTGAGAGGACATTTGAGCTAAGAACTAACGATGAGAAAAGGCCAAGCATGGGAAAGCCAAGGGGAAGGATAATCCCAGCAGAAAGAACTGGAGGAACAGAGGCAGAGGACAGCAAGGGGGAGGAGCCGTTCAGGAAGTGCAACAGGTCAATGAGGCTGGGGTCAAGAGTGCTAACTGGAAAAGGTATAAAAAGGTAAGAGGAGCAGGCAGCTGCCACATTATCAGCAACTTTGTAACCCATGATAAAAGTCATGGATTCTATTTTAAAGGAGTGGGAAGCTGTTATATAACTATAGGTGGTAGAGTGAGGTCGTCTGAACTATGAGGGTTTCTACTTTGTTAATGAAGGAAGGGAGTGAGTTGAGGAGGAGTGCAGATGATTTGAGAAGAAAATATGCAAAACTGCTGTTTAGAAAACCAGAAAAGAACATGCTCAAGCAATAATGGGGTCTAGTTGAGATCTGTAGGGACAGGATCAGACCACTGTTATTTCATGTAGAACGAATCAGCCTGTAAAGAGTGACAGTCTTTATCCCTCTCTGCTGACTCTTCTTTTCTCTATCAATGACTTGTTCTACTTCACGTTAAAATTTGTTAATGCATTCAACGATGCTTCCCCAATTTTTATAAGTTCCTTGAGGACACAGATGATGTCTTGTACTTTATCGTATGCTCTGCTGTCCCTAACAATACCTTTAAAATAGCAAAACACTCAATGTTCTCAAATGAGAACAACTTGTAGTTCAACTGACCTAGCCTCTGTATATAACATGTTGCATCTAAGAAATGAACAAGATCGGTGCCAAAATACAAATTTCTTTTAGTGCCACCTGCAATATTTTCCGAAAGAAATTGATGAATATGTATGCACAGATTGAAATGCTGGTCTTCAACGGAGTATTTGTCATTACATTTTCAAATGAATCCATAGCAAATGATCTCAGGAGGATCTTCCTCTTTGACAAACTCAGCTTATTAACACACGTTTTGTGTTCAGACCGGAAGCTTTAAAACTCCATTGCTCAATAAGGACACTTAACTTTATTCCTTTCAGATTTTAATATGACCAATTACTGGACAGAAGAGATGTTAACTAACATAAGCTCAAAGGGCATGTGTAGCTCCAGGAGATTCTTTAATTCCTGTTTTAACTTTGACACCTTTTTTTTTTCCTCCCATATTTCACTCAGAGGAGGAAAAAAAGGGAGGGGTGGGTTGTCTTTGTGTTTGAGAGTAATCATGGTCTCCTTCAATTGTCAGCCATTATTGACATGATGTTGCTCTTTCAAAGAGTGCAGCAAACCATTTTCCTGGACAGTATTTTAGTGAAACTTGATATGATGTCACAGCATCATTGAAAACTTAGGGCAGAAAGGGCCCCTGTTAAGTCAACTGCGTGCATCAGCTCCTGCTGAATGCTGATGGATTCCAGGGTGTACAGAATAGACCTAATTGGTCTTAAAAACTACAAATTGAAAATTTTAAATGTTTTTTTCCCTTTCACATATAGCCAAGGCTTTGTTTTCTGTGGTTGACCTTTCTGTTCAAGCGTTTTCTACTACGTAAACTGGTATTCTACAACAACTCAAATCCAGTCTTTCTGATGATCTCATCGCCAGAGAACAAAAATAATTCCCCTCCATCTGAGAAACGTTATTTTATGTATTTTATGCTAACATTACATCCATCCCTCTTCCTCTTCAAATCATCTAGGCTGCATATTTAGTTGCCATGCATTCTTACATTTCCTTTCTGTTTGTCATCGTCTTTGTTTACTGATTGGGTTATACAGCTGCACCTATTAGCATTCTGGGCCCAATTATGACTTTAATTTCATAATACTCTGTTGCTTTAGTGGGAAAATAAAATCACTGGCTTCTGATATCACATTAGGACTTGTGTGGCAAGCTTCTTTCCAACAATTTTACATCTGCCATATTTGTAAATCCTAAAACACATTTCTGGTATAGGACTTTTCTCCCTCCACAGCCCTACTCCTCCCACCGTATTATAGATGGATAACAAGAGGAGTGAAAAGGAGAGTGAGGTTAATGGAAGATGTGAAACAGCTCCCCAACCCTAAGATGGCCATTTATGGAATAGTGGTCAAGGGGGTGGGCTCTGGAAGATGACAGACCTGAATCTAACCTCTGGTTCTGCTATTTACTTCTGCCACCATGGCAAGTGACTAAATTTTGAGGATATCAGTTTTCTTATTTATAAAATGTCTGCCCACTGATTATAAGTTAACATAGAGCTCTTTCTGATATCTCTTAAGTGTGTGCTGTCTGCTCACCTCCCCAGGATCACCTTTCTTTCCTGTTTTCTTCGTTATATTCCACGATACCTTTCTGATGATACAGTGCTGATTGATGTTTCCATGCATTACTTCATCCATTTCCTCTGCCTGGTTTCTCCATCTTTTTTGTTCATGTCGTCTCCTTTAAGACTCAAGTCGAACATCATATGCTTAAAAATAACTTCCCTCTCTGATGCCTCTCTAGATGGACTAATTTTATGTATGTTTATGCCTCTCTAGATGGACTTCTTTCATGTTCCCCTTGCACCCAATGCCTCTCTCTATAATTGCACTTAACAGGTAGTGCTGTAATTCCATGATTATCTGTCTGTTGCTCTCCTGAACCATAAGCTTAGAGGACACAGGCCAAATTCTGCTCATGTTTGTGTATCTAGTGCCAAGCTTCAAGTGACCTCTTTACTTTTGCTAACATTAGGGAAGTCAATAGAAATGCCACTGCCATTGAGTGGCAAACACATTAATATCAAGTCCTTCAGAGATATCCTCAAAGTATTTTGACCTCTTAGAGTGAATAATGTCTCTGCACCTCCACACACTTGAGAGGGAAACCTGTGTTGACCCAATAATGAGATATTCTGAAAGAACTGTGGGAAAGGCCTTTGAGGATGTGGGTAACTGCTCTTTCTCCCTGGACTGCACAACCCCCTTTGCTCATTCGGTCAAATCTCTTCAAAACCTACTAATGCTGCCTTTTCATTAGCTGCCCACGATTAGCTGTTCCCTGCTCTGTGCTTCTAAGAAACTTTGTTTATCCATTTAGTTTAGTCTTTACCACATAACATTGTAATGATCTGTACATGTCTATCTCCTCCTCTGGGACATAGGTTTCCTAAGAGCATGGAGGGCAGGTCTTCCTCATTTACACTTTGCAACTGTTATCGGGCCCAGCACATCATAAGCACTCAAATACCAAATAGACGATTCAATTCTGCCAAGTGCCGTGCTTGGGTGAGTTGATTCAATATTACCTGCTGGTCAGGAGGAATAAGAGTATATCAAGATGCATTTCAGAGAGCAAATACAAGACTAGCTTCTCAGTATGCTGAGTGTTTTCAGTGCCTTCTTAAATGTCAAAGGGTAAATCCAGATCATGATGTTCCCAAGAATTTAAAGAAAAAAAAATTATATGTATGCCTTAGATATTCCAGGACTCTTATATTTCCGATTTTGAATGGAACTTTTCTGTATAGTAAAGAGACTCTACTCATCTGGATATAAGGGAATTTTCTGAATATACTGGATCCTCAAGCTGCTGGTTGTGATTTTCTTACGATTGTGGTGCTTGCTTCCAGGTTCTTCCTGTTCTCACTTGTAGTGTTTTTGTTGTTGTTTTCTTTAAAGTAGAATTCACCTGAAGCCAGTTTTCACACTGCAGAGCTGATTTCTATGCAAAAGTGAATGATGTCTCACATTAAATATTCCTTAGAGCATAAAGCTGACATCGAATGTATAATTTTAAGCAGCTCAAGCAGTATTCACGGAAGGGCTGACACAAGAACCAGGATCACAGGAAAATGTAGGTGAGAAGAGAAAGGATGCACACGCTAAGGCTTTTCCCCTCATCTCAGCACTGTCATGCCCTCATTTATCTCGCTTTATACATGGGGTTCAATGCTTATTTTTTAGAACTGGGTCAGATCCCTTAGGGAGAGCAAGAGCTTTGCACAAAGATTAGGGGTCTTGAGATTCGTTAACTCTTTGAGGCCACCGGGAAGATGATGTTGCAAAAAAGGGCAGTAGCACAGTTTACCTTATAACATCTTAATTGTCTGAAATCCAAATGAAAATTTTTCATTACCAAGACTTGAAAGGCAAAGCAACCACCTCGTGTTGAAGGTACAGTTGTTGACATGTCTAATTCCTACATGGACATGTTGGTGAAGAGACCTGCTTCACACAGCGGACTCACAAGTGAGTAATTCTAATAATTCAGAGCTGGCGGAAATTCCACATTTTATGGCATAAAAGAGTTAGATACCCAGTACCTAAGACAATTTTGGACTTAGTTCTAGCAAAGGCATTAGTGATTTAAATAATTGGAGACTACTGACCTTTTGCAAAGCCTATTAACTGAAGGGAAGAGTGTGCCTTTGGTTAATTTCATACGTGGCCAGTTACGAAAAAACTATGAATCCTTTTAAATTCATACGTAACACAATGTATCCATCTAGATTGCCCTTTGTATTTGAAGGTGACACTGCTGTTATCGTCTCTGCTATTTTCTGTGTGTTCAGATCTGGCTGTTTGATTGGCAATTCCTACTGTGTACCGTCTGTGTATGTGTCAACTAACAAGTGCAGCCATTGCCTAGAGGGCTTGATTGCTGGGTTGTTCAATATTTATTAAGCACCCAAGAAGTGCTAGGTGCTGTATTGAACAGTGCAAGTGTCTAACTGACACTTCCCTCTAAAAATTCTATTCCAAGGTGACTAGTGGAACGCACATGCTTCTTGGGTTTTTTGTGTGAATTCACTGAAACTATGTAATTAGAAAACAGAACACTATTTACCAGCTGTTGTCCTGAGAGAGGTGGTTAATGTCTTTCCTATTCATTTGAAGTGTTCGGGCTAGAAGTCCATGTTTGAAAGAACCTACTCTAATGGTCTATGCCATGTGAAGACCAAGGAAGGGTGATGCGAAAATCTGTTATCGTTAGGGCAGAGTAAGATTTGGAAAGAACTGTGAAACAGGGGAACTTTGTTTAGAGAAAAATGGAGAAAAGAATCCAGTAATGTTTTCAAGGTTTGGTCATAGTAAGCTTCTGGGTCAAATTGAGCCACCCCACCTTTGGCCACTGCTCACACTGAATTCTGATCTCATTTCTGTATATTTTAATCCTAATATTTATGTTGATCATGAGATTTTATAAGATAATAATGGAAACCAGTGGACTCAAATGACAATATTTGTTTTTTTAAGTTTGGGTGCACTCCTAGATTTCCTCAAGTATTTGACACCAAATCATAAAGTTTCCCCTTAGTGACAATTGAATTTAAAAATAATTAAACAGGAGTTAATAAATAGGATCGAGGTTTAAGAAACTGGTTCAAGACTATGCAGTGCTGTTTACAGTCAATGTTAACCCAAGCATGTCATTAAAAGACAAAAAGGTACTTCAGTGTATACATAAAATTGCTCTATTTTTCTTTTTTTTTCATGCTTATTCATTTTGAGAGAGAGAGCACACACGTGAGCAGGGTAGAGAAGAGAGAGAAAGGGAGAGAGAATCCCAAGCAGGTTGCACACTGTCAGCACAGAGCCCAACTCAGGGCTTGATCTCACAAACTGTGAGATCTTAACCTGAGCTGAAATCCAGATCTGGATGCTAAACCAACTGAGTCACCCAGGTGTGCCAAATTATTATATTTTTAAATGTACTTCTCTTAACTCAAGCCTGAGCGTGCTTATACTCAATTGAGTTATTTACAAGTTGTTTACTAAATATACTCAGAAATATATTTAGCCAATATATTAGACTTTGAAGTGTTTTTGTAGAAAACATGACGAAAGATTTTGTATAGATTTGAAAAATGTGTTGCACTTTCATTGCAATTGAAGGAGAGCATATTTAAGTTTAAAGTTTAGAAATTTTTGTTTTGATACTTTTCAAATGACAAAGATGTCACCTACATAATCAAAATAACTCTTATTTTTACATTCAAGCAATTTAAAGGCACTTAGTTCAAAATACCCTTAATAAGAGCTGATAAAGAGTGCTAATGCAATGTCTTTTCTTCAGTCATAATTATTACAAAGTGAATGTTACACAAAGAAGCCTTGGTCAGGACATGAGGAATAATGTAGTATTGACAGCCAGACTGCACTCTCTTCATATTCTGGGATTTAAGGAAAGTGTAAGAATGCCGACACCCACTTTACAGCTACTAATCTAAAAGCTACTCATCTAATGGGTTATGCATTAATTCTTTTAACTGACTTAAATATTATGCACATTTTAGTGTAATTATATGGCCATAACTTCTCCTGTAACTATGGGAGCAGAATTAAGAAACATCCAGAAACCAGTTAGAGCTTTGATACATGAGCTGAATAGTTGCAAAGGTAAAATGAAGAAAGTGAAGGTGATGGACGGAAGAGGAGGTGACTTGAGAGGGTGTGAGTCAGTGGAGAGAAGATGGTATGAAGGAACTGGTAAAACAAAAAAGAAAAACAAAAAGAAAAATCTGAAAACAACATGGAATCTTAACATGTTTTCTCTTCAGATGTAGGGGGGTTCTAAGTCTATGTAAATAAAACACTTGTTTCAGTACAGTTATTTTTTGTATGTTTTGCTTCATTTTATGGTCACATTTTTTTCTCATACATCATGAATGGAAGTCTTAGTTCAGAGAGGCATGGGTAATCTCCATTTCAGAAACCTGTTAGTAGAGAACAAAGTATTTTTCTCGCTCTCCTTGTCTTTCTCCCGTTAATGAAGGCTCTGATCAAAATTCTATGCCTTTACTGAAATAATCAAAGAGGTCAAGGGCCCTGACTCCAGTAATCATGGTAACACTATCTTTTTGGAGGCTATTTGATAAGATTTTCATCACACACAGGAGGAAATAAATTATACGAGGTTGCCAAAACTCTATGGGTAATAAATGTAGGACCCAGAGCTAGAACCGAGGAACTGAGGTCTGTTGCCATCTTGAAGAAACGGGTTTCTAAACAGTCATTGACAGAGCTGTGGGATTCTCAGACTCCTTTTAGTAACAGGATGTAACAGAGAGAGAGAAAGATAACTGGATCAAAGAGGTGTTCTCCACATCATTCACTTCCCTAAGAGCAAAAGCACTTTGATTCGTCATGCTGGAGTTTCCCTGGTTTTATTTTTTGAAGAAAGAATAGCAGGACTAAATAAACTGGTCCAAAGTATTTAGGTACTTTTTTGCAACTTTCTGCGTATCTGAAACTGAACCAATACATCATATAGTACATCTAGGAGTTAAATATAGTTAAGATTTTCATGAGTTCAGTTTTGCAGATAAGGTAACAGTGGCACCGAGAAATAAAGTGCCTTTCCCGGAGTCTCAAAGAGAGTCAGAGTCCTGGCTGAATACAATTTCCGAAGCCAGGCATCTCTAGTTCCATGTTCTATCCACTAGACAACACTACCTCTTTGCTTTTACAGTTGTTTATATTTGGTTTAACAGCAGTTTCCATTAATGCCTCTTAAATGATTGAAATATAGTTTTAAAAACCTGAATTGTTACAACTGCATTGTTACCTTTGTCTTTATTAGTCAAACAATCTTTTTCTTGTTTACTCTGTTAAGTGCTAATGTAAATAACAGCTTTTATTTAGCATAGTTTTGCTGACTGTTTTTACACTTTTTTGCTACCTCTAGCCTAACCATATTTGTCTCATTCTTTTGCAAATCTTCTAATTCTAAATTAAATGAAGCTAGGGTTTATTCTAAAAGGAATGGTACAACAGTGCTCCTGTTTTCCAATTCCAATTAAAACCTCCAACTCCCTTGCAAGACTCCCTTGCGCTTACACTTTTGTGAATTTCATCACTGCTGTGCAAATTCTATTGCAGTTTACATGGGAAGAGAATTAAGATGATCTAATATATTGTTTGCTGAGAAACTAAATGTATTCTCTTTAGACTCTAACCAGTTTAACTTCCAGGTATCAAAAAAAAATGTTATTTATCATTTCGTGGCTCCTAAAGAGTATTCTTATTCTTGGTACAATCATCTAAATATTTTTTTTTCCTTCCAGTACTTCCTGATTGCTTAAAATTACAATTCTGGTGTTAATAAGCTGTACCGTTCTAAAAAAGCCACTTCATCTCCTCAAGGCTTTTGTTTCCAAAGGGAGATGTATTAGAGAAACACTCCCTGCCTCTCTGTGGTACAGGGTTCAGAGAGGTACTGAAGGGTGCTTCAACCTTACTACCTTTCTATCTGGGTTCCAGAGGGTGAGTCCCTACCCCTTTGGAGGTAAAGCTTCCACACAGGCCAAATTAGCACCGGAGGGTAAGTATTTGTTTCAGCTCATGCTGAATCAGTGAGCCCAGAAAAGTGCACAACCATGGGCACCCAGTTGTAGCACCCTTCTGCTTTGGGCGTAAATTTTAGTGTCCTTATCTTGGGGGCAATGGTCATTAGAGGCAAAAGGGACCACTGTCTGCTCAATTGATAGCAAGGTCTTTAAGCAATCTGAGTTCCAGTGGAACAGAAAGGTAGATGTGTCTGTACCTGAACATAGGACTATCTCATTTTCTGGAACAACAGAAATACGGAGCCATCAGACCATTAACCTGAAGTAATAGCTACCAAGGACAAAGGTGGACCAAAGTCAAAGTGCAAAAGGTGGTTGTTTTCCGATCCTGTTCAGAAATAGACCACACAGGAACCATTTAAGAGAGATTCGTCAACTCGTCCTCAGGGACTAATACCTTGGATCCTACACAGGGTACCTCTCACAGGATGGGTGCTTGGTATCTGTGGGCTTCTCCCACCTTCCTAAGCCAGCCTTATGAACACCAGCCTCTCTGCCCCTGCACAGTTGCCTCTTCAGGACAGGAGAGCTCCACCTCATCCAAAGTCAGGGCTTTACTGGCGCTCTTTTTCTTCTTCAGCACCTGTCACTTACTCATTTACTCACAAGAACAGTTAAAAACAAGAGAAACAGATGTTGTTGAGCTCATCAAACTGTGCACTTTTCTTCAGTTGAATCTCACTTAGCTTCAAATGGGAACAAGATGTTCTTTCTGCTATGGATGTTCTTCTACTGCTAATTTCGAATTCCTACAATTTCCCCAGGTCTCATTTCAATAAAAGGTGTAAGTCCCTAGTAAATGGTGTCTGTATGAGGGCAAAACCTTCCTTTCATGAAGAAGAGCTTTTAGGAATGGATACTTATTCCTTGATAGCAATTCACACTTCTCAAGAAAAAAAAAACAATAGAAGTACAGACTTGTACACGGTGGGAAAGTGAGTAATTTTCAAAATTTTTTTTCCCCATGAACCTCACTTTGCAACAATTGCTACGTGGTAGATTTTGATAGGTATCTCAGTCTTTAGGGTTTTTTTTCCTAATGGCCTCAGTTTCTCATGCAGTCATTCTGGTCTTCCTATTATCTGCAGGTTTGACAGCTAGAGGAGAGGTTTTCAAAACATGAAGATTTTAGAGGAAGCACCCTAGGGTGTTCTTATTGTCTAATTCACCGGTGTCATAGGAATTCAAATCTAATATAATAATCTAAAGAATAATAGTTATTATTATTCAAGAACTCATAATAGTAGCAATCATTTACTAAACAATATGTGCAGAATCTGGATTAGAATTGTTCATTCAGGGGCGCCTGGGTGGCTCAGTCGGTTGAGCGTCCGACTTCACTCAGGTCACGATCTCACGGTCCGTGAGTTCGAGCCCTGCATCAGGCTCTGTGCTGACAGCTCAGAGCCTGGAGCCTGCTTCGGATTCTGTGTCTCCCTCTCTCTCTGGCCCTCCCCCCGTTCATGCTCTGTCTCTCTCTGTCTCAAAAATAAATAAATGTTAAAAAAAAAATTTAAAAAAATTGTTCATTCAACAGATATACATGGAAAATATACTGTTCACTAGGCACTGCTAAAAACTCTTGGAATAGAACTGTGAGAGAAACAAACAAAATTCTCTACCTGTATTGTGTGGTTGGCAGTCTCTAAGATGCTCCCCAAGGATCCCTTCTTACCAGTGTTCACCTAGTTGGGTAAAACCCTTCCCTTGAATGTGGGCTGGACCTAGTGACATACTTTAATGGAGTATGGCAAAAATGTCCCTTTAGAGATTGCAAACACACTGTGGCTTGCATCTGGGAATTCTCCCCCACTCTTGCACTTTCTCTCTGAGGAAAGTGAGCTGTCATGTGGTAATTGTCTTGTGGAAAGATGTATGTGACAAAAAGCTAGGGGAGACCTCTGGCCAACACCCAAGGAAGAACTGAGTCCCTCAGTCCAATAGTCCACAAAGAAGTGAATTTTGCTAACAGCTGTCTGAGTGAACTTGGATATGTGTTTTTCCTGGAG
The DNA here is from genome assembly GCF_022837055.1 of Prionailurus viverrinus. Taxonomy (NCBI): domain Eukaryota; kingdom Metazoa; phylum Chordata; class Mammalia; order Carnivora; family Felidae; genus Prionailurus; species Prionailurus viverrinus. The sequence goes on from NC_062566.1 coordinate 74,425,713, forward strand.
CAAACCTCAGATAAGGTCATAACTATATAGCTATAAACTTGACTGAAATCTCATAAGAGACTGAACCGTAGGTATCTAGCTGCGCTATGCCAGGAATACTGACACTCAGCAAATGTGACAAAATCAATTTTTTATGTTTGTTTTTTTATAAGCCACTATGTTTTCGGGTAAATTGATAGAATATGCCATGACAGATAATTAAAGGAGACAGAAGGGAGGTAAAGAAGAGACGTAAGTAGTACTGGAAATGGGGAGTAAGGAGGCGTCAAATTTAAATAGCAAGGTCACAAGATTTAGATAGTAACATATAAGCAAAAACCTGAAGGAAGTGAGAGGGTAAACTGTCATTGTATCTGGGTAACAAGTTCCTAGACAAAAAAAAGAAGAGTAAATTCAAAGGCCCTGAGGCAGAAGTAATTCTAGAAGACTAAAAAATGCAAGGACGCCAGTATGACTAAAAAGGAAGTAGTGAGAGAGAAATTACCAAGAACTGAGGTGATAAAGACAAGGAGAAGCCGTGTGTGTGTGTGTGTGTGTGTGTGTGTGTGTGTGTGCGCGCGCGCGCGCGCATGTGTGTGCATTTTGGAGGGAGGCATAGAAATTTTGGTGCTGTTGGTTCATTGTAAAGACTATGGATTTTTATAACAGCAAGATTGAAAAACTTTTTATGTTTTTTAGTAATGATTATATCAGATGGGGAAGCCAATCTGAAGCACTGTTAAGGACATACAATGCATGTTAAGTATTATTTAATTTACTCCTTAGAACCACGAGATACAGATAGCACTAACTATACCTTAAATGCAAATAATTCAGAATAGTGAGGGGACATGCCCAAGGCCATAAAGCTAAAGCAAGAATCACAATTTGAGCTCATGTTCTTTTGTCTCCAAACTGGAATCTGTATTTCAGAGTAATATCCACCATTATCTGCTCCTTCCCCCAGCATATGTAAAATGCTGAAAGATATACAAACTGCAAAGAAAAAGAAAGAACAAGCAACAAATAGGAAGAGATAGATAGGGAATGGAATTAATTTTTCTACTCGTAGTAGTCAAGAAGTACTTCTTTGACCTCTTTTAAAGCTGGAAACATTACATGTGAAGAGCTCAGCCTATGTTATGTGACTTATCTAAAAATCACTGAAGTCAATAGAAGGGACAGAAATAGAACTTAGTTCTCTGAACTCTCAATTTCTTGTTGAACCACCAGAGAACACGCCTTTCTATTAGTTCACCTGTGTAAGGTATTTTGCTGATGAAAAGTGCTATTACCTTGGAGCTTAAAAAAAAAAAATAAGACAAAAAACATTTTTAAAACAATTATAATTGATTATGTCATCCTTGTACTTTAGCTGAAGTTCACCAAATTATAGTGTACTAATAAATGAAGATAGTACTTCGTTAAAGACTTTAGACATTTTCTGAAATGAATTGAAATTAACAAAAGGATCTAAAGGGTGAAATGCAAATCTTCTGTAAAGTTCTTTTCTAAAACTGTTCAAAAGCCCAAGTGATTAATACAGCAGATTAGTATGAATTTAAAACAACACAAGTGAACTTTGAAATCAAATAATGAAGAGTTTTCACAATTTTTTTTTATGTCCAGACACTGTTAACTTATTACAACATAGATTTTGGCTGATAAATTTATTCTGTGTAGGAACACAGGAAAAAATGATCTCTAAGCTGAATCTATCCTATTTCTCTGATAAAATATTATTAGTGGATGGATACATTTTGGTTTATTAGATAAAGCCTCTAAGTAATAATACCTAGTAGGTACAGGCACTGGGTGTAACTCAGGACATACATCGCTTCTAATCTTTCCAAACAATACTAAAAATATTAGCTTTGTTTAGACAATTGAGAAAATGAGGATCAGAAAAAACCATCACACAACCAATAAATGGGAAGGCAGGATTTCTGGCCTGCTGACTTAACCACCAACGTCCATACATTTCAGCTAAGGTTTTTAGTTAGAGAGTAATAACTCTGGGTGATTTCCTATTTATTGTGTGCACATGCGTGTGTTTCTGTGTTTGTGTGTGTGTGTGTGTATATATATATATATATATATATATATATATATATGAGAGAGAAAGAGAAAAGACTTTAAAATATCTGAATTTTAAGTACCTGTTTATATCTCCTCTGTCTCAGGTATAAAACACAAAGTGGTAATCAAAAGATGTTGCCTGGACCTATCTATCTGGATTATTCAGCTCAGCCTTTCATGACGTTTTGTTGCCTCATAGACACCTACTCAAAATGTCCTCCAAGAAAGCCTCCTTTAAGTATGTCAGTCAAGGTACTAGTGAATTTCATTCGTTGCTGATTTTAGCCTCAATCTTACTTGGTGGATGTTGCTCTTTGATGCTTTGAAAACCTTTACCATTTAAAAATCCTCTGTATCATTACTATGATTCAAACTACTGTGTCAATATTGTTACTATTGTTTTATTTTTTTAAGTTTATTTATTTTTGGGAGAGACAGAGACAGAGTGTGAGCAGGGAGAGGGGCAGAGAGAGAGAGAGGGACAGAATCTAAAGTAGTCTCCAAGCCCAAAACAGGCTCGAACTCACCAGCTTTGAGATCATGACCTGACCTGAAGTCAGACGCTTAACCGACTGAGCTACCCAGGTGTCTCTATTACCATTATTAAAATCAAAAGAAGGCTGAACTACCCAAACAGAGTGGCTCAGCTGTAAGCCATTACCCCTCCATTTGTTGTTTTCTCTTCAGAGACCTCATAGCATTTCCAAAATTATCTTCCACTCTAGTCCTACACACACTTCTTAACTACACGGCTTCCCTGTGGGAAAGGTTAACTGAATAGTCAATTCCCCGAGCTATTTTTCATATTAAAATTTGAAAAATTGAAAAATTTTATTTACAGGACCCAGGGCAATGACGGAGGTAATAGAGGTCCCAAAACTGTTTGCTGGATAAATGGGATAATTTAATGCAAATAAAGTATTTGCTAGGAATCGAGGTTTCGTTTTCTTTGTAAAACTTTTCTGCAAAAACACTAAGCTCAATCTCCCCATACTGAGGACAGCTTTTAGAAAATGTGAGCTTTCTCATATCTGAAGACAGTATCTGTTTCTTCCAGGCCCACTTTACATGGCAGTCAGAAGTGGGATCTGAAGGAGATGAACCCCTAAGGAATTAAGGATCCTGGCACGGGAGGCTCCCTCTGGAGCCCTTTGTCCCTCCACTTTTGCCCTTTAGTTCAGGAAGCTCCCTATCAGAATTGGGCTCCCTCCTTTTGGTTGAGCTCTCCAACTTTAGTAGGAATTTCAAGGCTTCATCCTCTCTGTTTAAAGTCTTTGTCCCTCTGCTAAACACTCATTTTTGTTTTTATTTTTCAACATCTGGCTCAGAATACTGGGACCTCAATCTGCCAGATTCTTCCAAGAGGGTCCTCCTTCCTAGGACCTTGACCGATTTTATGTTTAAAAACAAAGATTACCCTGGGGTGCCTGGGTGGCTCAGATCATGATCTCAAGGTTAATGGGTTCAAGCCCTCTGTGGGGCTCTGCATTGATAGAGAAGAGCCTGCATAGGATTTTCTCTCTCTCCATTTCTCTCTCTGCCCTGCCCCCCACTCTCTCAGTCTCTCAAGTAAACTTAAAAAAAAGTTCCCCCTTCATACACATTTTTAACTAATTGAACTAACTTAACCAAAAATATATTTTAATTCCAGTGGCCATTATGAGGAAATTTCAATCTTCCCAAACTTGCTTTTCTTAGAACCAGGTAAGACAAGATCGCTAAAATAAAACAAACACATGCCTGATAGAAACCTATTTCAATTGGTATCTTGAGGCTTCCAAACATATTCAGGTCACTAAAGTCACTTCTTTACAAAATACTGTTTCTAAATTAACAGAGTCAAACAATTGGAAAAAGAAAAGAGATAGGAAAGCATCAGAACTCTAGCCCTTCCCCCTCCATCACTAACATCTTTTTCCCCTACTACGTCTTCCGTTTAGTCAAGGATTTTCCCGAAGTAACTGAGGATTCTGACAGATTTACTAAAGAATTTAAGAGAGTCATGCACACTCACCCACCAGAGTTCTCAGATTTATACCGGCTAGTTCACCTGCTTGTTGGAAGGGGCGGAGTCCAAACCCACATCCAACAAGGGAAAAAGCAACCAATACCATGCCTTGTTATGTGATCAGGTTCAGCAATCACTAAATGACTTCACGTGGCAATCTAATCCCTGGGGCTTTCCCAAAACCTTTTGACAGGACTAAGATTCAGGCTCATACTCAGAAGCCCAGTGAGCCCATGCATGATTATTATAGCCAGTGCCAAATTCTTTTTAAGAAAAATTGTGGCCTTCCTATGGGTGTTGAATCCACTTCGATAGCCTTCAACTCTACGTTCATTAACAGGCTAAACTGACCTCTCTCCCTTCTAGTTCAAAAGACCAGGATGGAATGGAAAACTGTGTCCACACTAGATTTAGTTAATTTAGCAAATCAGCTTGCCTGCCCTCTAGATGATTCAACTAAAAGGAAAAATACTATAGTCCTTAATTTTCAATTCCAACAAAAAAGGAGGCTCCTGAACAAATCAAACTTTCCTGGTCTTTGTTAATACTGTAAAGAGCCAGGACACTGGCCTACTTGCAGGACTCTAAGGAACTACAGGGGCTTTTCTCAATCTTTCTTCTCAACCGGTTTAGAAAGACAACTCTCCAGATTGAGAATGAATCTTACCAACATTGGAGATATATATATAGTCTTGGTGCTCAATCACACTATTAAACAGTGCCTCAGAACTAACAGCACCTCAGAACTAACAGCACCTGAAAACTAACTAACATGGTTCTTACTTCCTCCACCCCTGTTCATTTATTGGGCTGAAATTTCTTAGAGGAATATCATGGCAGACTTTATTTCTTCTGAAAGGGGAAATAATTCTCGAATTTGAGAGAGACGCCAAAATAGTCAAGCAGGTGAAGCAAATGAGCCTTCAACATGTTTTACTGGTTCCATCTCTGACAACACTAAAGCTAATTTTAAGGATGCTATTTGTGCCTGTTGGGTCAGCTGTAAGGCCTAAAGCCTCTAAAAGATGGTTATAAGGCTCGGGGCCTCATTATCCTGCACTAGTATCTCTGGTCACCTCACTGTTCCAAATTTCTATACTTCCTTAGCCTCCATCTCCACTGAAAGCAAATTTTTCATTGTGATTTATTCACGTACCACCTTCTCTAGCATCCGTGTGGATAAGACCAGCAAATATCTCTGCCTTTACTTGAGAGGGAAAAAAAATCCTTCCTATTTCTTATCAACTTTAACAGCTATTTGGATGTGTAGGCCTCTTTACAGAAAGATAGCATGCACCTGTTAAGCTTTTAACTTTAAGAAACAACAGAGTCCCCAAGCAGAAATTGCAGTTTGCTAAAACTCACGATCCATATTGGGACACCTAATCTCAGAAAAAGGGCTACATTTAGATCATGGCATCCCGAACTTCCCAAAACTCAAACTAAGAAAAAAAAAAAGACATGACCCTATTATTTTGGAAGATCAAGATGCCTTAGCCTTTAAAGCCCTAAAAGAAAGCTTGATAAATCCCCCTACTCTTGGATCAGCTTCCCTTTTCCCTTTTTGTATTTCAAAAGGCAGGAAACAGCCTTGGTGTACTCATGCAAAAACAAGGGGTCAGCCATCAATCCACAGCCAACAGCTAGACCTCACGGCACCAGGATATCCCCCTTCAGAGCCATTCCCATCAATGCCCTTTTAATTAAGATCACTAAAAAGACATTTCTGGAATCCCCTATAACCATCTTTGTTTTTGTTGTTGTTTTAGTTGAACATCTTATTCTGGAATATACTTGCAAAGATATGTGAACACATGCACGCGCAATTCGATAATGATAATAAAATAAATATCCACATATCCACCACCAGGTTAAGAAATGGCACTTGCCTAGTGCCTTAAGAGTACCCTGAGTTGTACCCCTCTGATAATGTTTTTGAAATTGAAGTATAGTTGACACACAGTACTACATTAGTTTCAGGTGTACACAGTGATTCAACAGATTTATACTTTTGCTATGCTTACCACAATGCTTACCACAATGCTACCACAAGGCCACCATATAATACTATTACAATATCATTGACTATATTTCTTATGCTGTGCCACTTATTCCCATGACTTACTTACTGCCTAACTGGAAAACTGTACCTCATACAGTAGAAGCTCTTCTGAATTCTCATTATTCTCAACACCTTTTTGCAACTGTTTGTCATACAACTTTCTCTCTGTAATAATCTTAAAAATTTGTTTTTAAATGTTTACTTATTTTTGAGATCGAGAGAGACAGAGTGTGAGCTGGTAAGGGGCAGAGAGAGAGGGAGACACACAATCTGAAGCCGACTGCAGCCTCTGAGCTGTCAGCACAGAACCCGACACAGGGCTCAAACCCACAAATGGGAAGATCATGACCTGAACCAAAGTCGGATGCTTAACCAACTGAGCCACCCAGGCACCCCATCTCTCTGTAATAATCTTAACCCTGCCACCCTTCTTCCCTCGTCTATGGACAACCCTCCTGATGACTGTTTGACTCAGACAGATTACCTCTTGATAATGTTTTTCTTGGTTTACCAATGGCTCTTATTTAAAAGGTGAAAATGGTAAATATTATGCTGCCATAATGGTAAATAGTATTCCATTTCAACTCTATGAAGTTTTTGAGAGAGCACCTTTGTCCTCAGCTACCTCAGCCCAAGTGGCTAAGTCATACACCCAAGGTTGGGCCTCCATTTAGCCAAAGGCAAAACTGCAAATATCTATACTGACGGTATGACATTGGAGTAGGTCATGCTTTTGGAATGGTATGGAAACATTGAGGCTTCCTCACTTCCAGTGTGGACAAAATTAAAAATACCCTTTATGTCTAGGAATTGTTAGGTGTCATAAATTTACCAGCTGCCTTCATCATTATTGAGGCTGCTGGGCACTCCAAACTTGATTTCCTGGAGGCTAAAGGAAACCACCTCATTGATATCTCCACAAAGAACACTGCTCTCAAAGGAACCAATGACTTCTGTCATAGTCCAAAGGGATGCTCCCCCAAGTGATAATCTATGAAAATTGACTAGAGATGTCCAACAATTGGCCCCAGAAAAGGAAAAACAATATTGGAAACTTAATAACTGTTGATTCAATTTAAACAAGAAAATTCTGGATTGGGCCAAATAATAATCCAGTCTTGCCAGAGATTCTAAAGTTCCCATTACTGACTACTATACACTGGCCTACTAATACAATGATAACCTTTATGAATCAGTATTTGTGGGGAAGTATTAACAAGGCACAGAGTGCCTACTTTGATTTCCCCACCTGCCTGAAGTAGAATTTAGGAAAACCTGTCTGCACTGCTCCTAGACACTTTAAATTGCCCAATGGACCATTCAAGTTTTGGTAAATGAACTTTGTATAGTCCTCCCATGGGTATAAAAATGTCTTGTTAATGGCTTGTATCTTTTAAAATTTCATCCGGGGCGACCTCACCCCCTCAAACTTCACAGTGACTGCAGAATTCATTTCACTAGTCAGTGCTTTAATAGATCAGTGCTATTTGGCCAATATCATGACACTTTCACTGCACCTACCACTCTCAATCCTCTGGGCTAGTTTAAAACACTAATGATATTATTTAAGGTTTGTAGAGATGCTCCAAATACCCTGGCCAAAGGCACTGCCATTTCCTTCCAGTGTACCCTTTTTGGAACCCATAAACTCCCACCCTTTGAGATAATCACAAGATGCCCAATGCACATGGCCCCTGATCTTTTGATCCACAGCTGGCAAAATGGGATATACTTCAATATTGCAAACGATTCCTTGAGAATAATCATACTTTAGTAGAACAGTCTTTCCTCCACATGCTTCCAGAAGACAAAGATCTTAAACATTATACCTAGAGTCTAGAGAGTTTGTCTACTGAAAAAGATACCTCTAGAAAGATTCTCTTCAACTTCATTAAAAAGGAATCAAGCCTTGTGCCATGAAACTCCAAGGAATAGATTCTTGGATTCATGTGTCACATCTGAAAAGAGCATCAAAACCTGATTGAGTCTACATAGCAACTGGTAACCTGAAAATAAAGATTTCCATGAACTGAAGCAACAACAGCTGAAGGAGATAGCTTTCCAAAGATGACCAGATCAGGCTTACATACCTTTTTCTCACTGTTGCTTTCCATCTTAATGCCCACTTCTCTTTCTTGGACCAATCTGTTGCAATAGGGGGACAAATTTTTGATCTTTAAATAAGTTACAATAAAATCTGATCTGTCCATAATGTTGTAGATACCTTGGTCTTCAATCCATTCCTCTGCACTCAAGAGAAACATAAGCAAGCTAAATCTTCTTTTCAAGTCTTTTAGGAAAGATCCCTTTAGTCTGAGATGGTTCCTTGCAGAATGCATACTCCTCATCTTATTCTGTAGAATCATTTTAGGTTTTGTATCTGTTGACTGTCAAATTCTGTAGAAACAATGTGCCAATAGGGTGACATTAGCTCAGTGTTTTGAGATAATCTCCATCCAATGCTTAAGATAGAGATCTCAGATAGGGAATGCCTGAGAGTTCTCCTTCCTACCCTTTCTCATTACTCAGTCATGGCCCCATCAGTTTCTAACCTGTGCACTTTACTTCCAGTGTGGGACATGACAACCAGGAAGGGCCCTTTCTGGCAACAAGGGTTCAAACCACTTTAGTAAACAAAACCACTGAATACAAAAACCAAACCAAACTAAACCAGACAAAACAAAGGAACAACAAACAAACAAACAAAAAAACAAAACTGACTCTTGATCAGTGACATTTTCAAAGAAAGATCTTGATCAAAAAAGGAGAAGTGTGAAAAAAAATAAAGGAAGCCTCCTTTAAAATGGATTCAGGAACCTTGGCCACAGCAACTTCTTACTCAACATGTCTCCCGAGGCAAGGGAAACAAAAGCAAAAATGAACTACTGGGACCTCACCAAAATAAAAAGCTTCTGCACAGTGAAGGAAACAATCAGCAAAACTAAACAGCAACTGACAGAATGTGAGAAGATACTTGCAAACGACATATCAGATAAAGGTTTAGTATCCAAAATCTGTAAAGAACTTATCAAACTTAACACCCAAAAAACAAATAATCCAGTGAAGAAATGGGCAAAAGACAGGAATAGATACTTCTCCAAGGAAGACATCCAGATGGCTAACCGACACATGAAAAAATGCTCCACATCACTCATCATCAGGGAAATACAAATCAAAACCACAATGAGATACCATCTCACACCTGTCAGAATGGCTAACATTAACAACTCAGGCAACAACAGATATTGTCGAGGATGCGGAGAAAGAAGATCTCTTTTGCACTGCTGGTGGGAATGCAAACTGGTGCAACCAGTCTGGAAAACAGTCTGGAGGTTCCTCAGAAAATTAAAAATAGAACTACCCTATGACCCAGCAATTGCACTACTAGGTATTTATCCAAGGGATACAGGTATGCTGTTTTGAAGGGGCACGTGCACCCCAATGTTTATAGCAGCACTATCAACAATAGCCAAAGTATGGAAAGAGCCCAAATGTCCAATGACTGATGAAAGGATAAGTAAGATGTGGTGTGTATATATATATATATATATATATATATATATATATAATATATGTATATGTATACACACACACACACAATGGAGTATTACTCGGCAATCAAAAAGAATGAAATCTTGCCATTTGCAATAATGTGGATGGAACTAGAGGGTATTATGCTAAGTGAAATTAGTCAGTCAGAGAAGGACAAAAATCATATGACTTCACTCATATGAGGACTTTAAGAGACAAAACAGATGAACATTAGGGAAGAGAAGCAAAAATAATATAAAAACAGGGAGGGGGGACAAAACATAAGAGACTTAAATATGGAGAACAAACAGAAGGTTACTGGAGGGGTTGTGGGAGGGGGGATGGGCTAAATGGGTAAAGAACATTAAGAAGTCTACTCCTGAAGTCATTGTTGCACTATATGCTAACTTGGATATAAATTAAAAAAATAAATTAAATTTAAAAAAATGTCCCATTAAAAATTAAATTAAAAAAATGGAGTCAGGAAGCCCTGAAGGGAGAGCTCTCACACACTACCACTCGCTGTTAAGAAGCACACCTTTCGTTCCCCAACAGGAAGAAGATTATTTTACCTACTCCAGCAGGAGGAAGGAAGAATTTCTCTTTGCCCACAAACACCACCACACTCAGCCAATGAGAAGCCATCATAGATCCCTTCCATAGTCCTCCTTTCTTCTATAAAAGCAAGCTCCTCTCCCCTGTTCTCCTGACTTGCCTATGTTTCGCCATAATGTTTGCATGTCCTGAGTTAAAATTTTCTGCTTCTCCCAAGTAAACTCTTTGCTGGTACAATAGCTGGCTTTTTTGCTTTTTTAAGGTACTGTATTATATATAATATCATATTATGTTTTGCAACAGAAAACTTTTTGGTTATATATGTATTTATGTATGTATATGTACATATATATCCCCCAAATTATTCCATTTGGATGGAGAAGAGAGTAAGCTAGCAAGATCTCTTACTGTTTGAAACATAAGGTTTCTTGTACTCTTTTTGGTATAGGATTCTCATCCCAATGGTTCTCAAGGGTAATTAAATTACAGAAATTAGGGTAATGGAAAACTTTTGGGCATGGAAATACATATAATGTTGTCTTATTAATTATATCATTACTTACAAAGTTATCGAAAATCTCTTCACCACTATGCCCATCCCCCATCTTTGTCATATTTTTTGAGAACAAGGTCAGATTGAGAGAAGATTAGGCAATTTGGGCCTATAAAAAAATCTTAATATCTCCCTGAATTGAATCTTGAATCTCTAAATTCAATCTTAAATTAAGCCAATTTTATATTCACATATTATAAACCATGTCCAAAAATATCTCCTATAATTCTAGCAATTAATAGTTTCTTTCTTCTTTTACATTTTTCTTAGAAATTAAGGGGCAATGACTACTGGGGTGCTAAGTCCTGGAAAATTAACTCTCCCTGACTTTTGTGTATTTGTTCCTAAGTTTCTTCTTAGTCTATGGCATTCCTTAGATTGATTCTCACTTAGCTACAGACAATAATCAATCTCCTTTCTTTTGTTGACTTCTTTTCAAGCTTCACTTCCTGAGAAGAGCAGTCTAGAAAGCCAATAAGCCTACTAGAAGAAAATGAACACCCAACACATATTCTATTTTGAATGAACAGGGTTTAACCCAACTGTGACCACATTGGTTACATAGCAATTGTGGAAGGACAGCATATAGTCCTGAAAGACATATAGCCTGATATAGTAAAAGAGGACAGAATCAATTCTGTTCCTAAGATGACTTGGTAGGAGTCTACCTAAAATCCTCTATCTTTATCCACCTGGTGACATCCTGCTATCCTTCAGGATGAATTCATCCTTCATATGAATTGCTTTTGCAGCCTCTCCCAGCCCTCCCCCAGACTCAGTTAATAGCAAGTGTTTCTTCTGTGCTGTCACTATTCTTTGTATATATATTATTATATGTCTGCTAGCCCCATTGACTGTAATCATTCTATTGAAAGAATCATGTTATTCAATTTCATTCAGTATATATATTTTAAAGCAAGAAGAGTGGGGAGGATGAGGCACAGAAGAAGAAAGACATAAAGAAGGGAAACAAGGAAGGAAAGATAGAAGGAAAACATACTAGGATTTGGGCTGGAATACTGTGTTGTCTGTTTTCAGGACTTTGGCACATGTTTTTTTGTGTGATTTGTCTCTATAGCCACAACAACTAATAAATTTTGGAGGAACATATGTTTCAAAAGGTCCACTGATACTAGTTCACTGATTAGAAATTATTAGAGTGCAAACAAAAAAAATACGTAACTTATTTGTTGTTGTTTTTCTTTGATAGTCCTTATATTATGATGGATAATGTCAGCACTGAAGACTGTTACATAAATTTAAACAAAGCCTGTGTCATTAAAAATTCACAACAACAAATTTGGAAAGTAAAAAATAGCTTAACACATTTGGTTGGAATAAAAATTATGCTTTATGTATATATATTGGAAATTTACATTGAAAAGTTTATTCTCCCTATTGGATAGGAATAAAACATTTTGATTTAACAGAAATGATTAATCAAACAGTAGTTATAATGGCTGAAGCATTAATTATTGGTACAGTCACAGGGAACACGAATCCTTGTTCTTCTATTTGTTTACTCATCTACCTATATTTAGTAGGTTGAATGCATTAATGGATTGTCTCCACTTAAGGTGCCCCCATTTTGTTCTAATCTGAATCTATTTGACCTTTTAAGTCAGACTTTTCTCTGTCCAGCTCATTTATGTTGCTTTTCCAATCCAGTTACAAACCAATTTATAATCCAAAGAGAATGCTCTTCATCTAAGGCCTGAAGACTAATATTGTAATGTATTCTGAATTGTCACACATTTAAAACATTCTCAATCCTTTTAATACCTATGCAAACTTTTATACTAATAGTTTACTTTTATTATAAAATGTATATTCTTTCTTTTTATGTATCAAGTACATCATTCATATGTTTACTTTTCTTCAAACTAGAATGTGTTACAATCTGTTTCTACTTAGCATGTGATAATAGCACAGAACGCAGCACCAGATAAAGGAACAAAATGAAGGAGGAAGTTGGCATTTATCCAGTTTATTTGATTACTCTAGAATGTTGGTCTGTATAATTCAATCTCCATAGTTTTATTTTTTTTTAACACTTGATTTATATAGTTCAATCATCTGCTAATTGTTAAGCAGATAATCATCTTTTATTTTAAAGCAGCAAAGGTCTTCAAGGCACTGGGTTTAATTTTTATCAGGATAAATTGTGATAGTTTTAATGTTTAAACAGTGACAAAATTGTTTAAAGTGTCATAGAAAAAATCAAAGCCCTGGGGAAGCTATTAACGATTTAGCTTTTCCAATGCATGTGATAATATGAATTCTACTTTCCTAAGATAATTTTATAGATGTGTTTAATAATATGAGACCATCTCAGCTGCCAGTGGGCATCTCTGCTATGTGTCCTTGACTCTATCATCTGACATTATCACCACATGTACAGGTCTTTCACCAGGCCTTAAATAGTTTGTTCTATCAGCCAATTTATACACAGGCTGATTGGCTTAATTAATGAAAACAGAATGAGTAGAAAAAGTTAATATAGACTCCTATGGAATGTCAAACTTTCAAATAACTTACTAATTCTGAGAGGAAGAAAAAGTGGTTTAAATTCTAGTTACACTTAAAAAAAAAAAACAACTTTGATTCTGGACAAGACACTTCACATCTATGGACTACAACTTCCTAAGGTATTCTGTAAATGGGCTGTGCTTTAAATCTTTAAGTTTCCTTCTGGATCTAAAATTATTTGTTGTATTATAAAGCATCATATTATATCATATCACACTATATTGACAATTCACTCATTCAGGAAATAAGGATGTTGTCCTGAACTATAAATGATTATACTTAAGCACATTTTGAAATTTGATGTAAGAGCATCAGTAACAAACATGAATTTAACAATATTTAAATAAGCTGTATTTCCAACACCTTTCTATAATCATCCGATCTGATCGCAAAATACCTATCAAACATGTTTTGCTATTATCCACATTTTGTGGATGAGGAAAGTGAGGCATGGAGAAGTTAGTATCAGACTTCAAAGTCTACACTGTCTGCATCTTGGATCACAGATATTGTTTGCGACAGTTTGTCCCTGCAGCCCACTGTTTTGAAATCTACCAACCAGGCTGTCACCATTAAGAAGGATGGCAGGGCCACCTTTTCCATAGAGAGGAAATATTTCTAGCAAACTTTCCTAGCTTCATGGTACTAAAGTACTCTTCACTCATGAATGCAAAGAGGCCAGCCCACAGGGCAACAGTTCTTTCCCAGATTTCTGAAGGGACAATTCTTCAAATTAGCAGATACAGAATCTGACTTTGGTGCTCTCTCATGCATAAAAGGTCAAAAGAAAGAAAGACTTCATTTTCCGCTGGATAGTTTTTCAAGTTTACATTCTCTTTTAGAGTTTTTCCTTTAAAAGCCAAAAATTACGGGTAACTTTTACTTTCAAATATCAGTGCCTTCATTCTTTGATTGCCTTGGAAATATTATACAGCTAATACTTTTATGTGTTTTGAATGAATTCTCTGTCTCCTAAATATTGTCTTTCCTGGATTATAGGTTGGGATCAAGTCATAGAATTTATAAATTACAATTGGGGAGGGTGGATTCAACCTAAGAGTTAAATGTAGAAAAACATAAAATTTCTCATTTTTGTTATGTTGAATAAATTGAGTGCTGTATATTGATGATCTAAATATACATGTAATTACTGCTTTAATTATACATGTGATTGCTGCTTAACTTTATTATACATTGTTACCATGGAACTGAGAGATTTTAATTTTAAAGAACATTTTATATTAATTTCTCTTCATTTTACGAATTTCTTTCTTAGCAGCATGTTTAAGAAAAAAATGCCACATCTATTGTGGCATTTATATAGTTGTATACATAATGATCATTTAGATTCTATTTAATGTTCTTATAATATTGAAGAAAGTTTTCAGCTGTGTAAAGAATTGTTCTAATTTCCAAATGAGATTTAATATTCACCATTTCTTTCTAATTGTAAACACTGAAAACTGGCTCTACAGGGGCATATTTTTCCATACCATATTGAAAAGGTCTGGTGTTCAGAAATGCATTCACATTCAGGTGAATATATGACATATAATTAGCTATATTTTCCACCAAGATGGTATTATTTATGAAGGATGATTTGGCATTGGACAGATTTCTTACTCTCATTCAGAAGTAGATATCTCCCCTACCCATATGCTTTTCCCACTTCATAAGAACCAAAGTTCTACCTTGTAGAACTTGTTCTAATGGACCTACATATATAAATTATGCTTTGAAAGAACTCGCGGGGTGTCTGAGTGGCTCAGTCGGTTGAGGTTGAGCGTCAGACTTCCGGTTCAGGTCATGATCTCATGGTTCATGGGTTTGAGGCTCGTGTCAGGCTCTGTGCTGACAGCTTGGAGCCTGAAGCCTGCTTTGGATTCTGTGTCTCCCTTTCTCTTTTCCCCTCCCCTGCTTACACACACACTCTCTCTCTCTCTCTTTCTCTCTCTCTCTCTCTTGAAAGTGAATAAATGTTTAAAGAATTAAAAAAAGAAATAACTCCCATTATCTTTTTTAATAGCTAGTTTTTCTCCACCAATAATAGAAACTAAATTATTGGCCAAACTTTCAAGGTCAAGAGCAAGCAGAGAGCCCAGATAGCTGGGGAGACCTTGCAGAAGGGTGACACAGACACTATTGGGTAACAAGCCCATGGCAGTTCCCGCACTTGGCTCTGCCCCATGGCTTAAATCCTTCAAATGAGTTCCTTTCTGTATTTTATTTCACGTGTGTGGTGCAAATATAAGGCTGCAATTGGATGCTGTTACCTTGCCTGCCATTCACAGGAGGGAGACTTCCCTCCTGAACTGTGATGTAAAGAGTGAGCTCTATAATCACTGTTTCTTTTATCCTTATTCCATGAAATTCACATTTTTCTTCTCCATTCTGGACTGTTGGCACCTTCCTCTCTCTAGGAATACAGTGCTGTCCTTCCTGTTTCTGCCTTTGGCTGCTTTCCCAATAGGAGAAGATAGAATTAGCACATACTCCCTGAGGAGCATGGGAGGGGACTCAGCAGGGTGCTTCCTCAGTCCCTTCAACCACTGGCAGGGAGTATTCACTAAGGCACCCCTGGAACCAGCTAACATTGTATTTTGTGATGAGTAGTACCAGTGCCTCTGTATTCATGTACAGCCAGCTAAGGGAAATAATACACAAATATTAATTATTTAGAGATAATAATATGTGTACAGCTCTTGATCTGTGTGTACAACTCCCATTGATATTCCATTAAGAAAACAAAAACACATTCACAGTCAGTGTTTGCCCAACTTATTTTTAAAAAAGTGTGGGTGTCTGCTAAAGGGAAAGGTATAAAGAATCACTGCTTAATAAAAACACATGCCTGTGTATAATTTTAATAGTCAAAGTTAGACTATAGCCTTAAGTGTTTTGCATGCTATTAATGAGAAATAATGCTAAACTACTACTTTTTCTGTGTAAGCAAAATATCCAAATTAAATGAATAAATTTGACCAAGTTTTGCTTACATCGTCTAGATCTGCAGAATAATCAAGAGGAAAGAAAGTGAGTTATAAAATAATTATACATAGAATTGGACAACAAATCATACGGAGAAGGTTTAATATACTTTTCCCAATGGTATGGGGTGGCTGTATTTCTAAATGGTGTAGCTTATTTTTCATCTCTCCCAGGTTTACTTCCTGGGGATAGTCAATGGGATTTCTAAATACAGTGGTGTCCTATGATTTTCCCCTCTGCTAACACTGGTAGAGGCTTCTCTAGACATTCCTACTAGACCGATTTGTGATAGCTCCATTTCACATCTCTGTTTCAGTACAATTCCATGCTGATAGATCTCTCTGGAGAGAAGAATGTGGCAAAGAGGCTTCTGACATAGCTGGAACACAACTAACTAAATTAATTAATTAATTGTTTGTGGTATTAAATAATGTTGGAGAGGTTATGGAGGATCAGGTGATGCAGGGCCTTTAGACTATGGTAAGCTCTTCATTTTTCATGCTGTGTGAAGTGGCAAGCAAATGGAAAATGTGGAGCCTAGAATTGATTATCTCCTGATTTTTTCACCCTGGCAGTTATCAGAAGTGATTATAAAGGAGTATGGTCAGATGAATAATTGTCCTCCCCAAAGATACCCAGGTTCTAATCTCCAGAACCTGTGAATGTTACTTTTTATGGCAAAAGGGATTTTGCAGGTGTGCTAAAACTAAAGATTTTGAGATGGGGAGATTATCCCGGATTATCAGGGTGAGCCAATATAACCACAACATATTTATAAGAGGGAGGCAGGAGATCAGAGTGAGTAGTAAACTGATGTGACCATGGAAACAAGAAGGGGTGACACAAGGAAGGGGTCATGAGGCAAGGAGTGCAGTTGGCTTCTAGAAGCCATAAAAGACAAGGAAATGGATTCTTCTTCCAGATCCTCCAGAAGGAATCAGCCCTGCCAACATCTTAACTTTAGCCCAGTTAAAACTAATTTTGGACTTAACGATCTCTAGAATGGTAAGAGAATACATTTACGTTGTTCTAAACCACTAAGTTTGTGGTCATTTGTCAAGGCAGTCACAGGAAATGAACCAGGGAGCAAGGATACCACCTGGAAGGCCAGCTAAGAGGCTTGAGTCTGGGGACTGAGATGGTTTGCACTAAAGTGACAATGGTGGAGGTGGTGAGAAGAGGTGAGATCCAGGATTTGTTTTGAAGACTTCCTGGTTGGATTTGATAATGAATTGGATATGGAGTGTGCAAGGAAGACAGGAATCAGCGATGATTTTAACAATTTGGGCCTGAGCAACTGGTGGGGGGAGATTTCTATGGCCAAGATGGTGAAGACTGGGGAGGTCATGAACAAACACTGATTTGTGTGCCTACTAAGTCCCAGGCATTGTTCGATGGATGTGGAAGTAAAGATAGACATGCCTTCACAAAATTTGCAATCCAGTATAGTGTTTCTCAAGTGTGCCCCCTGGAACACCTACATCAGAATCACCAGGGTGGAGGAGGATGCTTAATAATACAAAATTTTTAGACCTTAACCATAGAGAATACATTAGTATCACTTGACTTAGGGCCCAATGCTATGCTTTCTTGCCTCCCCCCCATCTCTGGATTAAATTTTTATTTACCAGTTTCACAGGTGTTCAATGATTACAAAAGTAATATATTTTCTTTGTAACATGCCCATAGTTTACTGAAAAGCATAAAATAAATCCCTTGTAATTCTATCATTCAGTGAATAACAGCTGGTAATTTCAGTGTGCAGCCTTTCAGACTTTATATGCACATACACACATATATGCATATTACAGAAAGAAAGAATCATAGTTTAATAATGCCATTTTTACTTGATGATGGTCTTTTTAAATTTTTTTTATTGTTTATTATTTTTGAGAGAGAGAGAGAGAGAGAGAGAGAGAGAGAGAGAGAGAGACTGAGAGCAAGCTGGGAAGGGGCAGAGAGAGAGGGAGACACAGAATCGGAAGCAGGCTCCAGGCTCTGAGCTCTCAGGACAGAGCTTGACGTGGAGCTCCGACTCACAGACTGCAAGATCATGACCTGAGCTGTAGTCGGCCACCCAAATGACTGAGCCACCCAGGCGCCCCTGATGATGATCTTTCTAAAATAAAGCTATTATGTTTATGAATAGTCTCGTTGAATTCTATTTTATGGACATTGCCCAATATCATAAACTTGTACCCAGTATTTTAGCCTTTTGATCCCCTTTACTCATTTCTCCAACCCTTCACCCCTACCTCTGGCAACCAATCTGTTCTCTATATCTTGGAGCTTGTTTTCTAGCAAGCTCCTCAGAGCTTCTCATATTCACGAGGTTTGTGGAATACTGATCTAGTGGCTCTTTATTATTTTAATTTTATTTTAGAACACTTGGTTTTCTTTTATTGGGATGCAGACATATCATTAACAGGTTTATTACAAAGGTACTGTTTAGCTCTCCAATGCAACAGGGTTTTTGTTTTGTCTTTTGTGTGTTGGAGCAATGCAAGAAGCAAAAGGAATTAAGATATACAACTACCTGCTTAAATGATATTGCTCAGGGTGGAATTAGCAGAAATGTGAACAAGGCAGCAGATACGTGATTAGCTTGGAAGAAAGTGATGTGGAAACTGCAGAAGGTTTGAGCAAGATAGAACTGTTTTCATGTGGGGCAAAAAAAAGGGAGAATAATAATGTGAGGTTAGGGGATATGTGTGATCTAAATATGCATAAATCTGAGTGGTTTTTTTCCCCTTATTCAGCTCCATTGTACTTTTAGTCAATTGCAAAACCGAATACCAGAAAATGCCCCTTTGTATATGTTAGCCCCACACTAACAACTAAGAGGTAGGTAGGTGGCGGTGGTGACAGCTGCTGATGGAAATGGGGTTGAGATCATAGGATTCCTTGTTACCCTTGTTGTACAGATGAAATAGTAAAGCTAAAGAGAGAGATAATGCAATATATTTATAACATTGCCATCATTTAAAAAAAACAACCTAATATTCTGGTTTAGTATAATGTGAACAAATCCTTTCTCAAATTGATATATTATTGCATATTATGTTGCTCTAGATTGAGAGTATCTTAATATTTTTCTGTGGCTTTTTTGTCATTACATAAGAGTATGAAGTGGCATGAAAAACCTGAAATTCAAATCTGACATATTAGGTAATGATTTACTTTGGGACATCATGATGATTTTTTTTCTGTAGCTATTTTTTTTAAATGAGGGTTTAGGGGAGCCTGTTTAGTCAGTTAAACATCCGACTCTTGATTTTGGCTCAGGTCATGATCTCACAGTTTGTGAGGTTTGTGAGTTCAAGCCCCATCTTGGGTTCTGTGCTGACAGTGCAGAGCCTGCTTGGGATTCTTTCTCTCTCCTCTCTCTCCATTCCTCCCCTGCCTGTGCTCTCTCTTCCTCTCAAAATAAATAAATAAACTAAAAAAATCTTTTTTTAAAAAATGAGGGCTTAAAACAGCCATTAGTGAAAAAATAGGTAGCACTTCCCAGTGGAAAAAAAAATGATACAAAAAAAATGTGTTAAGATGAGAGACTGATTTACAGATAGCTGGTAAGAGCCCTACAAACCAACTTTGTGCCTAATGTTCTGAAAAAAAAAATTCTACATATCTTTTCCTTGACACTTCAAACTCTAAACCTGGTTCATAATCTGGATTTGTTTAAAGTTTATCAAGTACTTACTATATGCTAAACACTGTGTTAAGCAATTTACGTGAAATGGCTCACTTTATCCTTGTAAAGTGTTTTTAGTTAGATGATACGACCACTTTATTTACTACTGCTGCAGAACTTGTAGCTCTTGTATCAATGAAGAGTCTCACAAAATTCTCTAGGTAGTCTCACGGAACATTAGAGAGACATTCATTCAGGAATTACATGTGGAATTGGAAACTCCCCTACTTTAACTCCATAATGTTGAATTCCCCATTTTATGTTTGTCACTTGGTTCTCAAAGGCCAAAAAAAATGTGGGAAACCTCTGTGTCTGGGCTACTCCATTCCAACTTGGGCTCTCTGACATTTCTATGTTTTCGACTTCTCCACCAGCTAGGACATAGCTGGTTTAGTCTACCCGGCAGTGGAGTTAACCACTCTGAAATCTGTGACTTATACCTGCAAAATTCACCGCAACATTGTTGGGGAGGGTCCTAATTTCCCTTCATCATTTTCTCCAGTCATTGGTTACTCTTCCCCTCTTGTCACCCACCAAAGCCATTTTCTGTTGTTTCTATTTTCTCTCATGTAACACAGTCACCTTGCACTGATGGGCAGATATGTTTTCAAACAGGGCCTCTCACAGTGCTGTGGAAGGTACGATGGTTATTCTGTTTAACCTGGACCATTGCCTTGTATGCACACTATTCCCAGAGCATAGGAATTTAAAACCTTCTGCGTGCCTCTGAAATAAAATGCACTGCTTAACCTATATATTCACAACTCTGATATTGAAAGTGTAATCAACCTCAAAACAAGGTTATTTTTTGCAATTACAGCTTTACATTTATAATTGTATATTCATTGCAAACTATAGCTATAAAGATATCACAAAGAGAGAGAACTGATACTACCTAAAATAGCCTGTATTAAGATACGGGTTTGGCTGCCTTAAAAAGTGATTCCAAAAGAAACTGGCTTAAGAATAAACATTTTGATGAAGTCAGAAGTGTTGCAAGGGAGAACTGAAGGCACCCTGTCCAGATCAACTCCCCAGTTTAACTACCTTAAAAGAAATACTTTTAAAAAAATCCATGACCTCTGCATCAACACCAGCACACTGGCCTGTTACCCCCCTGCCCCCAAAATATGGTCTTGGTAACCAGTCAAGAGAGGTACAACAGTTTGATGGCACTGGGGATTCTTGCTATTTCTGTGTTAGTGTTTCACTATTGCCCAAGTTTGCTCCCATATATAACCGAAACAGGTCTGTAGGCCAGTATGATGCAAAGAAGAAAGGAGAGGATACAGTCCTTCCCTCTAGGAGCATATCCTAGGAGTTGCCCATATCATTTCTTTCACATTTCATGGATAAGAACCTACTCCCATGGGGACACCTAAATTCAAAAAAAGCTATGAAACTAATTCTTTAGATAGATTAACCTATGCTCAGCTAAACTTCTATTACTATAGAAAAAGCAGACATCAGATATTGGCAGAATAACTATTAGCCGCAGCCACAGGCGAAATGAACATATTTTGCATCACATACTGTGAGGTTTTCTCTCCTTTGCATTTCACTCTTTCCCCTATCTACGCTGCCCCTTATACGTTCATCTGAGGCCCAACTTTCATCTCCTTTCTGAAACATTATCTGGTAGAGATAGTCATATTTACCAAGCGTGAAATCTATTTGTATTTCCCAGCCATCATCTCACAGTACATTGGGGATGGGAATGGCTGGAGGGTGGTGGGAAGACTGACTAGTTCTGACTGATGGGCTGTGAGCTGAAGTAATGTGGGCCTCCCTGCCCATTCCCCTATCAAGGTCAATGTGGAGATTTGTGTTCCAGATGAGGGGACCAAGAGAGGATAGAGGCTTCTTTGGTCAGGATTCCTGAATGGCAAACCAACTTGAGTTTGATGTTGTTTATTGCCTCAATAGCCAAGTCACTCTTTAGTCCTTCCAGTTGGATTTGATTGTTCTCTCCTTTGTATACATATATGGGCTTTGCACTTATCACATTATACTTCTTTTTGTCTGAGTGTTTCTGGTTTCTTGAGAAAATTGGTCAGTTCCAATGATGTCTGGAAAACAGGAGAGCTCAATAAAAAGGTGATTGTTTAGACAGTGTTTTAAAGCTGAAAGTGGAAGCAAGAAGCAAGGGGTTATCAGAGAAGATGAGATTTAGACTGAAAATAGGAGAATTTTATGTAGCAAAGGTATGTCATGATGTAATAATTTAGATACCTACACTTAACTAGAAGATAACATGCCTGTTCATTGGCCTCTGCTTTCTTGAAAACTGGTAGACAAGATTACATTTATACTCTTTCTGATGGATAAAGTACCTACTTAAACAATCTTTTTAATGTTTATTTATTTTTTAGAGAGAGAAAGACAGAGTGCAAGCAGAGGAGGTGCAGAGAGAGAGGGAGACACAGAATCTGAAGCAGGCTCCAGGCTCCGAGCTGTCAGCACAGAGTCCAACATGGGGCTCGAACTTATGGATAGTGAGATCATGCCCTGAGCCGAAGTCGGACGCTCAACAGACTGAGCCACCCAGGCTCCCCTAAAATACCTACTTTTTAATGCAGCATTTTAAATAAATTTTTAAATTGCTTTTGTGTTGAAGGATTACAGTAAAAATTATCCACCTGTTTTAGTGCTATAAGGGCTTACATATTCTAAAATGATAGAGTTATTCTTTCTAATCAGGAAACCAGACCACATGATACAATACTCCAAATAAAAATACTGCACTTTGTATACTGTCGTGCCGGCTATCACCATGATTTGGTGATTTAGGGATTATCATTATCCTCATTTCATATATCAGAAAACAGATTGGATTTTAATGCTGTGGACTAGATGTCTAGATTATCATGGAGCCATTCAATAATTTATGCAATTACTTCATGCAATAATACAAAAATTTATAATAATATAAATTTCAACATTTGAGGTATTCTTTTCAATTTACCCTGACTACTCAATATATTTCATTCATTTACTTTTTTATCAATAATAAAAATTAAATTTCTCTACTTTGATTTACAATTTGTACTTGAAATATGAACTACTTTATGAAAAGATCAACATATACCATGAAAAGTATAGAACCATTGTCTGAAGGGTTATGCTTAAATTGTTTATCACATTGAAATACTCAGGGATAGCCAAGGGAGGAAAGAAGTAACCCCAGAAGTTAAAATGATCTTTCTTACAGACATTTAAAAAGAACGAAGACCTGTAGATTATATCAAAACTTGTCTGAGTTTATCCACTCCCCACATGCAAGTGGGTTTTATAACTTGTATTTACTAAGATGATATAGTAGGAAACCCACAGTTTAACTTGATGTTTTATCAGCAACACACAGTTGTTTAAGGCTAAAATTAAATAAAAGAACTTGGAGCTGCTTTTTTTTAAGTCAGAGTGGAAGAAAACATTTTAAGAAACTGAGATGTAATTATTTAAACATAAACCTGGCAAAAGAGAGAGAGAGAGAGAAGTCAGTCATTTCATCTGGTTTCTTTTTCATATGACATGAGGACTGGCTTTCATCATTATTTATACCTATCCTTTTTATTCCATGAACGTATTAAAAGGCATTAAAAATTGTAGCATATCCTCAGAAAGAGAAAAGGGAGAATGTTCCACTCAGTATAAGATTTATGCTTGCTGAAGGCAGCAAGAATTGTTGTGAATATTTTAGAGAAGAACTTGGATCCTGGATACAAAAGTTCAAGTAACCACTTAGAATTTCTCATTGAGAACTACCGTATGCAAACACATGAGCTGTGGATTGATTCTTACTTAATTACCAGACCACCAACTTTGCCAGTGCCATTAGCTGCAATACAATCTGGGACAATGTGAGAAACCATCATTTTTCCTTCTGATCTCTCTGGTATGTTTCAGACCATCTATGGAAGCTCAGAAGTAGTACATATAATTTCACAGTTATGTGTCAGGTTGATGGAAAAAGTGGGCATGCTACAATGCTTTCAGAGTTACAATTCAAGTGAGAAACCCAACTGCATATTAAATTCATGGATGAACAATGGAAACTTGAAAGCCATAATTTGAAGTTTTATTTCTGTAGGTATGGGCATATGACACCAAATTATTAAATCTAGCACAATATAAAAGTGAACACATGAGAGATTTACATAGAGAAGAGAGAATTGTGAAGTTTGGGAATGTGAAAAACTGTGCAATACTTTCATAATAGCAAACTTTAATATAAAATAAGCTGAACAATAGTTTTCAAATACAACTCCCTCCTGATTCATATGGTAACTTACCCATGTTGTAGCCCTCATATAAATGCGCAAGAAAGTACTGAAATGCAAAAACAATGTGAAGTACCACATAGATGCTTGCTTTGGTTGCTTATGCATACGGATAGCTAGTAATCCCACACAAAAAATACCTTTAGCATACAAAATTTTCTGGATAAAAGGGGTGGTGATGGATTTTCATAAGTAATACTCTGTCCAGAAGTTTTTTCTTTGTGCTTCAAACTAGGGAAGTTTATAAATCATTTCCCTTATAATGTCAGCAGTGAAGAGAGAGAGTATGTCATTGAAAAAAATATTTCTGCACTTTTATAAGATGGCATGGCAGGTATATTTGCTATAGCAAATTAAAAAAATCTACTTAAGAAATATAGCTGACAAAGAGTTTGTTTATTCTTTTTAATTTTTTAAACATTTATTTATTTTTGAGACGGAGAGACACAGAGCATGAACAGGGGAGGGGCAGAGAGAGAGGGAGACACAGAATCCGAAGCAAGGTCAAGGCTCCGAGCTGTCAGCACAGAGCCCAACTCGGGGCTTGAACACACGTACCGCGAGATCATGACCTGAGCAGAAGTTGGACGCTTAACCGACTGAGTCACCCAGGCGCCCCAGACAAAGAATTTAAAGCATAGATCGTGGGTCAGAAGACTTAATATTGTTAAGATGGTGATATTTACCAAACTGATCTATAGATTCAGTGCACTCCCTATTAAAATCTCAGCTGACTTTTGTAGAAGTTGACAAGCTGACTCCAAAATTCATATGGAATTGTAAGAGATCCAGACTAGCTGAAACGATCCAGGAAAAGAAGAAAGTATGTGGACCCAAATTTCCCAAATTCAAAACTCACTACAAGGCAATTGTAATCAAGACAGGGTAGTGCTACACAAAGATAGATAGATAAATCACTAGAATAAAATTGAGGGTTTAGAAATAAGCCCATGTATCTACAGTCAAATGATTTTTGACAAGGGTAACAAGACCATTTAATGGGGGAAAAATAATCTTTTCCACAAATGGTACTGGGACAACTGTATGTCCACATGTAAAAGAATGAAGTTGGATCCTTACCTCATACCATATAAAAAATAACTTAAAATAAATTTAAAAATCTACATGGAAGAGCTAAAACTGTAACACTTTTGAGAAGAATATATAGGGGTAAATCCTCAAAACCTTGGATTTGGCAAAAGATTCTTAGATAAGACACCAAAAGCATTAATAACCAAAAAAAAAAAAAGTAAGTTGAGCTTAATCAAAATTAAAATCTCTGTGCTGATTCAAAGCACACAATCAAGAAAGCAAAAAGATATCCCACAGCCTGGGGGAAATATTCGCAAATCATATTTGATAAGAAGTTTTTCTAAACTATATGAGGAACACTTAAAATTCAATAATAAAAGGATAAAACGCCCAATTAAAAAGTGGACAGAGGGGGAGCCTGGGTGGCTTAGCAGTTAAGCATCTGATTCTTGATTGTGGCTCAGTTCATGATCTCCTGGTTTGCAGGATTGAGCCCTGTGTAGGGCTCTGTGCTGGACATAGAGCCTGCTTAAGATTCTCTTTCTCTCTCTCCTCTGCTCCTCCCCTGCTCATACTCTCTTTCAAAAACAAAAACAAAAAAAAAAATGGGAGAAGACTTCAATAGATACATCCCCAAGGAAAAACTAAATATGGCCAATAAACATGTGAAGAAAGTCTAAGCATGATTAGCAAGCAAGGAAATGCAATTCAAAAGCACAATGAGAAATCACGTCACAAGTACCAGGACAACTATCATCAAAATGTCAGATAAGTGCTGCTGAGAATATGGAAATGTCAGAGCCCTCATGCTCTGTTGATGGGACTGTAAAATGGTGCAGCTGCTTTGGCAGTTCCTCAAACAATCAAACATAGAGTTAGCGTATGACTCAACAATTCTACTCCTAGATATATATCCAAGAGAAATGGAAATATATACCCACACTAAAAGTTGTATACAGATGTTTATAGTAGCATTATGCAGAATAGCCAAAAGGTAGATACACGCAAATTCATCAACAAATGAATGCATAAATAAAATGCAATATATACAATGGACTACTTTTTAGCCATAGAAAAGAGATGAAGTATTGATACATATGCCAACTTAGATGAACCTTGGAAACATTACCCTAAGTGAAAGATGCCAGTCACAAAAGTCTACATATTACATGAGTCTGTTTACATAGAAGTCCAGAATAAAAAAAATCAATAGGGACAGAAAGTAGATGAGTGGTTGTTTAGGACTGGAGGTGGGGGCAAAAGAGGAGGGAGTGGAGAGGTGGTAATGGCTAAAGGTTACAGGGTTTATTTACATGTGATAGAAAATGTTCTAAAATTGGAGTGAGGGTTACATATGTCTGTGAATATACTAAAATCCATTGATTTGTATACTTTAAATGGTATAATTTTAGCAAGTGAATTATATCTTAATAAAACTGCTTTTTAAATAGAAACATTGGTAGTTTTGTTAATTCATGCTATACATTTAACTCTAAGGCTAAACAGCAACTATGCAGAGACATATAATATGAATTCTGGGGAAAAAACATATATGGTAATGTGTCAAATTACAGAACTGAATATTCAGCTTCTATTATACTGAAGCAAATTATTTGCCAATATTAAATAAATGAGGTAGGAAGAATAGAAGCCAAGGGTTGGTTTCTATTGTAAAAAGTAATTATAAACTGGAGGCTATCATGAACCCTTATTTACTACCATTGAAATTCAAGAGAGCTATCAGAGATGGCCTCTGAAACAATACATTCAGAAATAAATTCTCCAGAGAAGAAACAGAGAAAGAAATAAGAGAGAGAGAGAGAGAGAGAGAGACAGACAGACAGAGAGACAGAGAGAGAGAGAGAGAGAGAGAGAGGGAGACCAGAGATTGCATCCATAATGAAAAGAAAGAAAAGGAAGCTGAGGTATATGTGCTATGTAATCACTGAGATTTTATATTCAAGAGGGTATGGTTGTAAACAAAGCAGACCAGAAGATCAAGAACACTGCTGTAACTGAGGAGCATAAATGGGAAAATCAAAGCATTCCAATGTACTGTACATATAAGCTTGAAAATAGATACAGTCAACACTATCAGCTTTAAGGCAGTAAAAGTCTGCTGGTGCCTAAAAAATTTTGTTATTTGGTCAAAGGCACACAGAGGAAAGACTGAGGCACTTCCAGGAAGGGTGGTGGGTGTTTTAGGGAAGATTCTAGTCCCATTAAAAAATATGGCTTCATTACTAGGATGTAGGTGGACCTATATTTACAAGACTGTGTTTCTCAGAAGTAGGATTTAAAGCTCTTTATGAATAAAACAGAGAAAACTGAAATGTTATATTTTTGGTAACAATCCAAATTTATACTAGAAAATGGTTTTATCTAGAGTGATACAAAGACTAATGGAAACACAAAAGCGGCTTATAGTTTTCACTATAGAACCAATGTCAACGTGGATACATAATAAAAAGAGAATTTGGTGGAAGTTAGAGTAAATAGAGGTAAAATGACCATGAAATGTAGCATAAAGTAGTATAAGGAGGAGTAATGTAGAAAGATAGGCCAATACAAGACGTTAGAAATCTTGTCCCACTGTAATTTATGTGTATAGATTTTCTTTTTTCTTTCTTTTTTTTTTAAATGTTTATTTGAGAGATAGCGAGCTTGTGCATGGGTGGAGGAGGGGCAGAGAGAGAGGAAGAGAGAAAATCCTAAGCAGGCTCTGCACTGTCAGTGCAGTGCCCAATGCAGGGCTTGATCTCACGAACTGTGTTGATCTCACCAACCTCGAGATTGTGACCTGAGTCAAGATTAAAAGTGGGAAACTCGTGACTGAGCCACGCAGGTGCCTCGAAGTGTATAGATTTTCTTAAGAGTTCAGCCCTAATTTAATCCTAATTTACATTGAATCTGGGTAAATGCTTACTAATTATAAACTGAATGAATGAATTTCAATTACCACACTAGAAACATACTATTTATCAGAATTCCTTCTTTCCACAGTATTCCTCATTCCTTATCTTCCCTCTCTCCAGCAGAGTGTAATAGAAGGTGTGCTTGTTTTGCATCAGAGAGGCCTGGGTTTAAATTTCAACACTCTGACTTACTAGCTCTGTGATCTTAATGCTCTCAGTAAGGAACTCTTTTAGCATGGTCATTTGCTTACCTTCTCTCTCTGCAGAGGTGGAGATGAGACAAGGATCAAGGACAAAAAGATGTGGGAAAGATGACTGGTTGGACGGAATTAAAGGGAGAAGGAAGGTATGACTATAGGTTAACTAAGAGTTCGGTTGCTTGTAGGGGCCTAGCTAATTCAAATCTTCAGCAGTGGTTTAGGCTGACTGTGTATGCCCATGACTCCTCATTCTGGGAGTAAACTCAAGCCTTCCTTTCCTCCCCTCTCTTCACAGGAGCTCCATGGCCTTTGCTGGATTGTTCTTTCTTCCTTTCATCCTAGACTCTTCTGGTTCACCCTGATAAGTACTGTAACATCCTAGGCCACTGTCTTAATGATGAAAAAGCAAAAGGCTATCCCCTCCCCACTACTGTTTTGTGGGCATAACTTAAAAGTGGATGTCTTGACAATACATGTGCCTTTGCTCCCTGTCTTTGTAACTGATTCCACAATTTCAGATTAGGGTGGCAGCAGGGTGGTGGGGGAACAGGACAACTATTTGCTGCTGATGGGGACTTCGTTGGTATTGCATTATCATATCTTTTAGAGGCTACACTACTCTGAATCTTTCCAGGAGAATACAACATAGCTGATCTTTCCATCACAGGATAACCAGAAATACACAAATGCCAAACTTGATTGTATTTATGAAAACTTCTGTTCATTCCTCTCCAGGTCAGAGACCATATGAAAATGGGAAGCACTAAAACCCACTTTGAATATGAACAGGTACCTGTGAAAGACCTGTGAATTATTTCTCCAATTTCTCTAATCAAAACATTGTTTGATAAGAGCTAGTTGATAGTCAAGTAGCCTTTTAAACGATATTACTTAAATCAAGAAAGGTGACTTGGAAAGCCCGTATTATAACACTGTCGAGGTGATTAATATTATTATGTATGCTCTATCAAAATTCACTTCTGCAACAAAGGGCTGTTTGTGTAATATCTCTTTTCATTTTCAACAAAGTGCTTTAACAAAGAAACAGCAGAATTCCAGCCTCAAGACATTGTTGCATGGTGTGTTTTTTTTGTTTGTTTGAGCTTTCAGTTTCCATTATTAAAAAAAAAAGATTTAGCAGATGGTATAATCCCAATATAATACATAATAATCTAAAAAAACTTTCTTGAGATTAAGTCTTTTCTAAGTAATAAAAGGAAAATGAATTATTCTTGTATCAATGACAAAGCAAAATTATGAAGACAATCGTGCAAGACCTGAAATTAGACCAAAATTACATCTGTTAATGTGATTCCATTAAGAGATGTATGTGTTTATACAATATAATTCAATTAATTTTTAAAAACTTTAACAGATTTATTTTCATTTCTATTTAGGGTTGCCAGATTACATACAGAGGCCCACTTAAATCAGAATCTCAGATAAAAGCAATTTTTGGCCTAAGTATACCGTATGGCCAATATGTGGCCTGCATTGTGTGGGCTATCCTAATACTAAAAAAGTCATTGTTTATCTCACATTCAAATAATTGTGTGTCCTGTATTTTATCTGGAAGATAGTTGGTCTAGAAGCCTTCTTCTCTCCTTTACTCCAACCTATGAATAAAAAACAAATCCTAAAATAAAGTATCTGTTTTAATTTAAATTGGTGCTTGTCTCTTCACTAAACATCATGTACATATTTCTGCTTTTAGGTGTATATCCATTTTCTTCTTTCCTTCGTGTTCTACCTTCTTCCCTCTTTCCCTTCCTCCCTCCTCCTCTTTCCCTTCTATCATTTCTCTTACTGATAACGATTTCATTTTTAACTCCACTCTTGAAAACTACCCTTCTTTCACACATATTTAGTTTCTGACACACTTTCTCTATAGGTTTTCCCCCTGGATCGTTCTTATGAATTAATTAATTGCTAAGAAATCATTGATACTATTAAACTTTATCATATATTTCATTTTAGGAAGCAACTTACTAGAAAATGTAAAGAAAATAAAGTATTTTCTTGAATTAAAAAAAACAACATTTAAGACCCTGCCTTAAGGAAGATAAAATTAGAGATAAAATATATCTAGTTTCTACCAACTTACAAAATGCTAATAACGTATACAAATATATGAGACAAAGGATAATCAATTTCCCTTTTATAAGAGAACATTTTATCTTGGGAAGGAGATGTATGTTTTAAACTGGGAGCTTGTATTGAACTCTTGTTCTCAAGCTAATTTCATGCAGTACAAAATAATATCTCTTGATATGCTCAAAGAGCAGCAAAGAGCAGCTCACAGTATTGAGACTTAGCATCCTTATATTTCCTTTGTTGCTTTTGCTTAGGTGATACCCCAATCCACCTTTAGTGTTTAAGAAATGTCTGGTCCAGGTGTTCTTTCTGCATACAGCTTCAGGTGTACCTTAGACCTCTAACTCCTTTTCTACCATATTTTAAATTTAAGGTGACATACACTTTGAACAACAGATCTATGAATTCAAGTAGCCTCTTTTCATTACCCTATCTACCCCATAAAGGGTAGGAGAGAGCAAAAATAGACCAAGAGAATAGATGCTGTGTACAATGAACCCAAGATGCTCCTAAATTGCTCAGAATTATAGGGCAGCACTCAGATTTGGACTGCAAGATTACTTTCCGTAGACCACCCATTTGACTTTGACTAGAGTGTTTCATTATCAATTTACCTATAGCTATCAATTATCTGTAATTAGGTATATATCCTAAGCAAGTTATAAATAAATGAACTTATCCATACTCACCATCAGTATTATTTTTAGCTGACATAGTATTGCAGTTTTAAAGGTTAAGATTTCCTTTTGATTGCAAGGGGGGTATTGTATGAGAAGCAGTTCAAATCTATTAGAGGCTTTTGTTAGAAGAGCAAAGACTCTTCAAGACCCCCATGTATATAAATATTATACAGTATGATAATGAGAAACATTGAGAATTATTTTAAAACTATTAAGAATTCAGAGGAATGTAGGGGCGCCTGGGTGGCTCAGTTGGTTAAGGGTCTGACTTTGGTTCAGGTCATGGTCTCACAGTTCATGAGTTCGAGCCCTGCAATGGGCTCTGTGTTGAAAGCACAGAGCCTGGAACCTGCTTCAGATTCTGTGTCTCCCTCTCTCTCTGCCCCTCCCCTGCTCACACTCTGTCTCTCTCTCTCAAAAATAAATAAATGTTAAAGAAAATAGTAAGAATTCAGAGGAATGCATACTATAAATTAAGAGATGGAAAAACATATCATACAATTTTAAGCAATTGTAGTGTTTAAAAACTGTTTATGCATTAGGATATTATTTTGACAGAATTCAATATTTAAGCCTCTGTTATCTGAATTTTCATCTAGACTCACACAACATAGGAAATTGATGGTTGTAGAGTACAATCATTGTGTTAAGCAATTTACATAGTTCTTCCTAATAACTCTGTGAAATAATTTTTTATAGCCATTCTATAAACAAAGAAATTAAGGGCAAGAGAACTCAGGTAACTTCTCTATGGTATCAGAGCTATTAAGCAGCAAAGCTGGATTTGAATTCAGATTGAAGATGTGTTTTTTCTGCTACATAATGCAAATTCTGAATTTCACAAATGGAGCAGCATGAGGAAATATGGAATAAATAAGCAATTACCATGGCTATATTCAAAAATTTCTAAAGCTGTTTTGGAATTTTTCAGAAAAACCTGGATTTTTTGCACAGTATCTAAAGGAGCTACCTGGTAACTCTTTTAGTATAGGCACTAAGTTAGAGAAAGAGAGGGAGAGATAAAAAGAGAAGGGAAGAGAAAGAAGATAAAGTAGAAATAGAAACGACACATAGGGGAAAATATCATTATTACTTTTTAAGATGATTTAATAAATATCAAGAATTATGGTGAAATGGAATATGAAAAACCTGATGACCTGTAGTTTTATGACTTAGATACTGAACTTTGCCAGTGTTATGCTAAAGAATAAGGGAAATATAGTAATTATTACTAGTTTCCTCCACCTGAGGGGTAGGCAGGGGCTGCAGCTAATCAGTTGGGAGAATCAGGAAGGTAGAAACATCCATGAGAAAGGCAAAGGGGGCTTCCTGAAAGTCTCATGTGATACTCATGCTAAAGGTCTGTGAATATCAGGAAATCTTTTCCCTGGCTGGGAGTGGGACTGTGTCTCTTACTCTGCAGGTGTCTGTTAGCATCTTTTTGTCAAATTCATCATCACCCACATGTGACAACTACACAGGGCCACAGAGGACAATGCCAAAGCCAATGAAGGAAAATAGTCAACGGTAGGTTTACCTGTTGGCTACCTCACTCGAGGTATGATCCTCTCACTACTGAATCAACAGACTTTCTTATTTCCCGTTCTTGCTGTATTAACATTTCATATTCTTCCTAGAAAATCATTTCCCCCTGTTTCCATATACAATGCTGTCCTCATTCCTCATCTACCCCTTTAAATTCTTTTGCTTCATTTGCTACTCAAGGCTGTGAATGTCTTCTGAGAGTATATCATTGGCCCTTTGCTCTCTCTCTTTTTGTATGTACTTAATAAAATATTCAGTCTCATGGCTTTTATTCCTGTTCTGTGCTAAAACTAAATTCACATTTCCTTTCCTGACCCATCTTACAAGTCTACTTCCTCTCCACTATCCTGCTTTTACTTCCAAGTCTATGTGTCGAAAACCAAAATTAATATGTACTCCAATAAAAAATGCCAAGACACAAACAGAAATGCACAAAATGAAAAAGAAAAATGACTAACAAGCATAAGATATTCAAAATCACTAGTTATCAAAGAAATGCAAATCAAAACAAAAAAGGCAAACCATTTACACCTATCAAGTTGTCAAATACTATTTAAAAATTATAATACAGAGTATTGGCAAGAGTGTAAGGAAATGGTCACTTTTACATTCTGTTGACAGAAAAGTAACTTGACAAAACTTTTCTGAAATGACATTTGGCAATATGTATCAAAGCCTTAAAATGATGCAGTAAATATAACCCAGTAATTTCATTTCTCAGCATATATTTTAGGTTAAAAATATGTGATTGATATCATATATCTCATAACATTGTTTATATAAATGAAAATCAGAAATAATGTAATTATGCAACAGAGGGGATTGCTTAAGAATAATGGTATATCTACACAATAGAATATTATGCAGCCAAATAAATGCAGTTATGGAAGAAATGTGATGTGAGAAGATGTTCTTGATACATTGATGGTCATGGTATGTTCATGTTTAGTTTATATAAAATGGAAAATGTAGGCAATAGTACAGTGGATAGAATGTAACTCCATATTTGTAAAAACATATGTATATCTGTATGTTTATACATATGACTATATATATATGTAGAGAAAGATGGAGAAAGAAAAAGATTCGGGAGAATATATATCATAGAGTACAGTATAGTTGTATACTACGTACATGTAATTTATTTTAGTTTCTCTTTATTGTATTTTCCATTTATTTCCATGATGAGTATATGAGTGTGGTTTTATAGTAAGAAAATAATATTTTTAAAAAAACAATTCATTTCCCTTCCAAAATTCATCCTTTTTCTGAATTTCTAGTGATGCCAATGGCATCATCATTCTTGCTCATCCATAATCAAAACCATTTTATATTCATCTCCCTGACACATATATACTTTTATCCAAATATCAAGTTTTGTGAATTTGTTTCTATTCTGCACCCCACTGAGAGATTCATCTTTAAATATTTTTTTTCAAATCAATTTCTATGCTGAAAACCTGTCCCATGCAGAAGGGAGAAGTTTTGGGGTTCTGATTTGAATGTAGTTAGACAGTAGAGGCATGTTCAGTTTGTGAAAATTTATCCACTTCTATACCTATGATTTGTACTGTATTGAGTGTATGTTATACTTTGATAAAAAGCGAACAAGCAAATCAAAACAAAAATCTGCATGTTACCTACAAGGTAAATTCCAAAATCCTTAGCTTAATATTGAATCCTTCTATAATCTGATCTCAATCCTCCTTAACCAGGATCATCTCCAATATACCTCATCATAAAACCTGCTAATAGCATTGACTATGCGGTTCTTAAGCACTTTATATCAATTGTCTCATTTGATTATCCTAGTCCTCTGGAGTATGTACCAGTATTATCCCCATTAAACTAATGAAGATAAGGAGACTGAGTAAGAGTAAGTTACTTGTAGTTGTGGAAATTTACTAGCTTTGTCCACTTAGTATGCATTGCGTTATTTTCTGGTAATAGCTCCCAGTTTCATAACCTAGAAGATCTGTCATTCAAGGTGATTTGCTCTCTTCAGCCAAAGAATAGAGTGAGACTTTTCAGATACTCTTACTGGATACAAATTTCAAGAGCAATAATAAATAGGGTGACTATGGCAGCATATTGTGAGAATGCATATTAGTTTCTGCTACAAACCCACCAGAGACTCCGGGTTCCTGCCATTGGAGCAAGATTCCATTTAAGTCCCTTAGTTACCCCATATCCAGGGATAAATTAGTTCCTTCCCTTCTCTTCTCTTCCCTTTCAACCTCCCTCTCCACCCTCTTTCTCTTTCTTTTGCATAAATCAACCAAAGTATGTTTCTATTGCCTACAATCCAAGGAATTGAATGTGACACTTGCTCTAGAGTATTCAGCCAGAACATGTGTTAAGTGCTGAAATTTGAACTTAAGTCTAGATAACTCCAAAGTTTGTTTTCTTAACCATTATATTTTATACTGTGACTGCAATGCTCAAGTGTACCTCTGGTTATTACTGCCTGAATGGATACGTATTCAATGTTATCCAATTTTGCACAAGCTACTTTCTCTACTAAGATAGGCTTTCTTGGGGAGCCTGGGTGGCTTGGTCGGTTAAGCGTCCGACTTAGGATCAGGTCATGGTCTCACGGTCCCGCGTCGGGCTCTGTGCTGACAGCTCAGAGCCTGGAGCCTGTTTCAGATTCTGTGTCTCCCTCTCTCTCTGCTCCTCCCCTGTTCATGCTCTGTCTCTCTCTGTCTCAAAAATAAATAAACGTTAAAAAAAATTTTAAGAAAACTAAGATAGGCTTTCTTTGCTTTCCTTTTCCTCCCAGTTCTACTGAAATCCTTCCACTGACCATCAGAATACCCACTTCCTCTAAAATATTGATTAAATTCTTTAAACCATAGAGACACTCTCCTCATGACAATTATTATTTACTGGTGTAATTTGAGACAGAAGGATCAAAGCCAAGAATAACTCTTTAGCTTGAAAAACCACCATTGGTTCCCTATGACTTGCAAGATAAAATCTAAACCTCAGAACTTCACATGCAAAGCATTTTTCAGTCTGGTCCAAATCTACCTCCCTAGTTACATCTATGCTACTTACTCCCTTCCTCCTTCTTCTCAGCCTTCAAGGGCTTCCTCTCCAGCTACACAAATCAGCCTCTTCTCATAATCAGGTGTAAATCTGTTAGCCTTTTACACATAATGCCCTAACAAACTTTATTGTAAAGCTTCCTTGTGACAAATCTTTTTTACATTTTCTTGTATCCTCCTCCTCCTTGTAGCTAAAGTGGTATTTATTTATTTATTAGATTTATTTATTGAAATAAATAAATAAATAAATAAATCTGAGTGAATTAACATACAGTGTAGTATTGGTTTCAGGAGTAGAACCCAGTGATTTATCACATATAACATCCATTGCTCTTCTCAACAAGTGCCCTTCTTAATGCCCATCACCCATTTAGCCCATCCCCCCATCTTTCCTCCCCAATGTTGATAGCAGTACTATCAACAATAACCAAATTATGAAATGTCCATTCACTGATGAATGGATAAAGAAGATGTGATATCTATAGATATAGATATAGATATAGATTAGATATATATAACAGAATGCTACTCAGCAATCAAAAAGAATGAAATCTTGCCATTTGCAACAACATGGATGAACTAGAGTGTATTATGCTAAGCGAAATAAGTCAAGCCTAGAAAGACAAATATCTTCTGATTTTCCTCATATGCGGAATTTAAGAAACACAATAGATGAACATAGGGGAAGGGAAGGAAAAATAAGATAAATGCACTGTCTTGCATCCTTGCATTGAAATGCACTGTCTTGCATTGAAATATTTACTTTCATGTGTGGTGTAGAGCAAAACAGACACCATTCAGGCAGTGAAAAAACCAGATTAGTTAGCCGCTTCTGATCTGAAGGGTTTACATAACTTATTACTCTATTTTTATAGCTAGGAATTCTAATTAATTTATTAATTATGTGAAAGTGTATGGGGAGAATGGCTGTTAACATGATAAATCTGAGTTACCCTCAAAGGAGCACTTACTCATTCTATAGAGAAATCATACTATATCATTGTTTAAATCCACAAATAAATATTATAACAGAAACAGTGAAAAAAAATTCACATTTTTTGACATTTTATTAAAACAATGCCGAAGCTTATGTCATCATTACTGATATTTTGCCTCAAGGCTTTTGGCTCTTTGAACACAACATCATGTTGTACAAAATACAATGGAATATTTTCCTATAGGTTAGAAGGAGTATGGTGTAAACTGCTGGAAATAAGTTATCTGAGAATAAATATATTAGGAGATACAGAATGCCTTTTGTATGCTTATAAAGAAAGAAGACATCAGATGCCTAGAACTTGATGTTAACAGTTTATATAGTAAATGCAACACCTCAACTTGTCCTTGAAGCACAATGACTTTTAACAGAAGACTTAAGCAGTCAGTCATAGCTTCTTTTCTCTACTTTAAGAGAAGGTGGAACACATTTGCTGCTTTCTTACTTTGGTACTGATTCAAATAAATATTGGTGTATTTTGGGTTTCTAGATTTTTGGGGCATGGGGGTTGAGCATGGGACTTCTTTGCAACCGTGTCCCCAGATGTTAGGACTTTTTCCACTGTGCATAGAAATATGAATATATTTATATATCAGAGTGACACTTCTACAGGAAGCCTAGAGACCTATCTGTTTACTACATGTCACTGAAGTTGAAGTGTAAGTGTGGGTAAATTTCACTGCTTGTTTAGGCTTTAGGAATATAATTACTCAGTGTTAGACAATAAGAAATGGAAAACACTTAAGTGGCTTTCTTATACCTGGATCTGTTGATTTTGTTTTGTCAATGAGGGCTTTCATTAAGAGCCACTGAAGGTTAGTCTCTCTCAATTGATGTAGTGGTAACAATTTACTCTCTCCTGCCATAGTAAAGATAGAACCTGTCCTTCAATCTGTTTGTGGTAGAGATTTTTTTTTTAAAGTATAAACATTGAATTCCTCTGCTTATTTGGAGATGGAAGGTCATTAACAGGGCACTTGAGCAGATTGGAATTACAGTCAATTGAGACGCTGAAACATCCTAAATGGCCTAATGCAGCAACTAAGTGCTTCTTAAATTCCAAAACTTTTACTTGAGCACAGCAATCATGAGTTTCCACTGCCTTTAGTAAATACTGTTTTTTATAGTTTTGTGTGAGGAAGCAACACAAATTTAAATTACTGAGTTCAGATTTTTTTGCTTACCCATATTCATTCGTCAAGATGTAAATGTGAAATTTGATTCTAACTTAATTATATGGTTAAATCTTGAAATTAATAGAAAAGTTGGTAAAAAGTAATTTAGTGGTACAGCTAATGTCACTGCAATTTACTTGAACTGTTTGAGATTTTATATTAAATTTGTACTGTTATAGCCATACATATGGAGAATATGTATATATGTATGTGTATTTCTTTTCTAGCTTATAATCTCTTAAATGTTGGTTTAACTCCTAGAAAAAGGAAACTCATTTCCAGCACACAAAGATAAAAAGATTTTTGTGGTTCAAGGTAGAGAATGGACTACAGAATATAAAGAAAGAAAACCCAACATAATACACTCAAACATTAATAGGTTACAGATATCAGATTTATAATTCCAGTGAGCAAACACTAGGAAACGTGCTACAGAAATTCCAAAGAGCCACTGATGGAAGAATATGAGGCCCAGAGGACAAATAAAAGAGCCATTTTTGAGTTAACAAGGACATCAGTTCCCCCATTTTTTTCTTTAAATGTTCTACTTAATTTTTCTTCTATTTTTTAAAATTTTTTTGATGTTCTACAAATACGTTTTATGCATTTTTCTCTTGGTTGCACCTTTGATCTTCATGCCATAAAAGACAAAGACAATTAAAGGGAGGGAGCCAAGAAAGCATTGTGGAAGTGTCAGCAGCAATCATGTTTATCTGAGGCCAGACAAAATACAGCATATGAAAATGATGCATATCTAAAGTTCTGCCATAAATAACTCTAGTAGATATAACAATGAATTACTAAGAAGAGTTGGATCTTAGTCCTGGTATCATCACTCACCAACAGTAAGATCAAGGTCATTTGACTTTTCTTGCCTTGGCGTTCCACATCTGCTAAATGGAAGGATCTCATTAGATGACCTGTGAGGTTATATACAACTCTAAAATCTATGATGTTAGGTGAACTTAAAAATTGCTGAAATTATTTCTTTGTCACTTATTCAACAAATTCAAGTTGCTAATGAAAATAAGTTAATAGGATTTTTGATAATTACTACAGTATGAATTCAAGAATGCAGTCTGTTAACAACAATGATGGAATAAGTGAGACAGGGAGAAGGGTAGGTTGTGAGGAAGGCATATTTAGTCTTACAACACAAACTCAAAAACTGAAATGATATACAGTGATAGGCACTGTATTGATAATAGTTCAGCGCTGTGAGTTCTTGAAAGGCTGAACTTTTGGAGATGGAAACTGTGAGCTAGGAAATAGGATGCCAGTGGTACAGGTGTAGACATCTTTCTGAGATCAGAGTTAAATGGGAGGCAGGAAATGAGGTGGCAATTAAGTAATCGACTGCTGTCAAGATTAGATTTTTTTCAAGACAGTCTAGGTCAAGGTCAAAGGTAATGGCAGGGTTGAATAAAATAAGAATCAGATAATTTTTTCCATTTCCTAGATAAATATATCTGAAAAACTTCTGTAGATTTTATTCTGGGGCAGCAATGCATATTTTGTAAACACAAATTTTCAAGCCTCATACTAGTAAATAATATGTTTGAGACTCACTTGTGCATACCTGGCATGGCCCCAGAATAGTACTGAGAAAACAACACCTCTTTTATCATGCTTGGGTACAAAGTCTACCAAATAATAATACGCATTTTTTGAAATGACTAAATATATACTTACATAGCAGACTATTCAAAGCCATTATAGAGTAGTAAGCAAATAATAAATGTTCAAAAGTCCATAACTACACATTCATGTAATATACAGCTGTCACCTTCAATAGATTAAATAATGTAACTTCTCAACCACGGTTCTTTAACCAGTATCTGTAACAGCTTAAATAGATAACTTTTAAACCTAATCTTGAATATGTAGAGGAAAAAGGTATTTACCTTTCTTATGTAGAAGTTGTTGCAATTACTATTTAACTGTTTGTTGCAACAACATTTAACTGTTGTTTGCAAAACATTTTGATTTTGAATGCTATTGTTGTAAAATGTTATTAACTTTTTTAATGTTTATTTATTTTTGAGAGAGAGAGAGAGAGAGAGAGAGAGCGAGAGCAGGGGAAAGGCAGAAAGAGAGGGAGACACAGAATCTGAAGCAGACTCCAGGCTCTGAACTGTCAGTGCAGAGCCAGATACGGGGCCCTAACTCAAGAACTGTGAGATCATGACCTGAGCAGAAGTTGGATGCTTAACCAACAGAGCCACCCAGATGCCCTGTAAAATATTACTTTATTGCATATAAAATATATAATAATGAAAATTGCTCATAAAATAAATTATTGAAGGACAAAGAAAGACCATCACTTTTAATGTGTTCATTGATAATCAGTAGGGATTTGCTTAAAACAAAATGTTTTTGCTGATGATGTGAACTTGACCCGCTCCCTACCAGTAGATATAAAACAGGAATTTACTTTC
The DNA here is from genome assembly GCF_022837055.1 of Prionailurus viverrinus. Taxonomy (NCBI): domain Eukaryota; kingdom Metazoa; phylum Chordata; class Mammalia; order Carnivora; family Felidae; genus Prionailurus; species Prionailurus viverrinus. The sequence continues at coordinate 74,466,097 of NC_062566.1, forward strand.
CCACGGAACTGTGGTTGTTATCTTCAATAATTCAAGAGGATATATTTCCAGAAAAACTTTAATGGGTGATAAGGTACTTACTTAGATCTTAAAATATTTTAAACTATATTTAAGAAATTCATTTTATCATTTCATTGTTGGGATTTGTGGATAACTCTATTCATATTTCATATTAGTAAGTCAACAGATCATGATAACTTTCTGTATTTTATCAGGTCTCCATTCTTGCTCCAGTAGACAGCTGAACATTTCTTAGCACTCTCTGAAGGTAAAATAATCATATTCACTGCATTACCTATCTGTAAGTCTGTGTAGCAAACAATGACAGGAAAAGGTTAAAAAGTTATGGGTTGTTTTCAATGCTTTCTTAAGCATTGTGTCATTTTGTTTTACTACTATTTCAGACAAAACCCTGGTTGTAGTCCTAGGTGGTGGCTTGGCAGTACATATTTTATGCAAGTTGTAAACATCATAAAAAAATCAGTCTTAGGGGCGCCTGGGTGGCGCAGTCGGTTAAGCGTCCAACTTCAGCCAGGTCACGATCTCGCGGTCCGGGAGTTCGAGCCCCGCGTCGGGCTCTGGGCTGATGGCTCAGAGCCTGGAGCCTGTTTCCGATTCTGTGTCTCCCTCTCTCTCTGCCCCTCCCCCGTTCATGCTCTGTCTCTCTCTGTCCCAAAAATAAATAAAAAAACGTTGAAAAAAAAATCAGTCTTAGCAGTAAAGTACATCCGCCTGATGCATCTCTGTCAGAGTAGTCCCTCCATCTTTCTATCTCTCTGCTACTTGGAGTTTGCCTAATTTAAACCTACCTGTAAAACACAGGAAATGTTGTTCCTTAAGTTAAAAATGCTTTTAATTTGTGATAATCATAAACCCTTCCCAACACCAATATCAGACTGCAAGAGACTTTGCTCCTATTTAGGGAGGAAATTAAAGCTTTGGTGAAAGATTCATCTCAACCACCCATTCATTCTCTGAACATCTGCTTTCTTTCTCCTACTCCCTTAGCCTCTTTCTTTCTAGTGGTGCCTTTGCTCAGTCTAAAAACTTTTCCAATTCTCTTGCACTAAAACTATTTTCTTTCATATATCTTTTGGCATTCACTATATTCTCTTTCCCTCCCACCCACACTTACTGAACAATTGGTTTCATCTCAGATGTCTATTACCTCATCCCACATTCATCCTTCAACTGCTTGCAACCTAACTTCTGTCCCCATCACTCTGAGAGACTATTTGTGCTGAGGTCACTGGGGATCAAACCCAATGTACATTTCAATCTTTATCTTACCAGACAGTTCTTTTTCAGTGAATACTAATGATGACCTTCTCTCCTGAAACTTTTCTATTCCCTAATATTCCATGACACTATACTCACTTGGTTCTTCTTTTCCTGTCTCATTCA